>NC_084591.1:5918053-6221493 GCF_033807715.1 Cololabis saira
AAGCCAGAAATAAAATCATTTACTATAACATTTCCTTTCAAATTGACATTTGGATGGAAATAAAGTTACTGTGTGCTGTAATTTGAGTTTTAAAACAATTTTCACAACTTGATAGAAGATTTCCACTAAGAATAAACCTCCATTTCCTCCTCCAGAGGCTTAGGAAGACACTCAGAAGGAGAGAATAAGTGACAATGCAGGAGATTAATGAAAATACACTTCATTCTTCAGCCTTTTTTGTGGCATGCCAGTGTTGTGGATTCAATACCACCCTTTCATCCTGGCAAAAGTGTGCGACAGGAGGCCTGCTGGGCGGATGTGAATCATTAAACTCATGTTTTTCTGGTGGACAAATGCTCACTTTAAATTGAATCAAATATTGCTCCATGTCTGCACGCTGCAATGATTAAAGGGGACATATTATGGCATTTAATGTATATTTTAAACAGGCCTTGAATGTCTTAAAAACAATCTAAAGCTTGTTTTTTCTACATAAATCAGAAATTCAGCCTGTGGGCCCTGTCACTAGTTTTACCGCTTCTAACCCCTTTTTCTGTGCTTCATTTTAGGGGAGGGGAGGTTATGATAATGAGGCACTGTGCTGATTGGCTCCCTGAATGACGTGTAGCAGGGGAGGAGAATAAACCTCGCTCCGCCAGAGCAGCCCGAGCCGCCTGCGTCGTACACAAACTGCGTCCCATGCGAGAAGCTTCTGCGACAAAATAAAATCCATTGCTTTATTTTTTTTGTATTGGACTGTCCTAACTGGCCGCGAGTTTAACAGTTTCAGTGTGGACAGAGAGCGGCCGATGTCACGCAGCTCGATAGTCGGACGCTTTTTCAGTTACACGCTGTAAACGGAACTTAAAGCTTGATTTACGGTTCTGCATTAAATCGACGCGTACCCTACGCCGTAGGCATGTTACAAGACAGATGAATCATGTTAACTGTAAATAAATCACAACACTGAATTTTCACAAATGTTATTGTTAAAAAAATAAAATATGAGTTGTATATAAATAACATTGATGCACTATTTCAGCCGGATCTGCCCGGCGGATGCTGCGCGCTGGCCCCGGAGCCACACCGGGCGCCCGGCGCATGGCTCCGGGGCGCATCGCCCGTAACCGGTGATCAAACCGACAGATTTCGCTGAAAATCTCAGAGGGTGAAGCTGATCCAGCCTGGGACGTACCCCAGAAATCCCTGCTCCCAAAGCGGCCGGGAACCTGGAGAATTTAGTCGGACGGACCCAGGGAACCAGGAAGTAGGCTGGAGCAGCGCGCATCACTGCGGCTTTAACCGGGGAATCTGAGCGGTTCCGACCGGCCGGGACCGCAGGAACCGGCCTGGACTGGTAGCAGGGACTCCCGGGGACCGACCAGCGGAATTTCAGCCGGATCTGCCTGGCGGATGCTGCGCGCTGGCCCCGCAACCCCACGGCGGGCGCCCGGCGCACAGATCGGCTCCGAGGCGCATCCTCTGCGCATCGTCGGTTACCGGTGATCAAACCAACAGATTTGGCTGAAAATCTCGGAGGGTGAAGCTGATCCAACCTGGGACGGACCTCCGAGGATCCAGCTCCCCAAACCACCCGGGAAGCTGGATGATTTAACCCTCCGACATCCGACTGGCTCAAGGAAGCACCGCTCCAGCCAGCGGAGAGAGCTGGTTGTGGGCGTGGTTTCAGCAGCGGAGGCCGAACCTCTGCGCCTCGGGTGACGTCACCCTAGGCGCAGATTTTATTCGGCTCAAAAAAAATCACGTGACACTGGGGGATTCTGTCCGGCGGGGGTCAGACACCTTGCAGAAATTCATGGTATTTTGTCTCCCCTGTGCTGGCAGGGTGAGGGGAGACCACTTTATATATGTTAAAACAAGAAAAAACGTGTTTTTCATAATAGGTCCCCTTTAATGCTAATAACCCTGTGACAATATCTTCACATTTATGGTTCTGACTTTCATCTGCTGCCCCATTTTGGGCAAACCATATCAGTAATTTGAGCTTTAAAAGTACTTCATGATCATTTTGATCACTTATTGTAGAATGTTTGAGTGGGTTCCCGTGTCACCACTAGGATTGCATAAGTGGGGAAGGGTTAAAGGGATACCAATTAAACCATGAAATACACCGATGCAGTTATAAAAATATACATAAAGGAGCTTTCTGATGTAAACAAAACAGATTTCAAAAGATTATAAAAGGGTAAGAAGATGTTTTATGAGCTTGGAAGCACATTAAAGATGTCTCTCAGGCCTCGAGGATACATATAATGTATTTTGGTGTGCGTAGCTGAATCTAAACAAATCCTCGTTTGTTTACCAGCCTCCACAGGACACCTTTAATCAAAGCATGCCTGTGCATTATTAGACGGAAGAAATGTCATAAATAGCATCAACTTGCTCTGATGAAGGCGAGTTTCCCACACCTCCGCTTGCATCATCTGGTGTGCATCTGCACAGGAGGCCACGGGCGCTGTCGCTTACATAAGCCTTTGCCTCTGCGCTCGTACGCTCTCTGGATCCCACTCATGTCGGTGGGTGACATCCCTCAAGGGAAAGTCATGCATCCCCGGGGAGGTGAGAGCGTGTCATTGGTGCAAACTGCTGGCTGAGGCTCAGAAAGAAGCAGTGTTTATAATTGTAGCTCTTGTCATGCTGAAATAATCAGAGGCTGTGGTGTCAAGAAAATATGCAGTAAATTGTGTTGCTCTACATGAGCCATGTGTTATTTTACAGATCTTCTTCGAGGCATACGTAAACATGTGTGGGGGGGTTAGTTAAATGAATGCCACCTGAATCAGGATAATGCAATGGAACGGCCTGTTGAATTAGTGAATCACTGACTAAGTTTACATGCAGTCAAAATTCAGGTTATTGCTAATATTCCGGTTACTGAAACATTCGGAATATTCCGTTTACATGATAATTAATCATTCGGGATATCTGGATCAAACCAGCGACGCACGGAGGAGGATGTGATGACGCAATTAGCGTCATTTCCGCTTCTTCTTCCTGTATCCAAATCCAAAACAAATGCTGCTTCGCGCAACTTTTCACTCACCTTCTTTTAAATCTGGCTATCCCGGTACTTTGTACCGTCTACAAATGCAGAAATGTTTATATCCTTCATTACATTTATGAAATGATTAGTCTCCTCCTCACTCCAAAAGTGTGGCGTGGTCTTGCGTTTCTCCGTGTTTATAAGAACTTCCTGGACTCAAAAGACCAGGATTCCTTGTGAACAGAGCATGCGCAGAAAACAAATTCCTGTTCCGTTTGATCGGGATATTACGTTTGGCGTTTACATGACCGAATATTCGGGTTTTAGAAGGAGTAACCCAGGGGTCAAGTTCGGGTTTTTAAAAACCGGAATATGAGCAAATTCGGGTTATTCAAAGGGGTTATTGGTGTTTACATGGCCGTGCAAATTCGGGTTATTGCCAAAATTCAGGTTTTAAAAGGGTTTTTGAGTGCATGTAAACGCAGTCAATGAAAAGACATTTAGAGATGTGCCTAAAGGATTCCTCGTTATTCTGGACACACAAGAGGAATCACCATGAGTCATTCCACTTTCAACCACCTTTCCAGTATCAGGTAACAGGGGCAGGAGCTTGAGCAGAGACCCCCAGACCTCCAGCCTTCACATTTCTTCGGAGACCCTCTACCCTTGGCCTCCACGGCTTAACGGAATGTTGACGTAGCCTGAGGGTCAAAGTCCCCTTGTGGGGTTTGTTTTTGAACTAACCTGATTTTCTAAGCCAATCCTGTGTCTAACTTCCTGTTTTAACGATCTTCTGCTCAGTGAATTGACACAATTGACCTATTGGTAAGACTCAAATGCAGATGAGCAAATGGCTGTTGAGTATCGGTTGCACAGTTCCAAAGAAAAACACTGGAAGATCCTCATCTGTTTTGTGGCCACGGACCAAAAAAATTAAACCATGTATGTGGTGAACTTTGCAATATATCTCTGTAACACAACTCTGTAGTAGAGATAGTACAGGGGTCGGCAACCCAAAATGTTGAAAGAGCCATATTGGACCGAAAAAAACAAAAATGTCTGGAGCCGCAAAAAATGAAAAGTCTTGTATCAGCCTTAAAATGAAGGCAACACATACTGCATGTATCTAAATTTTGAGAGAAAAGTCGAAATGTCAAGATTAATGTTGAAGTACAATCTTGAGAAAAAAGTTGAAATGTCTAGAAAAAAGTCGAAATGTCGAGAAAAAACTTGAAATGTTGAGAAAAAAGTCAAGATATCGGGAAAAAAGTCGAAATGTCGAGGAAATAGTCAAAATTTCGTGAAAAAAGTCGAGATGTAAAAAAAAAAGTCAAAATTTTGAGAAAAAAGTCGAAATGTTGAGATTAATGTTGAAGTACAATCTCGAGAAAAAAGTCGAAATGTCGAGAAAAAAGACGAAATGTCGAGATTAAAAAGGAAAGGAAAAAGGAAGAAAAAAAGAGAGAAAAGTAAAAAAGAAGAAAAAATAAAAAAGTAAAAAAGAAGAAAAAAAAGAACAAAAAAAGAGTAAAAAAAGAGATAAAGGAAAAAAAGGAAAAAAAGAAAAAAAAAAAAAAAAAGAAGAAAAAAAGGTCAAACATTTTGGAAAAAGTTCCAGGAGCTACTAGGGCGGCGCTAAAGAGCCGCATGCGGCTCTGGAGCCGCGGGTTGCCGACCCCTGAGCTTGTAGGACTTGATGTGTAAATCCCTGTGGTTATTCGACACCCTTGACATCAGCAGTAGGAATAGAGTGGTGAGAGGGAGGGCGGGTACTTCATCGGGGTCATCAGGTGGGCACCCTCCTTCCTTGACGTTTCGTTGATATAGGCCCACGACGTCTCCAGAGGGCTCAACGGTGATACCTGGCGTCCCAGGTACACCCCCCTTAGTTCTACGCCCTCCTACGTTGCTTTCACAGCCCAGTTCTTGTCTTTTCTTTTGATCCAAACCAATTGCTGCTTTTTTCCGCTGCACTTGACAAGGTCTTGATTGCCTGTTGGAGGGATCGACCCTTCACCCCCATTTTTTTCAGTAGGGCGATCATGGATGTAGCGACAAATCCCCTACATCCCACTTCTACAGGGCAAATCTTGGTCTTCCAGCCTTTCTGAGCAGCTTGGATTGCTAGCTTTGAGTATTTGGTCTTTTTCCTCTCGTAGGCTTCCTCGACACCATCTTCCCATGGTCCTGTTAACTCCACAACGTATGCTAGCTTGGCTGTTTTGGACCACAGGTCCATGTCTGGCTGGAGTGTTGGACCCACGATATCTTGGGGGAAGACATGTAATATATTCCAGGTATTCCTACTGGATGGGCAAAGGAGTTCACTTTATTCCATTTCCTAAATGTCTGTTTTGGATGAAGCTGCTAACTTTCAGAGGATCAACACAGACGCTAAGTTTGTTCAGAGTCGAACCCGAGCAGCTCAACTCTGCTAACGTTATCCTATTGCACTGATTATGTGGTGGTGGTAGTCTTGTGGCCACATAGTTTCAAGCCCTGGAATGGCAACCAAGAGACCACCTTGGGCCCCTGAGCAAGGCCTTAAATTGCTCCATGAAATGTTGCATCTCAGATGTAAGTTGCTTTGGATAAAAGCGTCTGCTAAATGGTGGGAATAGTAGTGCTATTATGTAGCAACACAGCTTTTGCTTTGGATAAGTCTGCGAGCGCTACAGTTTACCTCATTTACCTCCAGGGCCGCCGCAAGGGGTGTGCGAACCGTGCGACCGCACGGGGCCTCGCGCCCCAAGGGGCCTCGCGCTATGGGCCGTTTTTTGTTTTTTTCCAATTTTTTTTTTCTTTTTTCCCTTATAAATATCAACAGTCACGTTCCATTACAGACCTAAATGTGTACTTATCTGTGCATATCAATAAATATATGTGCAATGATGCGCGTGTCTGTTGTTCAATACAACTGATCAGACCAAGCGCAGACACAAGCTGCTCTGATCCAGACGGGCGGAGTTGGAACAAACTGTCACACAATGTCCAGAGAACGAGACAGATTCAGAAAATTTCCATCAGGGGATGAAAAAAAAGAAAAAAAACTAAAGAAAATGGAAGTTTTTAATGCGTCTCTGAAAGGCTTGTTTGATAAATTTGTTACAAAAATCACCGATCCGACTCAAGCAGCCTTGGGGCCCCACGTCGAGGCAAGAGATGATGATGAGGCAGGGGAAGGTATCCAGTATTTTGCTAATTGGAGAGTTAAAATTCGCATATAGACACCCGATCTGACCCGAAAAACCCAAAAATTTCACGCTCGCTATGCACACGCGCTAGGGCCCCCCCCGGCCATTTCGCACAGGGCCTCGCAAATCTCCCAGACGGCTCTGTTTACCTCTATTTGTTTACCTCAGATAATGGAGCAACTGAGCACCGGATGCAAAGTTATTAACTTTAGTGCTGGGTTGTATATCTTCATAACTTCAGGTCGAGCGTTAGACAGCTAATAGCAGATCTGAAGTCAATTAGAGCTATAACTTCAGATCGACTACTTATGTGTAGCACGGGATGTACATGCCTGAAGCACAGGAGACCTGAAGTTATGCCTTTTCTATATCTAAATCTATTTTAAGATTTTCCTCTATGAAATCTTTACATCCTGTAGACCTAAAATGTGCAAGAAGGGCCATAATGGTCAGTTATGACGAGGATCGGGCCGTAGTTTGATCACGGGTAACTAAAACATGCTGCCCGGGGGTCAGTTTAAAAGACAAAAAATACTACATTCTCATTTTTCATTCAGACAAATCTAGACAAAGTACAATTTCCAATCCAAGTCCAATCCACCATTTACAAAAAAACGGCGCCCCTTCATAATCGTTCATTTTCACTTGTTTTGTTGTATTTCACATCCCAGTTAATTTGGTGATCATTTATCAAGAAATGATTGTGGAGCAGAAAAGAAAGTATAATTGCACTTCATGGGCTGCAGTCAACAATGAATCACACAGTATCATAGAAATTCTAATTGTGTTCCCACTTCAGCTGTCAGCGCAAATGGGGAATAACTGACTGTGAGAAGGGTGAAATTGAAAGTTCAAGCTGTGAGAGTGAACTTGAGCGTTAATTTTAGTTTCCGGCATGACAATCCCCAGGTGGAGTATGAGTGCTGGTTTGTTACCAAAAAGGAAGGTAAGAGTCGAGTGGAGAAGGATTAATCTCAGTATTCACCAGAATTAAAGTCTTTTCGGAGAGCTCTGGACCAGTTGGCCAGAGAGACGTTCTGTTTGCCCAATCCCCCCCATCAACAGAAGGGTGAGGCTGAATGCAGATGCGACGCAACCTGCTCCTACTCCACGCTTAACAGCGAGTGTAATTAGCTCCGGGACTGCGTTCGTCAAACAAAAACATGAAGAAGGAGACTTTGATCAAAGGAGAGGCTGAGAAGATAAAACAGCACGAGAGTTTGGGCAACCTGATTTGTCTTTAATTAAAACGTAAAGGTTTACCCCTGCAAACGGCAGCTGCTGGTCTCAAAGAGACACAGCAATTACAGGCTGAGACAATGGAGGGAGTGGCACGAATCCACAAGTGTGATACGTGGGAGAACAGGGGCAGTGTTGTTCTGCAGAGTTTGATTTGGGGTGAGAAAGCACGTAAACTGAACAGAGGTGTCAAGTAACGAAGTACAAATACTTCGTTACCTTACTTAAGTAGAAATTTTGGTTATCTATACTTCACTGGAGTAATTATTTTTCGGACGACTTTTTACTTTTACTCCTTACATTTTCACGCAATTATCTGTACTTTTTACTCCTTACATTTTAAAAACAGCCTCATTACTCTATTTCATTTCGGCCTTTAATAAAAACTATCCAGTTAAATTGCTCCATCCGGATAGAGTGAATTTGGTTGTGGTTGTTTCAGATGTTCTTGTCCAGTTTTGTTCTTACATCCGTTCCCTCAGATTCCTGCAACTAAACTTGGATGTACATTCCAATAAAGGTTAGGATAAATGATAACATGCCTCTGAAGTTTGACTTTTTGCACCATTACAATACTTATAGGCAACTAGTCATCATATCTCCTGCTCTCTGAAACACATGTTAATGCTCAATAGTACACATATATGGCGTTATACTAAGACGCGTTCATTTTCAATGGCTTTTGTCTTTAATGGCTTTTTTCCCCCTTACATTACTTTTACTTTTATACTTTAAGTAGTTTTGAAACCAGTACTTTTATACTTTTACTTGAGTAAAAAACTTGAGTTGATACTTCAACTTCTACAGGAGTATTTTTAAACTCTAGTATCTATACTTCTACCTGAGTAATGAATGTGAATACTGAAGACATCTCTGCCAATTACAGGCTGAGACAATGGAGGGAGTGGCACGAATCCACAAGTGTGATACGTGGGAGAACAGGGGCAGTGTTGTTCTGGCAGAGTTTGATTTGGGGTGAGAAAGCACGTAAACTGAAGCATGTGCACGTCCAGTGAATGTGAATGGGGTTTTGTTTTCTTTTTTTTGCACAAAAGTGTGAATCAACAGGTCTTGCACTTGTGAATCAGTAAGTGCCTGGTCAGCGGCGAGAGGCGGGAGATTTTAGAGTTTACAGAGATGTATGTCTGTGCGCTGAAGAAGGGACGTATGTTCTGGGGTTGCACGTCTCTGACGTCATTTTGGAAGAATATTTTCGATGCTTTCTCGACCATTTGTCATATAATTATTGAACCCAACCCTATGACTGTTATATTTGGAGTTCCTACGGATGATGCATCAGTTTCCTCTCCTCAAGCCAATTTCATTGCATTTTCTTCTCTCATAGCCCGGAGACTTTTATCCTCTGCAATTGGAAATCGGACAAAACCCCAACATTCACAGAATGGGTCAAAGATGTGATATCTTTTATTCCTTTAGAAAAGCTCAGATACAACAGATTCAAATCTCGCCAAAAATGTAAAAAGGCCTGGTCCCTTTTTTTAGAATTCGTCCTTACGCTGTCCTTCGATGATGTAGCTTAGTATTATCTTGGTCATGTTTTAGGAATGGGCGATATTTTACTGTTCACGATAAACCGGCAAAAAAATTCCCCACGGAAAGAATTTGTATCTCGCGGTAAAAATTATAAATTCCCATTGATGACGTTTTTGTGTAAAACTGATTTATGGTTCTGTGTTAAATCCACGCACAACGTACGGGAAGGAAGGAAGGAAGGAAAGAAGGAAGGAAGGAAGGAAGGAAGGAAGGAAGGAAGGAAGGAAGGAAGGAAGGAAGGAAGGAAGGAAGGAAGGAAGGAAGGAAGGAAGGAAGGAAGGAAGGAAGGAAGGAAGGAGAGAGAGAGAGAGAGAGAGAGAGAGAGAGAGAGAGAGAGAGAGAGAGAGAGAGAGAGAGAGAGAGAGAGAGAGAGAGAGAGAGAGAGAGAGAGAGAGAGAGAGAGAGAGAGAGAGAGAGAGAGAAAGAAAGAAAGAAAGAAAGAAAGAAAGAAAGAAAGAAAGAAAGAAAGAAAGAAAGAAAGAAAGAAAGAAAGAAAGAAAGAAAGATCAATTCCCGTTGATACGTGTTTGTGTAACAAACATGGCGGATCTGAGTCGTTCCAATTTTTCAGTACAGGTGTAACTCATTTAATTGGTTTTTATTAATTCAACTTATTTGGTGTAGTTTAGTAGTATTTAGTATCTTTTAGAGCAGTGTTTTGGCTCCAAAGACTGAATGTGGTGATAGATTTATAATTACAAAGGTGGAGTTGAATTGGTATTTTTTTATCGTCATTTTTATCGTTATCAGGATAAATGCCAGAAATGATCGTGATACATTTTTTAGTCCATACCGCCCATCCCTATCATGTTTACAGTGTTACTCGGATTTGTGGAAACCCTCAACTGGACTAATGTGTAACCCTTAACCGTCCATGTGTTATTCATCTATTTATTTATTTGATCATCATTATTACTAATGTTATTTTATTTGTGTACTTTATTTTATTTTTTTTTATTTTATTTATTTATTTTAATTTAATTTAATTTTTTTTCCTTCCTTGTTTACATATTATGTTTTACTGTTATTATCTTCTTTGTATGTGGGAACTGGGGAGGGTGGGATATATGTAGGGTTGTTTGTCTTAAAACATTTGAAAAATCTTATAAATAAAGTTATAAAAAAAAAAGTGTGAATCAACAGGTCTTGCACTTGTGAATCAGCAAGAAGGTCCCCGGTTCGACTCCCAGGCCCAGCAGGGTCTTTCTGTGTGGAGTTTGCATGTTCTCCCCGTGCTTGTGTGGGTTTCCTCCTGGTACTCCGGTTTCCTCCCACAGTCCAAAAACATGCATGCTTTTCCTTCCTTGTTTACATATTATGTTTTACTGCTATTATCTTCTTTGTATGTGGGAACTGGGGAGGGGGGGATATATGCAGAGGTGGACAGAGTACTCGACCCCAGTACTTGAGTAAGAGTACAAATACTACTGGTCAAAATTGACTCCGTTACAAGTAAAAGTAGCTCAGTCAAAATATTACTCGAGTAGGAGTAGAAAAGTACTTGCTTTTAAAGGTACTTAAGTATCCAAAAGTAAATGCTTTAAAATTTACTTTAAGTAAAAGTAAGAGTAAGAGTAAGAGTAAGAGTAAATTTCTTATTTTCCACATCAGTAAATTACTATATTTTTTCAAAATTAATTTAAGGATCTTTTAACTCTTGTTTCTGAGAATTCGATGTTGAGTTGTTGAAAGCAGAGAGTTAGTTCTGCTTCGGCAGACACAATAAACATTTGAAAATAAATGTCTGTGGTTTGTCTGTGCCCTCGTTTTTTACTCGGTCGAACTCAAACATTGAGTTAAGATACGGCCAAGGATTTTGTGAAAGTCCCTGCTCCGAGTCCGGCTCATTATCAGACTCAGACGACTCAGCGGATTGTCTTTCTTCTCCTGACGCAGGCGTAGACATTGTTGCAGTTATGTCTTGACTGGTTGCCGCTCTGTCTTGACAAACGCAGGCTACTTTGGCGGTATCGTTTTGAGGAGGCTTGACGTATTTCCGCTTTACGTACATCCCAGTGGAGAGCGTGCACTGTGATAGGTCTCCTCCTTTGACAAAAACAGCTTGTGTCCAATAGGATTTTAGGGAAGAAGAAAAAAGAGCAGACCTGAAAGTAACGAGTACTTTTCAGCCTTCCTAGAAATTTACTCGAGTAAAAGTAAAAATATTTGTCTTGGAAATGTATTCAAGTAAGAGTAATAAGTACCAAAGAAATCTAGTACTCAAGTAAAGTACAAATCCTCTGAATATGTACTTAAGTACAGTACTCAAGTAAATTTACTCCGTTACTGTCCACCACTGGATATATGTAGGGTTGTTTGTCTTAAAAAAATTTGAAAAATCTTATAAATAAAGTTAAAAAAAAAAAAGTGTGAATCAACAGGTCTTGCACTTGTGAACCAGTAAGTGCCCGGTCAGCGGCGAGAGGCGGGATATTTTAGAGTTTACAGAGATGCATGTCTGTGCGCTGGAGAAGGGAAGGAGGGCGTCCCTCTAATGGTCCCTCCCCGGCCCTGCCCCTTCACACAGAGGAGTATCCTGTGGCAGGTCCCAAAACTGGAAACTCATTCAGTCCCTGCTGAATGGAGTGTGTTTAACGGGAGAGTGGAGGACTTAATTTTCAGCGTTCAGAAATGATGAGAGCCATGCATTCAGTCCTCGCTGGTGCCTTCCTGACCCTGCTGCTCTGCCTCCCCGGCCCTGGTCATGGAGGTAAGTGCCACTACAAATCACTCTGCTAGTGTCCTGCTCCCCCCCCACTCCTACTCCTCCGTTCAGCTCTGTCAGTCGCTTGAGAGGAGATCAGATCACTGTCCCCGACTGAGGCTGCATAAATCAAAGCTCGACAGACTTGTGGGGCACGGTTTCAAACTCATACTGAACTGACTCTGATTTTTATGCTGCATGTAGTAAAAAATCTGGTAATTGCATTCACAGTACACGTGTCATTCATTGTGGTGAAAGCCTTTCTTTTACTGGTATGGAACTCAATACGCGGGGAAAACGTCTCCCCCGGTCTGACCCCCCGGTCCGAGGTCTAGACGCCTCTGCCGGTTTCCCCTCAGATACATGTGTTTTTTCTCTAGCTTTTCAGCCTGCGTCTGGCTGAATGGGTGAGGGCTTTTTCCCTTGAGAATGTTCGCTATACCTCCTACCTTTGGGCACCTTGCCTTCGGTGCAAAGAGACGAAGCAGCTGAAGCCTCCGAGCCTCCGAGCTGAGGTCCCTCTCCTGGCAGCAATGAATGGCTCATTCAGTGGGAAGTGGACGGAGGCAAAGCAGAGCTGCTCCTTCTCCACCCGGAGAGAGGTGATAAAAGTCAGAGCGGAGGGCGAGTAAATATGTAAGAGAAGCGGCATGTGCAGAGGAGGTGGCTGCTCGATGGCCAAGGCCAGTACAATGGTCCCACAGAGTTAGCGTAGGGAGCCGCAGATACACCTTCTCAATGTGGTGTGAAGCAGCGCCAGTATCTTTCAGGGTGCAACATGTAGGAGTAAAAGCAATTTAACTCACTGAGACCAAACCAGGACCATAGAGAAATATGTATACAGTAAATTGGAGGCTTTAGGGTCCGTGTAGTTCACGGCCATCCGTTTTTTGTTTTGAAATGACAAAATAAAAATAGAGAAATAATCCAAAATAATCAGTTCCCCATCTTTTGTTTTGATAATAAAAACGGAAAACGGACCGTTATCCATTATCCGTTATCCGATTTCATTGATGTGTTTGAAAATCGAAATTGGGAATTAAAACAGCGAGTGGAAAACTCTTTTCTCTATTTCCTATTCGTTTCCAAGGATACTGAAAACAAGGATTGGACAAATGGAGGGATTGCACATGCGCAGTAATAAATGAAGAAAGTTGTTTCTGGTTCTTTTGTTGATCAGATTGAAAATTAACAGTTTTAGATTTTTTTAATGTTGAAACAGAATAAATCTGATGATTTGAATAAATCAAATATGAAACCTAGGAGTGAAAACATGAGTTTAATCTGTAATCTGTCTTCACTCCGTCATGAAACTGCAGTGATGTTGTGAAAGTCCGTTCAGCTGCAGCGTCCAATCAATAACATGTACTGAACTCTAACATACTGGAAACGAATAGGAAATAGAGAAAAGAGTTTTCCACTCGCTGTTTTAATTCCCAATTTCGATTTTCAAACACATCAATGAAATTGGATAATGGATAACGATCCGTTTTCCGTTTTTTTATTATCAAAACAAAAGATGGGAAACAGATTATTTTGGATTATATCTCTATTTTTATTTTGTAATTTCAAAACAAAAATGGATGGCCGCGAAGTACACGGACCCTTTAGCCTTGGACTTGGAGCAGCCGTTGGGTTGTGGTTTCCCCTGTGGGTAGAGGGGAAAACTGTCCGGTAGTCCTCCCAAGCCTCAACAGGAGTGGCCCTCTGACAGCTAAAGTGAAAAAGTCTCTTTGATTTAGCATTGTTTTGTTTCAGCGGTACAGATTAATTTCCCTTGCGCTGAGATCTGTTCAGCAAAAGCATGAACGAGCATGAAAACGTCTACTGTTACAGCGAACGGCGTGAGGGCGACACCTCTGCCGGAGAACCAGCGGTCCAACAGTGGCTGCCTGAGTGTGGTCACACTGCATTTCTGGAGAGTTTTCAAACAGTTTGTTTAATACGCTGAGGCGGTTCCTTTGTGGATACAGTGGATAGCGAGTAAAGTGAGCCCTGGCTGGTTTGCAGCAGATCAGATTTTCCACAGATCTAAGACCAAATGCTCCACTAATCAAAAGGATGGCAGAATAAAACATGAAAAAGTGAATGGGGGAACATTTTCTCCTCATCTAATTATCTGCTGGCACGATCTCGGGCGCTTCAGTGTGAACAGTCCTCACTCACTGACCCTGGAGAGCTGAATACTAATGTTGACCAGATGTTCCAAGTCGCTGATTAGATTGTGGACCCCTCAGCTCTCCAAAACACAAAAAAAAAGGAAAACACAAGTTGTTGGGGATTCTTCCATAAATGACTTTCAGTGGGTTTTGTTTTCCTCCCACAAGTTTACATTTTCAAATGTCACAAGTCACGCACCACTTGATGTCTCAAAGCCCACTTGTTCTTGAAGTTATTGGCACTTTTCCTTGACAAATCACTGATCAACATGCCCCCGCTCGGTACCTTTTCTGCTCTTTCAGGATCATTTTGTAAAGAAGCAGCCCTCTGTATTCTGTGCAAGAGGCCTCTTCTGTTTCCGACCTCACCTCATTGCCATAAAGGAAGAGCCATGCAAATAATTATGTTGCAGCATGAGCTAATCAAATCAGTCAGACCATTTTTCTTTAAATGCAGCATTTATATAAGAGAGTTAAGATGTAATTTGAAGCATTTCAATGGTGATGCTTTCATGGAGTCAGGCTCAAAGACCTTCTTGTGAAGCATCCTGGTGGTTCAAAACACATAATATTAACATGTGAACATCGGTTTTAACCCGCCAAAGCGTAATGAATGTTCTTTATCCGTATAGATCCTGTTTATCTCTGCTTATAATTGCACCATAGAATTTAAAAACAGCATCTTATTTGGCACTGAAACAGACGAGCCGCATGGTTTTTTATTGAGCAGCCATGTGAGAGCAATTTTTCCACATCAAGGGATGCTCACTTTATCACGACTGTATCTGAAATTGGACATGACGTCTTCCTGTTCCGAGTCCTTGAAGCACCCCAGAGCTCTGCGTCTCTTCAGAGGCCATTGAGGTTTGTCCTTTAACCACCACTTTACCAGAGTTTGGGGAAATGGAAGGAGAGATATTCCCAAATAGGGATGTTCGATTAATCGATTTTAAATCGTAATCGCGATTATGTAATTAGAACGATGTTAAAATGTGAAAATTGTAAAACCGATTTTCAAAAAAAAAAAAAAATTTTTTTACCTTGTCTGCACACATATTAATGATTGATGGAAATACCTCTCAATACCTGCGACAAGTGCCCCATTGGAGAGGCTCTTTAGTGTAGGAGGGGGCGTTGTAACATGCCACCGGGTCGTGTTCCTTGCAAAAAACTTGCAAATGTGAATAGCAAATGTAATGACTGACATTACACACCTCTACCTCCTTCATGGGTTGCATTATTATTTAGAATGCAAAGACCCAGTTTAGTTTAATTAGAAAATGTCTTGTTTTATTTAATTGGAAATATAACTTACTGTATGTTTGCAAGTGCGGATTTGCTGATTTTTTTTTTTTCAGAGATAAAACTTTATATTTTATTATATTTTTTAAAACTTTTTTTCAACTTATTTTACAGAGTTTTGCACTTTATTCATTCATTTTTGGTTTAATAAGAGCAAAGTTTGCACTTAAAGCCCAATGGGGCAAATGTTCAATAAAAAAACAGCATATTTGAAATAATTTCTTTGCCTTTTGTCAATTCACAAAATAATCGTAATCGAAAATCGGATTTTGAGAGAAAAAAATCGAGATTTTATTTTTGGGCAAAATCGAACAGCCCTATTCCCAAACAATAACATGTTTTTTTTCTTTCTTTTCCTCTGTATAAGTTTAGGGATGCAAAGTTCGATGCTGTTGTGTGAGTGTCTTTTAAAGATGCGCCTGCCTGCTGCCACTTCCCTCCACAAACACTGAAAAGTCAATGACATTTTACTTGCCCCATTAAGAACCTTTCTGCACCATATTTTGTTTGTTGTCTTTGTTGGTGTTTGGAAAATCAATTTAGAGCATTTATGGTTTTAATCCCGAGACAAATCTGAACTGGCAGATGAACAAACTCGGAAGAAGACGCTAAACTCCAGCCCATATGGGCTGGCAGAAGGACTGTGAGGAACCAGAGCGGCCTCCCCACGTACAAGGGGACAAGGCAAAACTGGACCTGGGTGATGAGGTGTAAAATAAACCTTGCAGAGCGTAGAATGCCAAAAAAATAAGGCTTTTTATTTTATGTTAAAAAAAACCACATACAGGCGGAGGGCAATATCCGTATTCTAAAAAAAAAGGCACAATGGGGCATAGCGTCTCAACAAGCTTCCTCCATTCAGCAGACCCCTCTTCTGGTATGCAGCTGCTGTTTATAAACACAGGCAGGGTGGAGAGGTTGATTGGACACAGGTGTGCCACAATCAGCAGAACCAGGCACACCTGTGTGCTGCTCCCCCGCAGACCACGCCCAATCCTCCACGCTGCCACACACATTAAAAAAAAGTCTGGTGATGGTGAGAAGGGGAGGGGTTGCTCACTTTCTCACAAGGACCAAACGTGTCCCAGATAACGGTTTCAAAAACACTGACCACACAGATCATGTGTAGGGAAGAGTATTAGGGCCATGCAGAAGAAAATATTTGAGAGGGGAAGATTTTTTTTTATTATGCACTTCGAGAAAAAAGTCTAAATGTCGAGAAAAAAAGTCTAAATGTCGAGATTAATGTTGAAATACAATTTCGAGAAAAAAGTCGAAATGTTGAGAAAAAAGTCGAAATGTCGAGAATAATGTTGAAGTAAAATGTTGAGAAATAAGTCAAAATGTTGAGAAAAAAGTCAAAATTTCGTGAATAAAGTTGAAATGTTGAGAAAAAAGGCGAAATTTTGACTATATTCTTGATATTTCAAATTTTTTCTCAAAATTGTACATCAACATTAATCTGGACATTTCAAATTTTTTTATCGACATTTCGACTTTTTTCTCGAGAAAAAATTTCAAGAAAAATGTCGAAATGTCGAGAAAAAAAGTCGAAATGTCGAGATTAATGTTGAAATACAATTTCAAGAATAAAGTCAAAATTTCACCTTTTTTCTCAACATTTCAACTTTATTCATGAAATTTTGACTTTTTTCTCAACATTTTGACTTATTTCTCAACATTTTACTTCAACATTAATCTCGACATTTCGACTTTTTTTCTCAACATTTCGACTTTTTTCTCCAAGTGCACAATAAAAAAAAATCTTCCCCTCTCAAATATTGTTTCTCCTGCCTGGCCCTAATACTCTTCCGTACATGTGACACGTGATCAGATAGAATGTTAAGCAGTTGTTGTCTGGTTTTTTTTCTTAAGTCTTGCCACTGAATGGGTTGGCATACTGAATTAAAAAGCCCAATAAAACGAGTCGCATCCCGAGACTGCATATGAGTCTGCTATTTCCCCTCAGGTGCGATGTCTCTATGGCAACGAGTGGAAAAAAGTCCAAATAAATAAAAAAATGGGAATTCGCCTCGGCTTTGTGAGGTGTCGGCATACAAGGGATCCATGTGTTCCTTGAGCGTCGGCGTGGAGAATAGTGCGACTACGAGTGTCTGTGCAGAAGATTAATAAGTCCAATATTTGCAATGGGAAATTGATGAGATTAGAGTTTGGATGCTCGTTCTGGTCCCACAGACACAGCTCGTGACCCGCGCCTCACCTTTTACTTTAAACACAATGTAAACTGAGGACAGAAAAGAAATATGGCTTTTGGTTTAAAGCCAAGAAGAGCAGGTGGTTTATGAAGAAGAGCCAGTAATGCACAGCTCCATGTGCACCTTTTCTCCTCAGTGAAGTGTGTCCGCTATGCAAAGCATTGATTCACTTATTGCAATAAAAAAAAGTGAATTAAGTTAACTATGTGGAACTTTTAAGGAGCAAAAGCTTCTGTGATCTGATTCAAAATTGGCTTCATGAAAGCGAGACACCTTCTCACATCTCCGAGCCTGATCAATATTTACAATGTTTCTCGCAATTTAACTCGACTCACCTCTGCCTGCCCGGTGTTTCTTCCTCCCACTTTCAGAGAGAAAGTTACCCAGAGTCATGGTTTATTAACGGTTTGAGGGGATGCTGACCGGAGGCAAACATCACTGAAAGAATTCAAAGTTGGCCTCATGAGCAAACGTGCCACTCGACTGCTTTCCTCCCTCCGTCCTCTCCGCGCTCGCTTCATCTCGTTACCACGGGTGGAATTAGAGTGTGGAGCTCTTCTGCTCAGTGACTGCAGTATCGAGTGGAGTTATTAAAGATTTGATTGCTGTAACACACACAAAAAAAAAAAACTCTGACTCCTGTCAAGTATCAATGATCGAGGTCCTGGAACCGACCTGATCGTTAAACTGGTTCAGCCCCGCTGTCCATTTTCATCGATTTCCCTTAATTCCAGGCACAGCCTCTTGATCCTCGCGCTTATCAACCAAGCTGCTGTAACCTTGAATATTTACATCTGAGCCAATTTCTTTTTCTGCAAATTGCACTTTAACAGTCAAATTGGACTCAAAAGCACCTTAAAATGTTTAATTATATAGAGCTTGGCAGGGCAAACTGCCAAAAAAGGATCCTTACAACACATATTTGTGAATATATTTTAGATCTTGTATTCTTTTTCCTCTCCAGGAAAAAAAAAAGAAAAACTTGGCCAACCTTGGGGCAAGGTTAGCTTAGCGAGCGGACAACTGCCTCAGGCCCCGAACTCTCGGCAGTCCTGAAGGCTCAGGGCCACGGCTAATTTGGCAATACAGCATGCAGTATTAAGCGGGCTGATTTAAGATTCATTATTTGTGTTTTTCGTGGGCTTATATGAGGCAAACTCTTTGTCATTTGTATGCTTAAATCACGACAAACTAGTTATGAGTTTGAACTTGTTTATGCACAGTGCAAATTCATTCAGAAAAATGAGGCCCATTCTTGCCCTCGGGCCAGAGCGTTCCTTAATTGAGCCTTTCTTATGGATTTTTTATCATCTGACTGCTCTTGCTCTCTTTTTTTTATTTGACTTCATTTGGACTGCAGTGTCTCCTGCTTTTAAAGATTCTGAGGAACGTAGCACGATGAGCACAAACGCTCTGCGACCGAGCCCTTGGCCCGTTTCTCCCAGCCAAAGGCCTCAAGTAGTCTGTTCAAATCCACTCCTTGTACAATTTTCATGGATATAAAATCTTACTAAGGAGACCAAAGCCATTTTTCCTGCCAGTACCTTTGTTTCTATTGTACCACAGAGGATTAGGGCCAAACTAAGAAAAAAAAAGAAGGAAATTACGAAAATAAAGTCATAATAATATGAGAATAAAGTCGTAATATTCCGAGAATAAAATCGTAATATTAAATATATTATAAATATATAAATATAACTTCACAAGATCAATATTCAACATTTTAACACACTCTTCCTGTTAGAGTTCTCATAAATTAACACTTTATTCTTGTAATATTACGACTTTATTCTCATAAATTGCGACTTTATTCTCGTAATATTACAACTTTATTCTCATAATATGACTAATTTATTCTCATATTACTTTATTCTCGTAATATTACGACTTTATTCTCGTAATATTACGACTTTATTCTCATAATATGACTAATTTATTCTCATATTACTTTATTCTCGTAATGTTACGAGTTTATTCTCGTAATATTACGACTTTATTCTCATAAATTACGACTTTATTCTATTACGACTTTATTCTCGCAACATTATGACTTTAATTTTCCTTTTTTTTTTGTCTAAGTTTGGCCCTAATACTCCGTCGTACTATTGGACATTTCAACATGAAAATCTTTAGAAATGGACTCACTTTTGGAGCCAGCCTCTACTGCTTCTTTTAGGAATTGCACTTCCTGGAAGTTGTCCCTTGGATGAGCATACAGCTCAATTAATGAGCATGAATTATGACTATATCTGTAAGCATAAAACTTGTGTTGGTTCTGAACAGAAGCGTTTCTTTTATAGCGGCAGAAATGTGGTGAAGCTGTGTGGTTTGTCCTTCGCTGGCTCAACAGATATATATCAGATAAACTCTTCATCCAAAGTAAGAAAAGTAATGATGCTCTCTGTCTGAATGCATCGTGAGCCCTCAGTGACTTCAAAAGCAAAAGAAGTCTGTTTATTCTCATTGTGATGCAAGAACCCTGAAAAAAGACGTGTCCCTCGCCTTAAGGACTCTATCCTCCCCTGGCAGATGATCTTTCCCATACAGTTTTCTTTGAGGTTGCTGGCTGTCAGTGTGGAGCGGCTTGGATTATATTTTGGGGCTATGATCTGCTTAGAGTGAGAAGACAGCCCACACACAGACCTCATTTGGCCCTGGCTGTGTATACAAAGGAGTTTCTGTACATAAACACAGGCCCTGATTCTGTCCCTAGGTGGAAGGTCAAAGGGCATCTCGTGCATGGCCTCCTGTGTTGTTGTAACCCCTCTCACGTCAATCAGATAAACTGCTGGAAGAGGGGCTTTTTTTTTTATTGTTGTTGTTTTTTCCCTTTTCTTTTTGGGAGAAATTGAGTTACGGATGGCCTCCGTCCAGACATGAAGGTCCACGAGTGACAATTTGGGATTGCAGATTGTTGTGATTAGCTTGTAGCCATGCAATTATAGGCAATTCCAAGGACACGGTTGTACCTACAGCAGCAGTGGATTAGAGCTGCATGAGTGAAGGAGGAAAATAGTCAACTTTTTATTTCACGGACAAAACACCCCAGTCTGATGGACGGACTCCACCAGAGAAATGAACGGTTTTGACTGGAGGAGAGAGGCTGCAGTGTTCTAAAAGTAATAAATATATCATAAATAAATATATATCATTTATGTTTTAATTCCCATAATAACGCCAATGCACCAAATGTTTGGCTTATATATTGTTTTCCAAAGCTGAATTCTTGATTTTCTTTGGAATGACAAACCACTGGAAATTGTGGTTTATTCTGAACATATATTCTAAATAAATATAGTTTTATTGTACATCCTGTCGCCTTATTTTGATAGCTACTCCAATTACGAAAGAGGATGTGTTTTTCTTTCCATGGAAAAACATTCAAGCATTGTACTAAGAGTACTGCTGTTATTCTTTTATTAAATTTTAGAAGTCTAAAAAAAGTCCAGCAACTGAAAAATAAACCTTTTTATATTAGCCATGCAAAGTGAAGCACGGAAAAAGTACTTCATCAATATTTTTCTGTCTTTCTCTTTTAAAGACCACCTGTTCTCCTTAATATGATTGCAAACGTTTTCTTTTTACTTTTGTTTTTTTTCAAGGTACGTGTCAGGTAGAGTGGTCCACATGTCACGCAGAGGTTTTGTTTCTGTTTGTTTGTGCAGTGATGTTGAGCTCAGGAGTGCGTGAAGGCTGGGATGTCTGCAGAGACCTGTTAAAGAACTGGGTTGAAGAGGTCTGAAGTTTGGACTTTTGAGCTATGAAAGCCTGTTTTACCCATTTATAATTTTGGAAAGTGCAACCAAGGCTTATTGTCATACAGTAGTTTGCAGGTATTTGATCATAATATGTCCATAATTTGGAAAGATCAGGGATGTTTTGAAGTCATGTTAATAGGAGTCTTAGGTTTTGGGTTGAAGTGGGTGTGAATGGCTGAGTTTGATGGTTTCACATGGATTAGCAACTATTGCTAGAGTAGAAGTTAAAGGCCCTGACACAGCAAGCCGATTTTCGGCCGTCGGGCTCCCGTCGGGAGCTTTTCAGCCGATCGACATGTCGAATCAGCGTCGGGACGTCGGTCAAACAGTTCACTCTGTGATTGGCTGTTCCCAGAATTTCCCAGAATGCTTTTCGTCGTCATTTGCGGACTGAATCAATCGCAAATGTCTTATTTTTTAGTGAATAAAATCAATATTTTGAGTTAGTTTCTGCATAAAAATGCGTTTTGATTACATTTCTAGCGAGAAATATATATTTTACTTTCATAATATTCACTCAGTGAATGTATATAATCACTCGCTTTCCCGTTGTTGCGAAGTCTTTTTCAAACCTCGCCAGAATAAAGGCTGATTTATGGTTCTGCGTTACACCAACGCAGAGCCTACGGCGTAGGTTACGCGGCGACGCGCAACGTACGCCATACCCTACGCCATACCCTACGCCGTACCCTACACCATACCCTACGCCGTACCCTACGCCGTAGGCTCTGCATCGATTTAACGTGGAACCATAAATCAGCTCCGGAGCCGGCAGGCAGAAATCCCGACATTTTCGGAGCATATTTCTTAACAGGCGTAGCTACAACTGTAAGATTTCATCTATTAAACCAACATTTATCTTCCTAAATGATTTATTTCAGCCAGAGGTAATTCTCCACAGAGCTGCAGGTTTCTCCCCGGGACGATGGCAGGTTGACCCGTCTTTGCGGTGTGTTCAAGTGCTTCTTTTTTAGCACGACCCAGCCCGACACAGGCGACGCGAGGCCACACAACAGTCGGGCGAAAGCGGGCGACGTCGGGTTGGTGTGTCCTCGGCTTAAAGTTAAAACAGTTTCCAGTTTGGTGGAGATATTTGACCAATCAGAAGTGTTCAGCACTGTAAACCTCACTATAACAAGTCCAGGTAAGCCCACCCCAGCAAATGTTTTTGACTTTTTGGGGAAATGGTTGTTTGGGCATCAAGCTGCAGGATATGGATAGGGAAACTGATTTATGTTGCTTCCCACACACAATCAATAGTGTTATAAAGTAGTATAAAAATAACAGTTATACTGGATGTAGCAGAATAGCAGTGTTTTTCACCTGTGTTACGATGCCTTCAGGGCCAGGGCAGACCCGTGACCCAGTGAAAAGCGTTTATCATCCCAGAGAAAGCCCAGCTCATATTTTGACCCCACTCCATGAACTGAACTGTGTGTTTATTTTTGATAAGAGCTGTTGGGGAGTTTAGTGCCCAAAACGAAAACTCCAGAGAAAATTCGCATCATCACAGAGCTGCCAAGCTTTGAATAAGCGGGAATTATGCATGACCAGATGTCTCGATACAAACAGCCTCTTATGGGCTTTCCTTTTTTGAATTTTTTTTTCCCCCCTTGTCCCTTTTCTTCTTTTTTGCGAATATTCTGTTTTATCATTTGACTGAAGATGAAGACAGACTTTTCTAGCTGCCATTGTTTCTGTTATCCACAGAATATAAATTTAAAAGGAAAAAAAGGAATAACAAAGCACCCTCCCTCTCAAAAGGACTTCTGTGGAATTAAGCATTCAGTTTATCCCCAGATCAACTGTCAAGATCTTTCGTCTATGATTTTTGTTAACGTTATCAACATAATAATATCAGACAGTGAAACACGATCATTTGATTTACATTGATGTCTGTTTTTGCTTCATTAACAAACCCTGCTTTGTTTGTATCTCATGTGTCACATGTCTTGATCAGTTGAATCAGATCAATGTGCCCAGCGTGGGTAAGAAGACTAAAAGATGAATAAATAAAAGCTGCATTATGGCACAGGAAAAGCAGCATGAAACCTGAAAACTGTTTCCAGCAGTGGGTGGTTTCATCCATTCATCCGAGATGTACACATCTGGAGCTGGCTTGGTCGGCTAGGAGCAATGCAATTATGGCTTTAAAGAAATTGCACCCCTTCTTCTTTGACCTAATATAGACAAAACAACAGCAGTGAAAAAATGTCAGTGTGTCACAATTAGCCAAGCTTGAGAAGTTCTCAGTGTGTAGTTCACAGACTGACTTCTTATCAGATGTTGTTACATTCTTTCAGCAAACCTCCAATCCCTGGGAACGTGGCTACGTTTGGATGCTATAGGCTGCAACTCTCATATTTGAAATGCTAACAAGACAGGGAACTATGTCAGAAAGCAAGTGGGGAATTTCACACAAATGAAGCTTTATTCTGCTAAGGGACTGTTTTCTTTTATCCCTTAGAGACCGAGCTCTCCTATTTTTACGGCCACGGTCGCCGCATATGACTCACTGTTTTAAATAAAGAGAAATCCTCCGCAAGTCTGAGGAGTCTCCAGCCCGGAGGGGATATGACTCATAAGCGCGAGGCCAAGGTGGTTAATCATGAGACATCAGAACCCCTGACTAATTGTTTTCTTTCGCTTTTAATCAGAGCTCAACTCTGCAGTGCTGCGAGAGTGCTGCAGGGTGACAGGATTGAGCTGTCGTTGGGAGGGGCCCGTGTCAAGCGAACCTCCAGGTAGAACTGAAAGCCATTTACAGCCATGTGCTGCAAATCAAACGCACTCCATTAAATCATCAGCATGTGCAAGTACATCTATGAGAGCAAAGACCTCCACGGTCGACCGCTGTGAAATATTTGGTTAAACACAGTCCCAAGGCAGAAAGACGACAGCAGTGATTTAAGGGAAGTACCTGGAGCTGTTTGGGTGCGATGGACCAGGGGCTTGTCCGGGATCTACCAAGCCTCTCGTCTGATTGTTGTTGAGATAGGTTTCAGTCCTCCTGTAAGCCTGAATGATTATGAAGCCATTTCCAAATTATTTGGACTCCATCACTTACTTAGGGATGGTGTGATAGGGACAAGGATCTCCAGCACGCCATCAAATCCACAGTTGAATGGATGAAAAAAGAGAAGAATCAAGCTGCTGCAACGAGTCAAAGTCCAGACATCAACCAGAGTGAGATGCTGTATTAAAACAGCTTCAATACATTTAAACTGAATTTACTTAAAGGAGCATGAGGCTCCCTTTAAGAAATGAGACTCATTAGCGCCACCCTTCGCCACGACGGCTGTCGGGGGTACTGCAGCCAACAGAGAAGCCGGCACGGGAGAACGGGGAGAACGTGCATGCAGCGTCATGTGACGTCACATCCGCAGGACAGCGTGGGATATTCCAGCCCGGAATTGCAGATGCGCTAGAGGGCTCATTCGTTTTGGTTTGGAACGCTTCATCTGCAGAGGTGTCAAGTAACAAAGTACAAATACTTCGTTACCTTACTTAAGTAGAAATTTTGGTTATCTATACTTCACTGGAGTAATTATTTTTCGGACGACTTTTTACTTTTACTCCTTACATTTTCACGCAATTATCTGTACTTTTTACTTAAAAACAGCCTCGTTACTCTATTTTATTTCGGCCTTTAATAAAAACTATCCAGTTAAATTGCTCCATCCGGATAGAGTGAATTTGGTTGTGGTTGTTTCAGATGTTCTTGTCCAGTTTTGTTCTTACATCCGTTCCCTCAGATTCCTGCAACTAAACTTGGATGTACATTCCAATAAAGGTTAGGATAAATGATAACATGCCTCTGAAGTTTGACTTTTTGCACCATTACAATACTTATAGGCAACTAGTCATCATATCTGCTGCTCTCTGAAACACATGTTAATGCTCAATAGTACACATATATGGTTCTTTAATATATTTGCATTATACTAAGATACATTCATTTTCAATGGCTTTTGTCCTTAATGGCTTTTTTCCCCCTTACATTACTTTTACTTTTATACTTTAAGTAGTTTTGAAACCAGTACTTTTAAACTTTTACTTGAGTAAAAAACTCGAGTTGATACTTCAACTTCTACAGGAGTATTTTTAAACTCTAGTATCTATACTTCTACCTGAGTAATGATGTGAATACTGAAGACACCTCTGTTCATGTGACATTATTACTAGAAAACTTAAAATGTATACGAATTTTTTTCATAAATCCTGCCTCAAGCTCCTTTTAATTACATTAAGATATTGGCCCGGTTTCCCAGATCAGTTAAGTAGTTCTTAACAGCGAAAGACTTCTTTCACAGGCTCCTTAAGATGGTTTGAAAGAAGTCTTTCGCTGTTAAGAACTACTTAACTGATCTGGGAAACCGGGCCAATATTAAATTGGGTCAGATCTCCTCCAGAAGTCATAAGCTTGGTCTGGATGGGTTGTGTCATAGACCGTATGAGTGTCTGAAGTGTAGCGAGAGCCGGGTGTGGCTCAGAGGCCCTAAGAAAATACATACTGTGTTCCGTCTGGTGAGTATAAAGCTAATTTTAGGCAGCCACTTCAGCCTGAATGAAAGCTGGGAGTCCCAGCTCAGGAAAACTCCAGATGTCAGTGATGTGAAATCAACACAAATACTTGCTTTTCATGCAGGCGGTTAGTTTGTACAACATGGCAGCAGGAGGCCGCAGTTAGAAGGCGGCACTTCTGACAGCATGCTGATGTTGAAGGCAGATCGTTGCCAGCTCCTGTCCTGTAAAAGATCTTCATCAACACCACTGAGGGACCACGGAGCTCTCGGAGTAATTTGAGGCCAGACGGCGTCATTACAGGCTGAGTTTGGACAGAATCAACAGGGCTGAGGATAGCACCCGGCCCAGCATCTGGCACATGACATGCTGGAATAGTCTGCAGCAGATAAATATAGATGGGGAACCAACAAAAGACCATGTTGCGAGGAGGAAAGGCGACACAGGCGACGCGGGTGATTTTGTGTGTGCGTGTGTGTGAGCTCATGGCATGGTTTGTATTTGTGTGTGAGGGTTTGTTGTTTTTATGCGATTCACACAGATTCCAGTGTTAGGCAGCCAAATAACATCATCCCAACGGTTTTGAGGGCTTAAAATAACCAGAGGAAATAATGTGTCCCCCAAGTTTGCTTTGACTTACTGTTTGGATCTCCACGGCAGCGTGAAGTAGCGACCGGCTGCACCTCCAGCTCGAAAACGCCCTTTTGCTAAGTGACACAATCATACTCCACGTGCAAAGTTGAATATTTCCAACAGACTTGAGGAAAACAGAAATGTTCAAGTTACAAAGAGTGCAGAAAGTGAGTTGCGTTAGATTTTTGCTGAAATTAAATCTTTCCTTCACTAATTACATTATGCAATCTGTGGCTGTTGGCACTGCTGTTTCAAACGCTGGCCAGAGCTTTTATTTGAACAGTTTGCATGATTTCTCTGGGGTTTCTCCATGTACTCAGCTTTTTTTGTTGAATCCAAAAACATGCATGGAAGGCTGGGTGGTGATTCTTAAACTCACTGTAGGAGTGTGTGTAGGCGTGCATGGGTGTGAGCCTCATTCTTACTGTCTGTGGCTCTGTTATGGCCAGGAATACCACCCTAGACCCCCTCAAAAACAGAGCCCCGTGCAGCACTCTGTCCCAGTGACAGTTGGGATAGCGTGTTGACCTGCCAACAATAACCTTTTCCTTCATTTAAAGCAACACTATGTAACTTTTCCACCTTAATATAATATTTCATCATCATCATTGTGATGGTACATCAACTTCCAACAGGTTTAATGAACCTATGTCATGGTCTGAAGGGTCTGTATCTCCTTCACTGGCACTATGTAACTTTTAGGAGCATGGTAGGAATCCTGCCACACTAAAAAACGACACATTTTTACAGCTTTGACTGCCTAAGACGTCGGTTGTGCAGAACTGCGGCAGTAAATCCTTACTAAAGTGAGTGGAGCTCCGACGAGGAGCTCCACTCTTTGATAGGTATTTCATATGAACCCAAACCGTTAATAATCATTATTTTCTCCATATACCGCTCCCTGGCTTCCTTGTTTAAGGTATCCCGGTAAATTCCAGTTCCTTTCCAGCAGTTTAACATCTTTTTTTTGTGTTCCGTCTGTTCACTTGGTGAAACAGAAAAGTAGTTTTGAAAGTCCGTCCCGTCTTCATTCGCTATTAAAACAAATGCACGCGACGGGACAGGAGTTTTCCGGCAGTACGCGCTGGTGCTCATGGGAAATGTAGTGTTCTTTCTGGTAAAGCACTACCGCTTTTGTCCAAAGGAGCCGCCAAACTCAACAAAAGCTGAAAGTTACATTGTGCTGCTTTAAGCTTGTCACAATAAGATATTTCTAGTTGAAGCTGAAACCAGAATGTTTTATCAAGATGAAAAAACGGGTTGTTTTCTCTGACTTCTCCAAAGATAAAATATGGATGAACTGAATGCAAACGATGTAATTAATGAAGAAGAGCAAAAATCAGCTTTTAGGGTTAATTGACTCTTGCTATGTTCTCCTTTTTTGAGTTCAGATCTTTGGTTTTTTTGTGCTCTTTCATTCTTGCACTCCTATTGTGCACAAAGTTACCTTTTATTTTGAAAGGGCTTTCACTGGTGCCTGGTTTCCTTTGTTGGATAGTCTGTTCTGATTATTTCCACCTGTTTCTTTTCCAACCCTGCCACTGCTTTGTCCCG
Source organism: Cololabis saira (assembly GCF_033807715.1). Classification (NCBI taxonomy): domain Eukaryota; kingdom Metazoa; phylum Chordata; class Actinopteri; order Beloniformes; family Belonidae; genus Cololabis; species Cololabis saira. The sequence goes on from NC_084591.1 coordinate 5,945,895, forward strand.
AGACTGGTCATCATCCTTGTGGTTCTCCTGTTTGTCGGTTTCTTTGATCCACCCGTCTGTTTTGGATTTGAGGTTTCTGGATGACTTGCTTTGGACTGAGCCTTTTGTTATATAGAGGACTTTGCTCCATAGTCCTGCCTGTCTGGTTTCTGGTTGTTGGGTCCTCGGTGTACCTCCCCTCATAACAATTTCAGAATTATGCCTCAAAAGTAACAATTTCAACCATCGTTTAGGTGAGATAGGAAAGAGCATCTCTGGATGCAAAACACCGGATCCTGCAGTGTGGGAGTGAGGGGGGCGGGGTAACGGCCCAGGCAGGCGGGGGAGAGGTTTGTCCGTCAATACTCTTCTCCCTGGCCCTGCCCCTTTTCAACCTTTCCCCGACCCTGCACCCCAACCTGGGACTTGCTGATTGGGCCGGAGCTTTGGGATCTGCATGCTGGCCTGCCATCCCCACCCCGGGTCATCCCGTTGCTGCTTCCACCTGCCTGCTGTGCTGTTGCCGTCCCTGAACCCCAGTCTGGCCCTCAGCAGGAGGGTCCCCCCTTATGAGCCTGGTCCTGCTCGAGGTTTCTTCCTCCTAAAGGGGAGTTTTTCTTGCCACTGTTTGGCTTAAGGTTTTTCTCCCACTAGGGGAGTTTTTACCTGCCATTGATTATGTAATAACTGCTCGGGGGTCATGTTCTGGGTCTCTGGAAAGCGTCTAGAGACAACTTTGTTATATTAGACGCTATATAAATAAAATTGAATTGAATTGAATTGAATTGAAACACAACCGCCAGTATTAAAACTGGATCTCTTAAATCCAAGCGTCAGTGAAAACATGTTCAAGGGGATAAGCCCAAAAACTGTAATGCAAATGTTGTTGAAGTGAGAGGTTTTACAAATGTTACAGACAGGAAAGAGCAGTCAAAAATAAACATAGGCAACCTGGAATCGCAAAGCATCACGTGAGAGGGGTGGCACGGGGATTTGCAGAGCTGACGATGAGTATGTCGGTCAACATTTAACACTATTTGCGGCTGCAGAGCGGAGGTGTGAAGACCTCCAGGCCAAATCTGACCACATGCAGTCGCACTCTGAAGCTGCAACAAAATACACAAAATCTGCAGTTTATCCGACAGGCTTGTTGATGCGTGAACTGTTCTCCAACCGGGGACGCCGAGGCCTGCAAACTCGTGATGTTTTGGGGTTCTCCAGTTGCCCGGATGGTGGGGCTCTCAGTGTGATATGTCAACTTTAATTTAATAACGTCAGCTTTGAGGCAGCGTTCAGTTATTCTGCTCCTCACCGGTGGAACAAACTTCCTGTAGACCTGAGGTCTGCTCCAACTGTAGATCCTTTAAATCAGGACTAAAAACATTACTGCTAACTCAAGCTACTCTTAAATTAAATACTTACCTGCTGTACTTTACTGCCCTTATTTTTATTTTTAACAGCTTGTGCTTTTTATTATTAGGGCCCGAGCACTTACAGTGCGAAGGCCCTATTGTATCTGTAGGAAAAATTTTGCACGCAAGCCAGGCCTGGCGAAAAATGTGATATTTCATGGTTTGCATTAATGGGCGTGGCAAAATGGCTCAACAGCGCCCCCTTGAAAACTTTGTGCCTCAAGCCCAAAAATATGGTTTGACGTACATGAACGAAAATCGGTACACACCTGTATCACATCGCAACTTAAAGAAAAGTCTCTTGGCGCCACGGCCGAAACCCAACAGGAAGTCGGCCATTTTGAACATTTTGAATTAAGCGCGTAATTTTGGCGCAATTTATGCCATTCCTTCGGCAGTTAATTCAGCCCGAACCGTAATCTGCACCAAGGTGTGTTATACATCAAAATATGCGTCTCCATCCTGGGACTACGCAAATTACTTTTCTCTTTCAAAAGCCTTACCGTGGCGACGCCAGATGCCAAAAAAGGCACCCCCCCTTCATCTGATTGGTCCATATTTGATAGTTCCCCAAAAATCACCAAATTTTGCATGCAAGCCAGGCCTGGTGATAAATTTGATATTTCATGGTTTGCATTAATGGGCGTGGCCTAATGACTCAACAGCGCCCCCTAAAAAACTTTTGTCTGCCATAACTTTTGAACGGGTTGTGATAAAGACATGTGGGTGGTGTCATCGGACTCGGTATTGAGTCTTTGAGCTTCATTGGCCTGAATTAGCCCCGCCCCTTCTTCTGATTGGTTGTCCCTATTTTCTGCTCTAACTTTTGAATGGTTTGACATAGGAAGTCGTGGGTGGTGTCATTTCTGATATGCTTATGGGGGGCGGTGGCCATGAGTGCGAGGGCCTGTTCATCGCTGCTTGCAGCTTTAATTTGACCTATTTTCTTATCATTTTCTTTATTATTTTACCTCCTTTTCTCATAATTTTATTTACTGTACAATTATGTCTTGCTGCTTTTAATGACGATGTAAAGCACCTTGAATCACCTCGTGTTGAATTGTGCTATATAAATAAACTTGCCTTGCCTTTAATAGCAGTGATGGAGTCATTGATTTCAGAGGACAATTAATTGCAATAGCCAAACCAACCAGGAGGGAACGTGAGTGGAGTTGAGAGAAAAGCGCTGCACACGGCTCCGTTCCTCAGTCCTCACACACTTAAAAGGAAGACATCTAAAGATCCCTGAGACTGGGAGTGTTGCGATTGGGGTTTGGCTGATGTGACCATGCACTTTAACTTCAGTAAATTGCCTTCTAAATCACCACAGATGTTATCTGGTACATGTGCTTGGAGAAGAAAAGATTACCTTCATTACAGACGTTTTGGACCTTGATGACCATTAATTTCAGCAATCTTTTGATCTGTAAGTTTGATGTTAGCTTGTTCAGTAAACGGGCCAGTCTGTAAGCTCAAAATGTAGGAAAAATTACATGAACAATATGCTCTTTCTGAAGGTTTTATCATCTGCCAACTCATCCGTTTTAAAATGCATTTTAACTACAGTCTGATGAAAAGGGATGTGCACCACTTGACATTAACTGTTTTCCTTAATTATCCATAGAATGTGATTTGACCTTCATCCAAATCACAATCACAGGCAAACGCAATGTGGTTAAGCTGATAAACAAAATAATTACAGTTTCATGTGTCTGTTGAACAACCGAATTAAACATTCACAGCACTGCTGGAAAAAGTAAGTGAACCTTTGGTGATTGCTTCAATGACAGCTAGTCAGTGTCAGGCTGGTGTGGTGAGGACCCAGATGCAGGAGAGAAAGGGAGGCCGGAGGCAGGAGTTCTCCAAAAAGATTTATTCCAAAATCACAGCGCTGCTTGGCAGGAAAAAACTAACAGGAACAGGGATCAAAAAAACAGAATACATGGAGGGAAGCACAATACGGGAACAAGGGAATGACAAGACCAGATATACTCAGGGGATAACGAGACACGACGAGACACAGGTGCAGACACAATCAGGGCAGATGGGACACAGGCGGGGCAAAACAGAAACTGAAAGGCTGGGGGGAATGTCAAACCCTGACAGTCAGAGGTTTGCACACCTGGAAAGGCAATTTAAAAGTACAGGCAATTTAGAATCACCAATTAACCTAATATGCATGTTTTTGGACTGTGGGAGGAAACCGGAGTACCCGGAGGGAACCCACGCAAGCACGGGGAGAACATGCAAACTCCACACAGAAAGGCCCCTGCCGGGCCTGGGAGTCGAACCGGGGACCTTCTTGCTGTGAGGTAACAGTGCTAACCACTAAGCCAGTGTCTCCCAACCTGGGGTCCGGGCCCCCCCTGGGGGGCGCCAGACATCTCTGGGGGGGCGCGAAACTTTGTCTGCTTTGAAATTATGCAGTTCTAAAAATGATATTTGCGAATGAGTCATTCATAAGACATTGTTAGGAATAATTTATGAATGTCTTGAATATTTTTTGTGTTTTTTATACACTGGTGACAAACACAGAAATAATTTAATTCCTTATTATTATATCATTACTCAACAATTAATCTACTCCGACAGGTTGTTAAAGGAAAAATGTTAAAAAATGTTGGTCTCATATTAAAAGAGACATTTTTCAGAAATATTTGTATGTCCTTTTGTGCGTATTTTATACATTGGTGACATTGGAGAAAAACAAAGTCATATGTATACAGAGTAAACCAAAGAGAAATGTATCAAAAAAACATAATTAATGTTAATTTTTCCAATTAAAGACTATTTTGGTGCTAGTACGTACGGGTTGGGGGGCCTGGCTGGTCTTAGACACAAGTAGGGGGAAACAAGGAAAAAAGGTTGGGAACCACTGCACTAAGCCACCGTGCTTCCCGAAATGTCCTTCACTTTTTTATGAAATTTTGGGAGCCCATGCTAAAAAGACAAAAACAAACACTTGGTTAAGGAAAGTCAAATTAAAATGAAATAGCTTTCCTGTGTTTCTTAGGGATAAAGAGGCAAAAAAAAGACTACAGTATGAGAGAAGAACCAGAATATTTGCAACTGACAGCAGCAGCTGAATGCTCTGAAGTCAACAAAAGATCGGCCAAACCAGGAAATAAAAAAAAAGATGATAGGGGGAACCACTGCGGATCAAAAACAACAGGCATTTTTGTGGTCAGTCATGTAATCTGCTGTACCACATTGTGTCGGTCCAGGCCATGGGAATGGGCCACTGTGCAGAGCGGAGCTGCAGAGAACGGCAGCTGACCATGTGTGACCCGGGAGCATCCCGTCCCTTTTCAGCCAAGAATGCATTCCCGGGCTTCTCCTCTGGATTGATTTCCGTTGTCAAAGTGATGGCTTGAGGACATTTGTTTGGTTAAGTTTATATTTGGTTTAGTTTAATTGCTATCCTTTCACAATCCTTTTGTTGTTTATGGTCCTCTGAGGTGGAACGTACGCTTCTGCGTGTTTACACATCACAGAGATTCTGCCACAACAACAAAGCCTCAATTTTAGATCTTAGAGTAAATCACTGATAAACATGAAACTTTAGGCAAAGAAAAAGCCATGGGCTCCTTGTTTTAATAACCTACAAAGGCTGTATAGCTAAATTACAGCGGGAGGAAGGATTTTGGTGCACACCAGTGTGTCATAAATGATTTGATGGCAGTCTAAGGTGGGAAACTGAACTTACTTTTTCAGTCAGCCTGACTAATAAAATGCATTTATGAATTTAATGATTTGGTTTTTGGTGTTTCTCTGACCTCCTTTCAATAAGCTGAGAAAATAGTCTGGAGAATGACCAAGTAAAAAAAAACTGAAATGGGCTATTTAACCAGATACTCACTGAAAAAAAAAGTAAATTGAGTACAAAGTCTGGTGACTGGTCCTAATATTCTTCAAAATGTCTCAAATGTATACGTGTTGAGCTGAGACTTCTCAGGTTTCCAGGTGTCCATGTATTGGTAATGTGATGACCAGCTGCTCTTTTTTCATTAAACGCTGGGATCACTTACAGAGTTGTTTTATTGGCTCCAGTTCTGCCTCACGTGGAAGATTTAGGTAAAGATGGTGACACTTTAAATGGGGTTTAAGTTACATGGGGAATGATAGATGGAGAAGCACCTTTAAGGAGGGCGCGTTTAAGCTTTCAGACCTTTTAGCACACGGAAAATAAGATCAGCAGTTTGAAATCAAAATATCTGATTCCAAACTTTTAAAATATTGCTGTAATATCAAACTGATATGATTATATTCAATTCTTATCGAACCCCCGTTTACCAGCCTCGACAAATGTTCTCCATATAAAGTTAGTGTTCCCCACCATGCAAGACATAATCCAGGGGTCAGCAACCCAAAATGTTGAAAGAGCCATATTGGACCAAAAACACAAAAAACAAATATGTCTGGAGCCGCAAAAAATGAAGCCTTAGAATGAAGACAACACATGCTGCATGTATCTACCTGTATATTAGTAATAACTGGGGGAAGATTGTTTTTTTCATTATGCACATCGAGAAAAAAGTCGAAATGTTGAGAAAAAAGTTGAAATGTCGAGAAAAAAGTCGAAATGTTGAGAAAAAAGTTGAAATGTCGAGAAAAAAGTCGTAATGTCGAGAAAAAAGTCAACATTTCATGAAAAAAGTCAATGTTGAGAAAAAAAGTCAAAATTTCGAGATTAATGTTGAAGTACAATCGTGAAAAAAAAGTTGAAATGTCGAGAAAAAAGTAGAAAGGTTGAGAAAAAAGTCGAAATGTCGAGAAAAAAGTCGTAATGTCGGGAAAAAAGTCAACATTTCGTGAAAAAAGTCAATGTTGAGAAAAAAGTCAAAATTTCAAGATTAAAAAGAAAAGGAAAAAGGAAGGAAAAAAAGAAGAAAAGAAGAAAAAAGAGGGAAAAAAAGAAAAAAAAAGGAAAAAAATTGTCAAACATTTTTGAAAAAGCTCCAGGAGCCACTAGGGCGGCGCTAAAGAGCCGCATGCGGCTCTGGAGCCGCGGGTTGCCGACCCCCGACATAATCAAACCAGGCACCACATCTTCTTCTTCTTTTTTTTTTTTTTTGAGGAACAGTGGGTTTTAGGGAACTGAAAGTACAGAAATAGAGTTTGATACAATCAGTCAGTTACAGAAAAATGAAAATGTCCAACAGCAATGAGACATTTTCCAATCTCTGCAGAAGATTTGCGTTCTGTGGTTTGTCATAGGGTATTTTCTGGTGGAAGTTTCAGCACTAACTTGCTCTGCAGCTGTTGTTGCAGTGAAAAGATGGTGTCATACAACTTGCAGCTACTTGTGAGGAGAAATATTTTCCTGGCAACTGAGAGTGGAACATATTAGTCCAGGGCCTTTGCCAGTGAGATGCTGCTGAACACGGCTCCCGATGCTGCAGAAGATTGCTGCTTTTCCTGCTTCGTTTTTTCTGCTTTTCTGAATCGCTCACATGACGAGAGCAGAAATTGCGGTTGGGATGGTAATTGAAATGTCTTGTCCCATTAAAATTTCTCAGTTTGATAAGAATGGCGGACATTGCCCCGAGTAAACATCAAAAAGGGATAATTGACGTACTCTTGGTATTGGCTGATAATAAACATCCTTTTTTGGACAGTATGAAGAGAAAGAGGCCCAGTACAGGCTACCACTTCTGCATTCAGCCCATAACAAATTACAGTACATGCACATCATGGGATTTCTGTAACTATTCCTCCTACTCAAGCTCAAAACTTCAAGACTAACTTTTTTAGTGGAGCCGCCAACTTTCCATCTGCAGAAATCTCTTTCCTCCCTCTTTTAGAGCCCTCGTCTATTCTCCGCATAGGCTGCTTTTAACACCACATTGACAGGGATATGCTGAAAGGTGAAATCAAATCCACATATGGATAAAAACATGGTATTCTCTCTGGAAACTGTTGCCAGGAATGTTCATTAGTTACCTGACATCTGTGTTTGCGCTTGCAGCTTAGTCTTCCTGTGAACATGGGCCGAGTGGAGGCCATGTGGACGCTGGTGTCCACCCAAATGTGCAGCAGGAATGAAATATGAAACAGCTGCACACTTCAAATGGATTACTTTGTATTGAGACATCAACATCTAGATATGAAACAGTGTTGATGTTAATGTGTAATTCTGTTTTTATTTGTTTACATTGAATAGTTTTATTACCTTAAATCTCTACAGTCAAATTTAAAAACGCGTAACAGATTCATAAATTTTAGTCAAATCCATATATGCTTATGTTATGTGGAAAATATGAGATATGTAGGGCTGGGGATCGATTCAAATGTCAAGAATTGATTCGATTCTGATTCTTAAGATTCAGAATCGATTATCAAGATTTGATTCGATCCGATTCGATTCCAATATTGATTTGGGTTACTGTTATTAAAACTGTTTTTTGAGCTGTTGCATGAATTATATGACTGTAGTTATGCAAAATATTACAACTAGTATTATATTGAGATTAAACAGCAAGTATTGCAGCTAATGATGCTGTAAGGACCAATCAGCTCCCAGAATGCTGATAGAACTGCTTTCAGAAACATCATGTGGGTCAGAATTACCAAACAGATCCGGGGAGGAAACAGAGACGGATGAAATCGGTTTTATTTTTTCCCACATTCTGTTTTCATTTGTTCCATTTTCGGTCTATTTTGGTTTTTAATTTTTGAGCATTTGGTTTTTAGCATTTTTTGCAAACGTAACCCCAAGACAGTATATAAAGTAATAAAATATAGACAATTTATGCAATTATAACCTAACACTTTAATGTTTTCATACCTTTAAACATATTTAAAGGCAAAAACATGGCACCAGTTATTCTCGTGTCCAACAAAACATTCCTTTTTTGGGGATAAACAAAAAAATAACCAAAAGTTGTAATGTAATGATGAAAAAAAAAATTGAAAAAAATACATAAATAAATAAAAGAAAAAAAAATCGATCTTTAGACATATGAATCGATTTTTATGAATTAATATGAGAATCGATTTAGAATTGGGAAATCAATTTTTTCAACACAGGCCTAGAGATATGTGTGAAGCAGGGAGAAAGCCGGGCCCTTCCTCCAGGTTCCCACACAGTGTGTGAGCTTCTGTTTGGGGAGTCTAAAACTCCAGCGTGATAGAGGAGTTCAAACCCTTTAAGTTGATCCGTAAACACAGTGAATTTTCCCATCTCTAGTCCTCATTGATCCCTCCTCTGTTGTAACCTTCTAATTAAAACTTTCATTCATACAAGTATTAGCAGACTGACTGAATGCCTCGATGTTTAATTAATGAAGTCACATGCCCCAAGCAGATGAGTTCTATTGATTTAAACAGCAGTGCTTAATCTTATGAAATAAGTTATGGTTGTTTCACATTAATTTTTGTTTTTTTTGTTTTTTGTTTTCCCTGTTATCTTCCTGTTAGGGGACAGTTTAGACACAGAGTAGGGGGTTAATGTCTCACTATTTTTATTTTTCCTGCAGTCCATGTCATCACATAATCCATTTGAACCTCCTGCATACTCATGTAAGACACCGTGATGCTCTGATAATCCGGACAGTTTGTCACAAGCATGTGGTTTCAAATGTGCGACTCACACGCAGAAGATAATGGTTGTACCTTGACTTGAATGAACCTCCTCTGGTCTCTTAAATGTGAGGCTGTTTGAGGTCATGTGGAAGGAATCTGAGTGGCTCAGAAATACTCCCAGTGTTAAGGAAGCAGGTTGTTGGATGAGAGTAATGGCTCACACTTGTACAGCCTTTCCCAGCTGTATTCCTACAGCCCCAGAGCGCTTCACACTGCAGGCATTCACCCATTCACACGCCGGTGGACGGCGGAGCTGCCATGCAACGGTGCTGGCCTGACGACCGGGAGAAACTGGGGTTTCAGTGTCTTGCTCAAGGATACTTTGGTGCACACAGGAGCAACTGGGGCTCAAACTACTGACTTTCAGGTTCATGGGCGAACCAACAAAAGTAGATCAGACTTGTTCCCGGTGCATGTTGGACTCCGGCAGGGCTGCCCTTTGTCACTGGTCCTGTTCATAATTTTTATGGACAGGATTTCTAGGCGCAGCCAGGGGCCGGAGGGGATCCGGTTTGGGAACCTCAGGATTTCATCTCTGCTTTTTGCAGATGATGTTGTCCTGTTGGCTTCATCAGACCGGGACCTCCAGCATGTGCTGGGGCGGTTTGAGGCAGAGTGCGACGTGGCAGGGATGAGAATCAGCACCTCCAAAACCGAGGCCATGGTTCTCCATCGGGAAAGGGTGGCGTGCCTTCTCCGGGTGGGTGGAGAAGTCCTGCCTCAGGTGGAGGAGTTCAAGTATCTCGGGGTCTTGTTCACGAGTGAGGGAACGATGGAGCGGGAGATTGACAGACGGATCGGTGCAGCGTCCGCAGTTATGCGGTCGATGTACTGGACCGTCGTGGTGAAGAGGGAGCTGAGTCGAAAGAAGAAGCTCTCGATTTATCGGTCAATCTGCGCCCCCACCCTCACCTATGGTCATGAACTTTGGGTAGTGACCGAAAGGACAAGATCGCGGATACCATCGGCCGAGATGAGTTTCCTCCGCAGGGCGGCTGGACGCTCCCTTAGAGATGAGTTTCCTCCGCAGGGCGGCTGGACGCTCCCTTAGAGATGAGTTTCCTCCGCAGGGCGGCTGGACGCTCCCTTAGAGATAGGGTGAGGAGTTCGGTCACCCGGGAGGAGCTCGGAGTCGAGCCGCTGCTCCTTCACGTTGAGAGGAGTCAGCTGAGGTGGCTTGGGCATCTGTACCGGATCCTCCTGGACGCCTCCCTAGGGAGGTGTTCCAGGCATGTCCCTCCTCCCTAGGGAGGTGTTCCAGGCATGTCCCTCCTCCCTAGGGAGGTGTTCCAGGCATGTCCCACCAGGAGGAGACCCCGGGGAAGACCCAGGACACGCTGGAGAGACTATGTCTCTCGGGTGGCCTGGGAACGCCTCGGACTCCCCCCGGAGGAGCTGGAGGAAGAGATGGAGGAAGAGCTGGAGGAAGTGTCTGGGGTGAAGGAAGTCTGGGCATCCCTGCTGAGGCTGCTGCCCCCGCGACCCGGGAACGGATAAAGCGGAAGAAGATGAGTGAGTCAGTAAGTGAGGGCGAACCAACTGAGCAACCTTCCCATTAGCTACTGAGAGCTACTGAGAGCTACTGCAACAAACGGTTGCACTTTATGAATGAAGTTAACCTATTCATAACCACTTTCAATTCTCTGGTTTCTGGTCTCTGATAAGGAAAAGGGCTGATGAACAAATACGCATGATAACTACACAATGTTATTATTTTTAAACATAGCCTGTAGAATGAAATATTAGCAAATATTAGTACTTATTTAGTGTGTGCCCTCAACAAGCTCCTCCATCATTCTGGAAGAACGTTTGTTTCCTCTTCTTCACAATGTCAGTTCAGTTCCATGACATTTGTGGCCATTTGTTCATGAAAAGCTTAATCGTCCTTTCGATTCCCGTCATTCTGATGTAGATTTACTGGTCTGCTTTATCCTCGTCCCGATGCAGGACCTGATGCAAGTTTATACCAATCTTTAGCTGCCGGACAAATGGCTTCGTATTTGAGTCGAGACTACGTTGGTTTACAGCGAGGTTCATGGTTTAAATCAATAACTATGTGATGTCCAGGTCCGAGCCCAAATCATCACCCCTTCACTGCCATTCTTAACAGTTGTTCTGAGGTTTTTGCACCAATATAGTTTGTTTGGATTTAACTTAACATGGCACCAGACATTGAGCCCCAACATCTCGACTTTGACATCTCTTCTCTATCTAGTGGACTTTGTTTCAAAAGTGCAACTTTCAAAACTTAAGCTGCTCTACCACGTTCTTTTCAGACTTTCTGCTGAAAGTGACTCACAAATAAGCCATGATTGTTCAATCTTCTTCTAATTAAAGTGTTGTGAACATGACTTGAAACATTTCAAAGAAAAGTGCATGTCTGCCGGGTCTCAGATGTTGCTCTCGGGCCTTTGCCGTCTCTCAAAGGTCCACTAATGGGAAGATTACTAACTGTGTTGAATGTTTTCCACTTGTGAATTATCTTTCTCGCTGTATAATTATGGACTTTTTTTGCAGTTTTTTTCAAATAAATTGCCTTACAACCCCTCCTAGATTGGTAGGCATTCTAGGCAACCACATTTGCTTTGGTATTTCTTATATTTGTGTCTCCATGTAGAGGTCTTCAGACCTGCTGGTGACGGATAAGTCAAGTGCCTAAGTACCTGGTTGATCTTCACCTTCATAATAACTATGGAAGCAGCAAACGCTGCTCTTCTGCATTTTCGCTTCATTTTTTTTGTTCAATAAATCCCGACACATAGCAACATGTCAAAATGAGGTCATTTTAGCCCAAAATGAAGACCTGACAAGGACCAGAGGTTTTCGTTTCCTGATACATTCCAGCTTAGAATGGAATCTGGCGTCTCTTACTGTTTCAAATGATTGTATGTCAAAAGCAGGAATGTATTGATGTAATTTTCCAACCATTGTGAAACCCATGATTAGATTTGTATCGGATAACAAAGACAGTTTTGAATGCAGTTTTTCTTTTTTTTTTCATTCAGAAAGACAACCACTTAAATCTCATCTGTCGGCTTTTTTGACTTCAATCTGTGGTTTTATGTTCTCAACTGGTAACACTCCACGTAGTTTGCTGGTTTTTTAAAAATCTTCCTGCGCATACATAACTAGACTTGCCACCCGTCCCTTAAAATACGGAATTGTTCCGTAATTGGGAATTAAAAGTTGCGTTCCGTATTGAACCAATACGGACACATATTATGCTCTTATTTATTGATGTCATAATCTACAGGTGAAGGTCGGAAAATTTGAATATATTGCAAAACTTAATTCGTAGTAAATTCAACTAAAGGTGAAACAAATATGTTATTTCCCACTACATGAAAAGTGAGATATTTCAAGCCTTTATTTGTTATAATTTTGGTAATTATGACTCATAGTTTATGAAAACCCCAAATGAAAAAAACTCTATATTATGAAATCAATAAACAATTCAATCATCAAAATAATAACAAATAAGGGTTTAACATATCTTGCTTTGCCTGTAATGAGACTACCGGTATGTAATATATTAGTTTCACCTTTTAAGTTGAATTATTGAAATAAATTAACTTTTACACCATATTCTAATGTTCCGACCTTCACCTGTATGCAGAGCCGCCTGGGAGATTTGCGAGGCCCTGTGCGAAATGGCTGGGGGGGACCCTTGTGCGTGAGCGTAGCGAGTGCGTGCACATTTTTTGGGGTTTTTCGGGTCAGATCTGGTGTTTATATGTGCAATTTTAACTCTCCAATTAGCAAAATACTGGATACCTTCCCCTGCCTCATCATCATCTGGGGTTGCCTCGACGCGGGGCCCCACGGCTGCTTGAGACCCGGTCAGATCGGTGATTTTTGTAACAAATTTATCAAACGAGCCTTTCAGAGAGGCATTAAACTGTTCCATTTTCTTTCTTTTTTTTTCTTTTTTAATTCCCTGATGGAAATTTCCTGAATCTGTCTCGTTCTCTCGACATTGTGTGACAGTTTGTTCCAACTCCACCGTCTGGATCAGAGCAGCTTGTGTCTGCGCTTGGTCAGACGCAGTTGTATTGAACAACAGACACGCGTCATCATTGCACATATATTTATTGATATGCACAGACTAGTACATATTTAGGTTTGTAATGGAACGTGACTGTTGATATTTATAAGGGAAAAAACGGAAGAAAAAATTTGAAAAAAAAAATTTTGAAAAAAAAAACGGCCCATAGCGCGAGGCCCCGTGCGGTCGCACGGTTTGCACACCCCTTGCGGCGGCCCTGCCTGTAGGCTATATTATACATCTGGGCTGATGGACGTACACATCATGGGAGGCTATTTCAGTTGCTAGTATGGTTGGCTGTCATGCAAGTTCAATGCTATTAAAGCACTTAGTTTTTTCATATAAAATAAATACATCTCTATGCAGTTTAGAAGTTTTGGGGATGTCCCTTTTTTGGGCTGAAATCAGGGTGTCTCTTATTTCTATTTCTTAAAGGTGGCAACCCTGTACATAACTAGCATCTGAAAGGTGACTCTCGCGCCGTATTCTTAAAGCAGCTCATTCAGCTGCACATCATTACACAATTAGGCTTGTGCTTGATTTATTTGATGCACTCGGTGGCGATCACATAATCCAGGTGATCCAGTATGGCTATTTGGAATAATGACAAAAATGAAATGTAGCAAAACACCTCATTTGACTTGAGTGCAGAGCTCAAGTCCACGGACCTCCCGTGCCACGACAGACGGGTTCTCTTCTTTCCACAGACTCCATCACCATTATCTTGGAAGCCATGCCATTAGGTCTGTTTGGGTAAAAGTATCATTTACACATTTGGTACTTTGAAGTTCAGTGTTCTGGATGCGTTTATTTCCACTAGGTGTATTCTGGGTAAATGGTGCATCTGTAGCACATCTGACTGCCAGCTGGATGGTCCTGGATGCCTTTGGCAGGATTATTGAGCAGCATACTGAAGCAGCATTCATTAGTAGTCAGAAATATATGGGCTCTCTCATTTGGCCTGTGGAATTTAATTCCTCAGCCTCATTTAAATGATAAGAAACAGTAAAATATATTTATAACTGCAGGACAGATCTGATTTACATTGGATTCACAGGATGAGAGTTGTAGGTTTTGAAAAGCTTCACGTTCGTTGTGTCTCATTCATGTTTCAAGTGCATCCTAATATCGTGGATGCAAACACTGGAGATGCATCAAACTGTGGCAGCTACTGGCTTAACTGAGACGAATTTTAATGGTACTGTAATATAAAGAGAGAACGTGAGGCCGAATCGATGCATGGACTAGTATTCACATTCATTACTTAGGTAGACGTATAGATACTAGAGTTTAAAAATACTCCTGTAGAAGTTGAAGTATTAACTCAAGTTTTTTTAATCAAATAAAAGTATAAAAGTACTGGTTTCAAAACTAGTTAAAGTATAAAAGTAAAAGTAATGTAAGGTGGAAAAAAGCCATTAAGGACAAAAGCCATTGAAAATGAATGTATCTTAGTATAATGCAAATATATTAAAGAACCATATATGTGTACTATTGAGCATTAACATGTGTTTCAGAGAGCAGGAGATATGATGACTAGTTGCCTATAAGTATTGTAATGGTGCAAAAAGTCAAACTTCAGAGGCATGTTATCATTTATCCTAACCTTTATTGGAATGTACATCCAAGTTTAGTTGCAGGAATCTGAGGGAACGGATGTAAGAACAAAACTGGACAAGAACATCTGAAACAACCACAACCAAATTCACTCTATCCGGATGGAGCAATTTAACTGGATAGTTTTTATTAAAGGCCGAAATGAAATAGAGTAACGAGGCTGTTTTTAAAATGTAAGGATTAAAAAGTACAGATAATTGTGTGAAAATGTAAGGAGTAAAAGTAAAAAGTAATCTGAAAAATAATTACTCCAGTGAAGTATAGATAACCAAAATTTCTACTTAAGTAAGGTAACGAGGTATTTGTACGTCGTTACTTGACACGTCTGGCGTCGACCCCCCCCCAAGCCAAAATGGTTGACGATAAAGAGAAAATGTGAGACCTTTAAGTGAACTGTATCACAAAGTGAGGGGTTGTCAGATTCAGATGGATGTGTGCAGCGGGTCTGCATCTGATCAGCACCGTTATAAGCAGCGGCAATGTTTTCCTCTTCATATTCGCTATGAAAGGTGCTCTATCATATTTTCCTGTCAGCTCTGAAACTGTAAAGTGCTGGAGGCAATAAAGGCGTGACGCTACACACTATATATTTTCGTCACAAATGGCTGGAACTACTCCCGATGCTACTGCCAAATACATCTGCATCCAGTGAATGTTTTTCATCTCCACAGAAGGTGCTCAGCGTGCTTTCATGGAAAAATGGCTCGGCTTATTTCTCAATTGAAGAAATGAGAGGGTTTGTCAAAATAAAACATTTGCATTTGACATCAGCGTTTGCAACGTTGCTGCATTAGAAAGCTGATGGAGTTAAAAATAAAACATGTTATTAAGGTCTTATGAAACTGCTGTCAGGCACAGAGTGATGCTATTGGAAACAAGGCCAACACCCTGATGCTACGCCAAGGCCTTCTGGTGAAACAGTGAACCAGAAACCTCCAGAAGCAGTTCTTGCTCCTCAAAATACATCTTTTGCCTCTCGCCGGAAAAATCTCAACCTTTTCCCGTCGGGTACACAACGTACTTTCTGTTTTGAGTCGATCTTTCCATTTTGTTGTTTCCTTTTGCGGCACTTAGTCCGGAGCTGGAGCTGAATCTTGAGGACACAAAGGCTCCATTTACAGTAGCCATCTGAAAAATAACTTTTTCCTCCAATTTGTTGGTTTTGCTTATTTGGGGGGAAGCAGTTTTTTTTTTTTTCCACTGCCTGAGTTGTACGGCCCCACCCTGTTTGAAGCAGAGTTGCCCTGCAGCTTATAAATGTTTAAAAAAGAGCCTTCAGCCTGATCCAAAACCACCTCAAGGCCTATAGAGTTAAGGGACGAATGCAATAAAGAAACAACGTCAGCACAAAACATTGTCGGTTGCATAGACAACCATTTTTTTTTTTTTTTTACATCCTTCGGTGCGAGCACGCCGTTTAGTTTTACAAGTTTGCATTTACTCACCACAGAGGCTGCAGTTGCTTTCCTCTGCATTCACTGCTAAGCATTGGGAGGATTCTAAGGGCCTGTCCCAATACTCCCCCTACCCCTCGTTTTCATCCCTTCCCCCTATATTGTGCGCGTTCCCGTGAGGGTAGTGGTGTCCCAATTCCTCTTTTCATCTAGGGCAGGGGTCGGCAACCCAAAATGTTGAAAGAGCCATATTGGACCAAAAACACAAAAAAACGAATATGTCTGGAGCCGCAAAAAATGAAAAGTCTTGTATAAGCCTTAGAATGAAGGCAACACGTTGCATGTTTCTATATTAGTTATAGCTGGGGAAAGATTTTTTTCGAGAAAATTTCGAGAAAAAAGACGAAATGTTGAGAAAAAAGTCGAAATTTCGAGAAAAAAGGTGAAATGTTGAGAGAAAAGTCGAGGAAATAGTCAAAATTTCGTGAGAAAAGTCGAAATGTTGAGAAAAAAGTCAAAATTTCGAGAAAAATGTTGAAATGTTGAGATTAAAAAGGAAAGGAAAAAGGAAGAAAAAAAGAAGAAAAAAGAAAAAAAGAAGAAAATAAAGAAAAAAAAAAGAAAACAGAGGAAAAAAAAGAAGAAAAAAAATAAAAAAAGGTCAAACTTTTTTGAAAAAGCTCCAGGAGCCACTAGGGCGGCGCTAAAGAGTTTCTCCCCGGGAGGAAGGCGTCTGTACGTGAGCTGCTGCCGACCCCTGATCTAGGGGGAGTGGGCATAACGAGGGCGAGTGGTTATGAATCGGCCCTTCAGAGCGAGGGTTTTCAGATGCACCCGATGAAAAATTTCCCAGAATGCTTTTCGTCGTCATTTGCGGACTGAATCAAAAAAAAAAACATAGCGGACATTTTTATTTTTTAGTGAATAAATCAATATTTAGGGCCCGAGCACCTTCAGTGCGAAGGCCCTATTGTATCTGTAGGAATTTTTAGGGCCCGAGCACTTGCAGTGCGAAGGCCCTATTGTATTTGCAGGAATTTTTATTATTATTATTAGGGCCCGAGCACTTGCAGTGCGAAGGCCCTATTGTATCTGTAGGAATTTTTTTTCTTTCTTTCTTTCTTTCTTTCTTTCTTTATTTTTCTGACGAAAGGAGGGCCTTTTTGCCCCCCTAAACGTCCCCAAAAAGTCACCAAATTTTGCATGCAAGTCAGGCCTGGCGAAAAATTTGATATTTAATGGTTTGCATTAATGGGCGTGGCAAAATGGCTCAACAGCGCCCCCTTGAAAACTTTGTGCCTCAAGCCCCACGATACGGTTTGACATACATGCATGAAAATCGGTGCACACCTGTATCATGGGACAACTTAAACAAAAGTCTCTTGGCGTCATGCCCGAAACCGAACAGGAAGTCGGCCATTTTGAATTAATCGTGTCACTTTGGCGCAATTTATGCCATTCATTCGGCAGTTAATACGGCCCGAACCGTAACGTGCCCCCAAGTGTGTTATACATCAAAATGTGCGTCTCCCTCCTGCGACCACACGCATTACTTTTCTCTTTCAAAAGCGTTACCGTGGAGACGCTAGACGCCAAAAAGCGCGCCCACCCTTCAGCTGGTTGGTTCAGACAGAAAAAACTTTGCGCCTCAAGCCCCATAATACGGTTTGACGTACATGAACGAAAATTGGTACACACCTGTATCATGTCGCATCTAAAAGAAAAGTCTCTTGGCGCCATGGCCGAAACCGAACAGGAAGTCGGCCATTTTGAACATTCTGAATTAATCGCGTAATTTTGGAGCAATATATGCCATTCCTTCGAGAGTTAATTCAGCCCGAACCGTATCGTGAACCCAAATGTGTTATACATCAAAATATGCGTCTCTATCCTGCGACTACACGCATTACTTTTCTCTTTCAAAAGTGTTACCGTGGCGACGCTAGACGCCAAAAGGCGCACCCCCCCTTCATCTGATTGTTCCATATTTGATAGTTCCCCAAAAGGCACCAAATTTGGCACGCAAGCCAGGCTTGGCAATAAATTTGATATTTCATGGTTTGCATTAATGGGCGTCAACAGCGCCCCCTAGAATACTTTTATCTGCCATAACTTTTGAATGGTTTGACATAGAGAGTTGTGGGTGGTGTCATGGGACTCTGTAATGAGTCCTTAAGCTTCGTTGGCCTTAATTAGACCCGCTCCTTCTTCTGATTGGTTGTCCCGATTTTCTGCTATAACTTTGGAATGGTTTGACATAGAGAGTCGTGGGTGGTGTCATGGGAATTTGTACTGAGTTCTTAAGCTTTCTTGGCCTTAATTAGCCCCGCCCCTTCTTCTGATTGGTTGTCCCTTTTTTCTGCTATAACTTTTGAATGGTTTGACATAGGAAGTCGTGGGTGGTGTCATTTTTGATATGCTTATGGGGGGCGGTGGCCGTGAGTGCGAGGGCCCGTTCATCGCTGCTCGCAGCTTTAATTATTATTATTATTATTTTCCTGACAAAGTGAAGGCCTTTTTGCCCCCCTTAACATGCCCAAAAAGTCACCAAATTTTGCACCCTAGTCAGGCCTGGCGAAAAATTTGATATTTAATGGTTTCCATTAATGGGCGTGGCAAAATGGCTCAACAGCGCCCCCTTGAAAACTTTGTGCCTCAAGCCCCACGATATGGTTTGACGTACATGCACGAAAATCGGTACACACCTGTATCATGGCGCAACTGAAAGAAAAGTCTCTTGGCGTCATGCCCGAAACCGAACAGGAAGTAGGCCATTTTGAATTAGTCGTGTCATTTTGGCGAAATTTATGCCATTCCTTCGAAAGTTAATTCAGCCCGAACCGTAACGTGCCCCCAAGTGTGTTATACATCAAAATGTGCGTCTCCATCCTGCGACAACACGCATTACTTTTCTCTTTCAAAAGCGTTACCGTGGCGACGCTAGACGCCAAAAAGCGCGCCCACCCTTCATCTGATTGGTTCGACAGAAAAAACTTTGTGCCTCAAGCCCCATAATACGGTTTGACGTACATGAACGAAAATCGGTACACTCCTGTATTATGTCGCAACTAAAAGAAAAGTCTCTTGGCGCCATGGCCGAAACCGAACAGGAAGTCGGCCATTTTGAACATTCTGAATTAATTGCGTAATTTTGGAGCAATATATGCCATTCTTCGAGAGTTAATTCAGCCCGAACCGTATCGTGAACCCAGATGTGTTATACATCAAAATGTGCGTCTCCATCCTGCGACTACACGCATTACTTTTCTCTTTCGAAAGTGTTACCGTGGCGACGCTAGACGCCAACAAGCGCACCCCCCCTTCATCTGATTGGTCCATATTTGATAGTTCCCCAAAAGGCACCAAATTTGGCACGCAAGCCAGGCCTGGAGATAAATTTGATATTTCATGGTTTGCATTAATGGGCGTGGCAAAATGTCTCAACAGCGCCCCCCGGAAAACTTTGTGCCTCAAGCCCCACAATACGGTTTGACGTACATGCACGAAAATCGCTACACACCTGTATCATGGCACAACTTAAAGAAAAGTCTCTTGGAGCCATGGCCAAAACCGAACAGGATGTCGGCCATTTTGAATAAATTGTGTCATTTTGGCGAAATTTATGCCATTCCTTCGAGAGTTAATTCAGCCCGAACCGTATCGTGCACCCAGGTGTGTTATACATCAAAATGTGCGTCTACATCCTGCGACACCACGCATTACTTTTCTCTTTCAAAAGTGTTACCGTGGCGACGCTAGACGCCAAAAGGCGCGCCCCCCCTTCATGTGATTGGTCCATATTTGATAGTTCTCCAAAAGTCACCAAATTTTGCATGCAAGCCAGGCCTGGTGATAAATTTTATATTTCATGGTTTGCATTAATGGGCGTGGCCTAACGGCTCAACAGCGCCACCTTGAATACTTTTCTCTGCCATAACTTTTGAATGGTTTGACATAGAGAGTCGTGGGTGGTGTCATCAGATTCTGTATGGAGTCCTTGACCTTCATTGGCCTGAATTAGCCCCGCCCCTTCTTCTGATTGGTTGTCCCTTTTTTCTGCTATAAACTTTGAATGGTTTGACATAGGAAGTCGTAGGTGGTGTCAAGGGACTCTGCAATGAGTCCTTGAGCTTCTTTGGCCTGAATTAGGCCCGCCCCTTCTTCTGATTGGTTGTCCCTTTTTTATAATAAAATCGCCACGAGCCGCCAGTCGCTCTCGCGCTGACTCCCGCTTCCTGATTCAAACGTCTGCCGGCCCCGCCCCCCGACCAATCGATGGCGAGTAGGGTGATGACGGCCCCGCCTCCCGACCAATCAGTGGCGCGGAGGGTGATGACGGCCCCGCCCCCCGACCAATCGGTGGCGAGTAGGGTGATGACGGCCCCGCCCCCCGACCAATCAGTGGCGAGTAGGGTGATGACGGCCCCGCCCCTCGACCAATCAGCTCCCTGTAATGTGGTGACGTCAGAAATATTCCCAGCTCAGCCCGGTTACAACCTTGGCAGAATGGTTACAGAAAAAGTAATAATTAAAATAGTAGGGTTTTACTAATATTTATAACTTACAAATATTTAAAAAAATTAGAAAAAACAGCTCCAGACTTACATTACTAAATATCGATATGTTGGTCTCTCCTAAGTCAGTAGGTCAAATAGAAATGAGAAGCTGAGTCTTAGCTCAGCCAGAGCGTTCCCGTCTTTGGAGTCAGAGATCAGAGTTCGATTCCCGCAGTATCCAGACTTTTTTGTCAGCAATTTTTTTTTTTCTACATCAATATGTGCGTCCCTGTCCTGCAACGACGCACATTACTTTTCTCATTTAAAAGCGTTACCGCGGCAACGCTAGACACCAAAAAGTGCGCCCACCCTTCATCTGATTGGTTCAGAGGGAAAAAACATTGAGCCTCAAGCCCCATAATACGGTTTGACGTACATGAACGAAAATCGGTACACACCTGTATCATGTCGCAACTTAAAGAAAAGTCTCTTGGCGCCATGGCCGAAATTGAACAGGAAGTCGGCCATTTTGAATTAATTGTGTAATTTTGGCGCAATTAATGCCATTCCTTCGGCAATTAATATGGCCCGAACCGTAACGTGCATC
This sequence comes from Cololabis saira, assembly GCF_033807715.1. Classification (NCBI taxonomy): domain Eukaryota; kingdom Metazoa; phylum Chordata; class Actinopteri; order Beloniformes; family Belonidae; genus Cololabis; species Cololabis saira. The sequence goes on from NC_084591.1 coordinate 5,967,029, forward strand.
CAGGTGACTTATACCTCAAAATGTGCGTCTCCATCTTGCGACTACGCGCATTACTTTTCTCTTTCAAAAGTGTTATTGTGGCGATGTTAGACGCCAAAAAGCGTGCCCCCTTAATCTGATTGGTCCATATTTGATAGTTCTCCAAAAGTCACCAAATTTTGCATGCAAGCCAGGCCTGGTGATAAATTTGATATTTCATGGTTTGCATTAATGGGCGTGGCAAAATGGCTCAACAGCACCCCCCGGAAAACTTTTCTCTGCCATAACTTTTGAATGGTTTGACATAAAGAGTCATGGGTGGTGTCATGGGACTCGGTATTGAGTCCTTGACCATAATTGGTGAAAATTAGCCCCGCCCCTTCTTTTGATTGGTTGTCCCTATTTCCTGCTATAACTTTTGAATGGTTTGACATGGAGAGTCGTGGGTGGTGTCATCAGACTCTGTATGGAGTCCTTGACCTTCATTGGCCTGAATTAGCCCCGCCCCTTCTTCTGATTGGTTGTCCCTTTTTTCTGCTAGAACTTTTGAATGGTTTGACATAGGAAGTCGTGGGTGGTGTCATTTCTGATATGCTTATGGGGGGCGGCGGCCGTGAGTGCGAGGGCCCGTTCATCGCTGCTTGCAGCTTTAATTCTTTCTTTCTTTCTTTCTTTCTTCTGACAAAAGGAGGGCCTTTTTGCCCCCCTAAACGTGCCCAAAAAGTTACCAAATTTTGCATGCAAGTCAGGCCTGGCGAAAAATTTGATATTTAATGGTTTAAATTAGTGGGCGTGGCAAAATGGCTCAACAGCGCCCCCCGGAAAACTTTGTGCCTCAAGCCCCACAATACGGTTTGACGTACATGCACGAAAATCGCTACACACCTGTATCAGTACACAACTTAAAGAAAAGTCTCTTGGCGACATGGCCGAAACCGAACAGGAAGTCAGCCATTTTGAATTAATCGTGTCACTTTGGCGCAATTTATGCCATTCCTTCGGCAGTTAATACGGCCCGAACCGTAACGTGCACCCAAGTGTGTTATACATCAAAACGTGCGTCTCCATCCTGCGACAACACGCATTACTTTTCTCTTTCAAAAGCGTTACTGTGGCGACGCTAGACGCCAAAAAGCGCGCCCACCCTTCATCTGGTTGGTTCAGACAGGAAAGACTTTGCGCCTCAAGCCCCAGAATACGGTTTGACGTACATGAACGAAAATCGGTACACACCTGTATCATGTCGCAACTTAAAGAAAAGTCTCTTGGCGCCATGGCCGAAACCGAACAGGAAGTCGGCCATTTTGAACATTCTGAATTAATCGCGTAATTTTGGAGCAATATGAGCCATTCCTTCGAGAATTAATACGGCCCGAACCGTAACGTGCATCCAGGTTTGTTATACATCAAAATGTGCATCTCCATCCTGCGACTACACGCATTACTTTTCTCTTTCAAAAGCGTTACTGTGGCGACACTAGACGCCAAAAAGCGCGCCCCCCTTCATCTTATTGGTCCATATTTGATAGTTCCCCAAAAGTCACCAAATTTTGCATGCAAGCCAGGCCTGGCGATAAATTTGATATTTCATGGTTTGTATTAATGGGCGTGGCAAAATGGCTCAACAGCGCCCCCCGGAAAACTTTGTGCCTCAAGCCCCACAATACGGTTTGACGTACATGCACGAAAATTGGTACACACCTGTATCATGTCGCAACTTAAAGAAAAGTCTCTTGGCGCCATGGCCAAAACCGAACAGGAAGTCGGCCATTTTGAATTAATTGTGTAATTTTGGTGCAATTTATGCCATTCTTTCGGCAATTAATACGGCCCGAACCGTAACGTGCACCCAGGTGTGTTATACATCAAAATGTGCGTCTTCATCTTGCGACTACGCGCATTACATTTCTCTTTCAAAAGTGTTACCGTGGCGATGCTAGACGCCAAAAAGCGTGCCCCCCTTCATCTGATTGGTCCATATTTGATAGTTCTCCAAAAGTCACCAAATTTTGCATGCAAGCCAGGTCTGGCGATAAATTTGATATTTCATGGTTTGCATGAATGGGCGTGGCCTAACAGCTCAACAGCGCCCCCTAGAATACTTTTCTCTGCCATAACTTTTGAAAGGTTTGACATAAAGAGTCGTGGGTGGTGTCATGGGACTCGGTATAGAGTCCTTGACCATAATTGGTGAAAATTAACCCCGCCCCTTCTTCGGATTGGTTGTCCCGATTTTCTGCTATAACTTTTGAATGGTTTGACATAGAGAGTCGTGGGTGGTGTCATCAGATTCTGTATGGAGTCCTTGACCTTCATTGGCCTGAATTAGCCCCGCCCCTTCTTCTGATTGGTTGTCCCTTTTTTCTGCTATATCTTTTGAATGGTTTGACATAGGAAGTCGTGGGTGGTATCATTTCTGATATGCTTATGGGGGCGGTGGCCGTGAGTGCGAGGGCCCGTTCATCGCTGCTTGCAGCTTTAATTTGAGTTAGTTTCTGCATAAAAATGCGTTTTGATTACATTTCTAGTGAGAAATATATATTTTACTTTCATAATATTCACTCAGTGAATGTACATAATCACTTTTTTGTCCGTTGTTCGCGAAAATCGCGCCAGATTAAAGGCTGTTAGGCCGTTAGGCCGTAGGCCGTAGGCTACGTAAGCTATGCCGTAGGCTACGTAAGCTGCGCCGTAGGCTACGTAAGCTACACCGTAGGTTACGTAAGCTACGCCGTAGGCTCTGCGTTGATTTGACTCGCCGACCGAGGGCAAACATCATTTGCAGACTCGTCTCAGATTGTGACCGAGGGAGCAAGCATTTTTTTTGTGGGAAATAGAGAGAAATAATCCTGTGACTCGTCAGATTTGTTTTGGATGTTTCTGATATAATAGTTTTCAGAAACCACAAAGCTGTTATCTGGGTAATTTACACACTTTCAGATAAAGCTGAAGTGAAGATAGCGGAGCTGTTTTATGGTTCCGCGTTAAATCGACGCAGAGCCTACGGCGTAGGTTACGCGGCGACGCGCGCCGTACGCCGTAGGCTCTTTGTCGATTTAACGCTGACCCATAAGCTCCGGAGCTTATTTTTTAGTGAATAAAATCAATATTTTGAGTTAGTTTCTGCATTAAAATGCGTTTTGATTACATTTCTGGCGAGAAATATATATTTTACTCTCATAATATTCACTCATGAATGTGAATGTGAATGTACATAATCACTTTTTTGCCCGTTTTGGCAACCTCGCCAGAATAAAGGCTTGATTTATGGTTCCGCGTTACACCAACGCAGGCGTACGGCGTAGGTTACGCGGCGACTCACGCCGTACGCCGTACCCTACGCCGTAGGCTCTACATCGATTTAACACGGAACCATAAATCAGCTCCGGAGCCGGCAGGCCGACAGAAATCCCGAAATTTTCGGAGCAAATTTCTTAACAGGCATAGCTACAACTGTTAGATTTCATCTATTAAACCAACATTTATCTTCCTAAATGATTTATTTCAGCCAGCGGTAATTCTCAACAGAGCTGCAGGTTTCTCCCCGGGAGGAAGGCGTCTGTACGTGAGCTGCTGCTGCTGCTGCTGTTACCATGGTAACAGCTGCTGCTGCTGCTGCTGCTGCTGCCGGCGGCTCTTCTCATCTCCGAAAACATCGGGTCAAATTTCTTAACAGGTGTTATTTGGATAAACTGAGCCCAGTTTGGGGATCTTAACGGTTACTTTTACACCTGAAAAAGTATTAAAACTTAATAAAGTGGCATATTAACAGCGCTAAAGCTGAAATTAAAACAGCTTTTGGCTCTCAGCTTCCTGATCAGGGTAGGGATGAAAACGAGGGGTAGGGGGAGAAATGGGACAGGCCCCTGGGAAGATTTCAAGTGCCCTAAAATCTGTCCCTTCTTTTTAGGGATAGTGGAGAAAAGAAGGGCTAGTGAAGAAAAGTAGGGGGTGTATTGGGATTGGGCCTAACTATTTGCCTTGACTTCTGTTCCCCAAGCCCCGAACGGCTCTGTGGAGAACCATGATATACAGTATTGTCCACATGGCAGGTGTGAGGAGACTGAAGAGCTTCAGTGAGGAGAAGGTTTCAACACTGAACCACACTCCGCATCAAATTCACATCATTATGCACATTCACTCGGGGGATCCACTCCTGGTAACTGCAGCTTACGTGTCTTGCTCAAAGGCACCTCAATGGACCTTTGTAGTGGGAGGAAATGGCATTAGCCAACCCAGAGCTCGTCTGGGGATTCAAACTGATATCCCTGCAGCCATAAAGCCTCCTCTATAACCTTCATGCCACCAGCGCATGCATATGCTTTCGTTTAATCAGGAGCTCCTTTATGCGCATTGAAGGCTGCGTCGTGTTTGTGTCTGTTTTTGCCTGAGTGGATTGAACTGAGCGTGTCTGCGGCTCAAAGGGAGGAATCTGTGAGGGCAGGAAGTGGAGATGCATGTGCGTTTACGTGTGTGGCCATCTGAAGCATGGAGACAGATGGATGAGGCCGACGTTTCAAACACCTCACTTTCATCGCTGCCGACCAGAGCTGGGTAGAGGAGCCAAAAACTGTACTCAAGTAAAAGTACTGTTACTTGAGAATAATGTGACTCAAGTAGAAGTAAAAAGTAGTCATCCAAATAATTACTTGAGTAAAAGGAAAAAAGTACTTGGTGAAAAAACTACTCAAGTACTGAGTAACTGTTGAGTAACGTCTGATTTATGTTTTAACACAACCATTCAAACAGACAAAAGTACAAAATAATCATCTTCAGGTAAATTAAATCAATAAAATAATAAAATAAATAAAAATTAATAAAAAATTAAAAATAGCTTAAATTTAAATAATCTTAAAGTAAATTCAAGTACTTTAATAAATAATAAAATAAATAAAATAATAACAGAATACAAAAATAAATTAAGCACAAGTAGCACAAAATTTCAAGCCTTTGTACTTTTCTTTTTTAACCAGAACTACAACAAACATGAACTCATAGAAACTCTGTGTGTGTTTCAGTCTGTGTAAATGTGACAAAACATGCAAAAACAAACATTTTTCCCAAAGAATCACCCAGTGATGTCATGAGATTGACGCGTACGCGGATTAAAGGGATAAAAGAAAAGTAACAGCTCAACGTGGCCTAATGTAGCGGAGTAAGAAAACTACTCCTAAAAGTACAAAATTTCCCAAAACTTACTCAAGTAAATGTAACTCGTTACTACCCACCTCTGCTGCCGACACATTTGGTTCTATTTTCATCCGTGTTTTGTGGATTAATTTGCCATTAAATTTGATCCAATAAACTGATAAGACATGAACAAAAATAGTTCCTCATCTCTTTATTGAACACTTTAAACATTAATGTTAACGTTTGTAGTTAATAGCTTATCAAACCTCCGTTGGCACCCTGTTAACAAGCAAGTTCTTCTGTTAGCTCTGAATCAGAGCTGCACAACGTTCAAGAGGAATTTTTGATCATTCCCTTCACAGAACCACTTCAGCTCATACACATTTTCAGGATTTGGGTTGTGAAGTACGTCCTTGAGGTCCTTTTGCATCATCTGTGAAGGGGTTCAAATCTAAGCTCTGGTCTGAGTTTTGACTGGTCCAGGCTCCCAAAGAGAGCCAAAAAAACCCAAATCATGATGCTATATTCAATTTTTCAATTCAATTTTATTTATATAGCGTCTAATACAACAAAAGTTGTACAAGTTTATTGTTGTTGTTTATTGTTTATTGAGATCCCCATTAGCTGCAGCAGAAACTGAAGCTATTCTTCCTGGGGTCCTAACAAAATAATGCAATACAAAAGAAAAGAAATAGAGAAAAGAACTTAAAAAATAAAAAATACAGAATAAGAGCAAGAAAAAAAAAAAAAAGAAAAGAAATATATATATATATATATATATATATATATATATATATATATATATATATATATATATATATATATATATATATATATATATATATATATATATGTATATATATATATATGTATATAAATACCTATTATATAATACCCTATCATATCTAATATTCCAAGTCAATTATATTATATTCACACAAACACGTTATGTATTCTGAACAGCACAGAAAAGACTAGTGGTTGTTTCCTGTAAAACTGGCTTTATCCAGTTTTAAGTGAGGTTTTCTTTCATTCATACTGCAATTAAATTTGAAAATATTCAAAAGCAAAATGTTTTTTCCGTGCTTAAGACAACACATTTGGGCGACTGAAATGATAAACATATCAAAAACTTAACACTACATTATCATTAGTGCCACCTACAATGCAAAAACAGCCCCCCTGGAAATTAGCCTAATATTCCTAAATCTAGTCAAAACGGTTTGGCAAAAACATTGCTAGCAATAGGGTAAGAACAAAAATCCTTGACTAGATTTCTTAATAGTCTAACCACTGGACAAAGTGTGAGACAAGGCATTTCACTTTCTTATAGAAGTGAGTTTTTGTGGTGTAACTCCAAACATTTCTTAGTCATTAAGCCATTCAGACTTGGAGGGTACTGTGACATTACAGAACCATATCAGGGGAGACTTATCCAGCTTTTTAACCTTTATCTTCACCCAGTGTCACCTCTAGCTGCATTTGCTGTACCTCCGAAGAGCAACAGCACCAAACAGTAACAAGGAAACAAGAGACAAGACAATTGAGATGCTGAATCCACCGCCATAAGCCAGCTGCTATGAACAGAGCTGTTCAAACATAGATGAAAGGGACACTTTTCTACTGTATTTTTGTGATATTTTAACCAAAACAGGACCCAGACATGAAATCCTGAGAAATTGTGTTAACTGTCTCCTTTAATTTAGAGAAGAAATTCCCATTGCCCAACTATTTGAGCCACTCGCATGTGATTCATTAGTTTTTATTGGCTGTATAATACTATAAGAACTTTTTGGTTTTGTTTTCCAAAAAGGGAGTTATAATCCTTCATGCTCCTTCTGGCTCGTTTGGAAAGCAAAAGAATTTGCGAAGATGAAATCTTACTGGTCTCTTTTTTTTTTTTTCTTTTGGCTTATTACTATAAAAATGTTGTAAAGCATTTAGAAAAATGGGACAGCGGGGCTCTTACAGTACAAACCTAAACCATGTGCAGCTAAACCTGCGGCTGCTTATCTGCTGAATAAGCAAACCTTTCAGAACATCACTAAATCTGAGACTTGATGCAGCACATGGTCTGGACATGCACCCAAACACCTCATTCCTCGGAAGATGATCTAATCTAAATCAGAGGTTTATCTTTCTGGCGTGTGCCACAGACGTGGATGAACTGTCAAGCTGGCAGAACTGATGATGTATAGGCAAATGTCATGTTTATTCAAAGAAAATGCAGCTTTTTTTCTTTTTTAATTTAAGCAAAGCTTGACAGAACAAGCACACGGTGATATGTTCACAACAATCTGCCATATTTCTTATCAGCAGCAGTGGAAGACGTCGGGTTGACTGGAATCTTTCACTAACAGTCTGGAATAGACACATCAGTCCTCATGCAAAGGAGGCTGGATTAAAGTATTTAATTCATTTTCTTCCCCTGTGACGTTGTTGTCGTGTTGGTTGGCCCTGTGTGAGTTTGCATATTCAAGGAGCACAGATTACAAAACCGCTAATGTACCATCCAAACTTCACAAGCTAACCCGGTTAAAAGCTATCTGAGTGTAATTAACATTCCTCTGGATTTAAATACTTTCTTCCAGCACACATGCGATCGTCTCTTTTGGGAGCTTCTTTGACTAATCTGAGCGACTGAGAAGAGTGTTCGTTTCTGCTAATGGGTGCGCACACGGTTTCACAGCTCCCAATGCGATTAGACTCTTATTAGGGTCAGACATTCATGAACACTCATTAGCACTTTTTCCTCATCAGGCGTGTGGGTGATATCATTTTTATCTCGTTTGTTTTTCGCCTTCTTGCTTATATTCCAGTGACTCAATCCCTTTGAACCAATTTGTAAGCCATTGACTGCTTGCATCCAAACCGTACCCAGACGCAGGACTGAACGCCTAAAAGCTTGGCTGCTTTTGTGTTTGCAAATGTCCACATGGTTCAGTTTTAAGGCCCCGTTTACACGGAGCAAAAACGGAGGCGTTTTCATGCGTTTTGGCCGTTCGTTTACACGAAAACGGAGCTTAAAGTCACCAAAAATGATCATTTCTGAAAACTCCGGCCAAAGTGAAGATTTTCAAAAACTCCGTTTTTCACGTTTGCGAGGAAAACGGAGGAAAACGGAGATTTAGGCTTCAGAACGTCACATTATGCAACAGAAACGTCACCAGCGTCATGTGTGCGACCTGTGTTTACAATTAGTTTGGCCACCGTCAATATTTTCTTGTATTTTACCTGTTTTATATTCTTTTATATTCTCTGTCACTCCAAACGAAAGACTCTCGTTCCGTCTTGGAAGTAAAGCCTGAATTATGGTCCCGCGTTAAATCGACGCAGAGCCTACGGCGTAGGGTACGCGGCGATGCGCGCCGTACGGTGCGCGTCGCCGCGTACCCTACGCCGTAGGCTCTGCGTTGGTGTAACGCAGAACCATAAATCAGCCTTAACTGGAAGTTACACGTGTCATTTGTTGATGTTTTTTCCAGGATTCTGATTGGCTGGCATGACGTTAACAGCGTTTTCATGCGGCTCCGTGTAAACGAGGATATTTTTGAAAACGTATCGGGGAAAATATCCGTTTTTGTAAATACCCGGCTACGTGTAAACGTGGCCTAAGTGATTTGAGGGATCAAGAGATGATTGTTTTCTGACAAATACAAAGCCAACAGTTTTGGACTCGCAGCTGCTGTTTTAGGCAGAACATCCACATACGACATTATGTCAGCCCCACCACAATCATTCTGAACAAATCTGGATCCTCTGAAACATTATGGCCATTAATGACAACAAAAACATGTGCATCCATTTTCAGTGCAGGCTGTTACAGGTAATTCACAGCAGTGCTCCCTTTAAAATGAAACTGCCGAAATAATGAACCGACTTGTACTGAACATCGGCAGCCCACCTGCAGAGATAGCATACATTTAAGTTAATTGAATAATGTGCAAGTACCCAGCAACGGCAGGCTTGATTAATAGCTACCAAGGCGCTGATAAAAATAGCTGCCAGTATCTGTGGCTGGCTTTCTCAGGCAAATGGCTCTCTGCGTTGTAATCATGTGAAGTGTAGTTTTGTAGAAAGCTGACATTTTGTTTCCTGTGTTTGAGTCACTTGATGGGTGCGGCGCTGGACCGAGAACAAAGAAAGCTCACTAAGCTCTGTACTTTAGCATGTTTGTGAATACAGCCTGAAGTCTCTATGCCCTTCTTTGACTTCTCCTATGATGCACGATACGCTCATCAAAACTGCTGTGGTGTCACGCATTTGAAAGGACATACAGTTGATGGTTTCACCTTATACATGCAGTAGCATCTCCTTCCTTACGCAGGCCCTACACCACAGGAGTAGATTTTGTGTCTACCTAAAAGGTCTGAAACTGCTAATATTTTCATGATGTTAAGAAATAAAGGCTTGAAGAAATGCTGGAATTATCAGTGACGTCCCTATTACTTGTATGTAATATGATTGTTTTGGTACATGAGATATAATGGTATTATTACATAATAGTGTTATTATATAATAGGTATATATGAGTATGAGTACAATTTAAAAAACATAATAATGATAATAATGATAAGTTTTCTGAACTTATCAATATGACTCTGTCCTTCACAGGATAAGTAAAATGGATCACTGCAAAAACTCAAAATCTTAACAAGAATATTTGTCTTATTTCTAGTTAAAATGTCTAATTTTAGTAAAAAAAATCTCATTACACTTAAAACAAGACTCATCACTGGAAAAAACAAAAATTTTCACCTGTTTCAAGTAGATTTTCACTTGAAATAAGTAGAAAAATCTGCAAGTGGAACAAAATTTTTTTGCTTGTAATAAGAAGATAAATCTTGTCCCACTGGCAGATTTTCCTACTTATTTTAAGTGAAAATTTACTTGAAACAGGTGAAATTTGTCAAATAAGTTATTTTTCTGGTGATGACTCTAAATGTTGAAATAGCAGTAAAACCACATTCATTGATGAAATGACATAAGGGATGGCAGTTTTACAGGGGGGATGATTTGGACCGTATTTATTTCAGGGGGGGAAGCCATCCCCCCTCACCCCCCTCAACTCGAGTACTGTATATATATATATATATATATATATATATATATATATATATATATGAGTTCTTGTAATCAGACCTTCAAAAAGGCTTATTGAAATCACAATCTGGCTCCATGATTTGGATCAAGTTTGTTGCACACACTGACATGCTCCTCTGTTTCAGCCTGGAAAACTGAATTTAATCGTCCACTATGATTTTTTTATTTTTTTTTTTTTTTATTTTATTTTTTTTTTTTTACCTTGTCTGCACACATATTATTGATTGATACCATGACGGTAGAAACCAAAAGTGTATATATGTGCATTATTACTATATGTAATATATACATATATATACGCACACATATGCGTACACATACATAAATATACACATACAAACCCAGTGTTTTTTTTTTGTTTTTTTTTTTTGGGGGGGGGGGGGAGGGGGTGGGGGGGGGTGGTCGTCCACTATGATAAATGACAATACCAAAAAGCTGAAAAGGTACAAGACAATGGTTTTCTGTTAAAGGCAAATGGATAAATAAATGGACAATGACTCTTAACATTCTCCAAACGCAACTCAAGACTTTTTGAGGGCAAATACTTGAATTATTATGAAATTATTATTCATTAATGGCAAAGTCATTACCCTGACCTCAGTACTCAGTGGAAACTGTGTATATATTATTTAGTTTTGGGAATAACAAATGAAACTTGGTTGTTTGTGGAATCTTTTGACCCATCAAACGATGATGTAATGGTACATGCTGCTTGAAAAAAACATCCGTCAACTTTGCCCATCGAGAATACAAACATCCTTTTCTCAATATAAAGGCCTGGGCGTTTATTTGATTAAATCCCTCAAATCAACAGGGGTTTATTTGGGACCTGCGTTTATTAATTGTGTGTCTTCATTCAACCCAAATCGTATTGTGCTTTGATCTAGCCAGCTAGCCAGCTAGCCAGCTAGCCAGCTAGCGCTAGACGCGAACGGCTTATCCTTGTCAGCTATGGTCTGATACAACTCTTTTCCCGTTACTCGTATAATCTTCCGCGACTCATGCTGGTGTCTGGCAGGCTAGTGAAGGATCCAAGCTAAGGGAAAAGAGAAAGGCATAAAAAGAGGAGAGGAAAAGAGGTGAGCGAAGAGCTGGAGGCTACGAGCTCACCTCTTTTTCCCTCCTTTTTTCTCTTTGATACACGAGCCGCTCAAATTCATTACGACGGAGTATTAGGGTCAAACTGAGAAAAAAAAAGGAAATTACGAAAATAAAGTCATAGTAATATGAGAATAAAGTCGTAAAATTACGAGAATAAAGTCGTAATATTTTGAGAATTTAAAGTCGTAATATTACGAGAATAAAGTCGTAATATTACGAGAATAAATTCGTTATATTAAATATATTATAAATATAACTTCACAAGATGCTCAATATTGAACATTTTAACACAATCTTCCTGTTAGAGTTCTCATAAATTAACACTTTATTCTCATAAATTACGACTTTATTCTCATAAATTACCACTTTATTCTCGTAACATGACGACTTTATTCTCGTAATATTATGACTTTATTCTCATAAAATTACGACTTTATTCTATTACGACTTTATTCTCGCAACATTATAACTTTATTCTCATAAAATTACGACTTTATTCTATTACGACTTTATTCTCGCAACATTATGACTTTATTCTCGTAATTTTACGACTTTATTCTCATTATATTATGACTTTATTCTCGTAATTTCCTTTTTTTTTTTTGTCTTAGTTTGGCCCTAAAAAGTTTGGCCCTAAAAGTCGTATATTCATAACATGTCATCAGTGAGGTCCCTCTAAAATTAAATAGATAGTCCCGCACTTTTCAATTCGTTCAAGGTTATTTGTTTGTGTTTAGGTCGGCTATGTTTGCATACGGTAGAATATTTTTTTGGCCACCAGAAAAACAATGTTTGACCTTTATTTGGTACGGGCGTTTAAGATAAAAAATATTTCTGCTACACCTAGCGGATAATTGAGACTCGGCCACGATTTCAAGTTTTACGGTAACTCTAAAAAGTACATTGAGGGAAAGCAAAAGTCTTCTTTTCACCACTAAGCATGACACGGAGCACATGTCGGCCTCCTTTATTGGTCCGCGAGACCATTTAACGTGCGAGAATGTTGTCGGCAAGCAGGAGCTGCCAAATAACAGCATGTTGAGTGCAAATGTTCATAAAAGTTGGAAGGGAAACAGAGGAAAGAAGGTGAAGGACAGAGCATTCGCTCCGTGAGGAGCTGTCATCTGCAGCAGAACAGTCACAAAACACTGTTACTCATCCACAGGGACCAGTTAAAAGGCAAACGGATTCTTATGGAAATCATCTACACGTGTTAAACAAGGCATACTTTGTGCTTTTAGTGTGCTCGATGCGAGAATTCTGTTTTTAATGACCAGCAAACTAAACAGATAAAAGTACTTCATGCAATGGGCCAAAATGTCACCTTCCTTTTCCTAGTAATGGGCGGTTCCCGGTGTTATGATTATGTTTATGGTTCCACATATAAAGTGTATACAAATGTATGAAAGTGGATATTTCCAGTGACAAAGACTAAATTTAAAAAAAGATGACTATATTTGTAATATGAGTAATAAAAGTCAGATTTGAGTTAGAGTCAAATTTAACATACAGAGACCTATACGGGTCAATATTTAGAAGCCGCTCTCCAGATGGATTTTTAAACCCTGAGGGGTTTCTGTTTATTTATTTCTCCACGACATCAAAGTTTACAATGGGACTGTAGCCTCTTAAGTTCTATTCTGTTTCGAGAAAGCAGGGTTTTATGAAGTGGAGTATTGATTTTAGTCATCGGCTTTGTTTTAGTCCTCGGTGAAGGCAGAGACCGTCTCAGTGGAGCTTTCGCTTCCAGCAGTGAATAAAAAACCCATTCCTCACTTTGCTTTTCATCTTTCCTGGCTCACACAGTCGTGTTGACGATCTCTGTTGCATTCTCTCTCACCGACACCATGTGTTTCAAGCCTTTTCTCTGCCCCGGCCCTTCGGAATCATTAAAGCCCGACAGCTTTGTCGATATTTCCCACCCAAACTGTGGAGATAAAAAAAAAAACTGCCCATAAATCTAAATTTAGCCGCAGGAGTTGACGGCTTTGTATGCAAAACATGTGGCATTGTGTTTACTACGCACAAAATGTGTGCGAGCCATCTGTGCCCAGGCGTGTCTTATTACATAAATGATCCCCCCATGTGTGGCACCTTCATCAGCGCGCATTATGTGGTTGCGAGATGAAAAATTTGTCTGTGTGATCACAGATGAAAGCCGCAAAATATGCATTAATGTGGAAAAGTGAGTACAAATTACAACATATTGTTTGAAAAAAGTGCTCTAAAACAGGGCCCAAGTTCATGGCAATGGTTCCTTCAGTGGAAATGAATGAATGAATGAATGAATGAAGTTTATTCAGTCATGACAACACAAAACAACACAAAAAAAAACATTGTGCACAGCATTAACATTTCATACAAAACCAAAAATGTGTTGAACAAAGACTGAAAAGGCATAGGCTGAAGAAAAATGCTTATAAAAGCCTATCCTATAGTAACAACTTTCTTTTTTTGGCTACCGACCTCCAGAAAACGAAAAAGAGAATAGAAAAACAAAGAAATATTAACAGATAGTCAATTGCACTTATAAGCTTCAGAAATAGCTTTACAAACCATTTTCTTAAAAACAAAAAGAGAATGACATGTTTTTAAATTTATGTTGGCATCATTCCAGAATTTAACTCCAGTAATGGAGACACGTCTCCTTTTCATACCTTTTTTAGCTTTTTGTACAGTGAAATTGCAGACACTTCTAAGATTATACGGAGTCTCCTGAATTGAAAAGAACCTCTGTATTGGGTCAGGGAGCATTTTAGATTTTGCTCTGAACATAATTTGCATGATTTTATAATAAAACAAATCATAAAATGTAATAACATGAGAATTTAGAAAAAGTGGATCTGTGTGAGCGTAGTAATCAGCCTTATTGATGATACGTATGGCTCGTTTTTGAAGTTTTATTATTGAATTTAAGGTGGTTTTAAAGGTGGATCCCCACAATTCCACACAGTAACATAAATAGGGAACAATCAATGAGTAGTAGATCAAATGCAAGGCCTTGGAATTCAGTACATTTCTGGATTTATACAGCATTGCGAGTGATTTTGAAATTTTCCCTTTAATGTATTCAATGTGTTGTTTCCATGTTAACTTTTGGTCGATGACAACCCCAAAGGAATTTAGTCTCAAAAACCCTTTCAAATGCAAAGTCTGATTCCCTTTAACTCTTCTTAAAGAATGATATTGACTGTAAACCCTGGTTTCTGTTGGGGCTGGTGACAACACATTTTAGTTGTGATATTCTTCAAACAGCCTCACGTCATAATAGAAATGTCCAAGCCACGTTCAGTCTGGCAAAAAAACGAGTATTTCGGTTGTAGGTACGGCTATTCTCAAAAGTCTAACCCTCTTTGGTCTTGTACTTTATTATGATGTCTGTGCTGTTCTGTAGGAATCTCTTTTGCAGTGTGATTTATGGTTGGTTATCACTGTTTTATTAAGAGAATTGATTGGATTCTCTCCAGCGTTGCTGTGTTGTTGTAACCTGGCCAGCCGTACCCTTTCACCCATTCACTTGGTGAAATTTCTCCTTCATGAAATGGATCTGATACTCGTTTCTATTCTCCGGGTGCAGAACGGTCACAGGCTTTAATAACAACCAAGGTGGCTGCAGGATTGCTAATAAACCTTTGGATCAACCAGGTTTTTACTGCAAAATCCACAACAGTTATTCCCTGACGTTCCTACTCTGCTGTTCTGGGTGGCTTTTGTTGGTACCAGGCTGGTGGTCACTCTCTGGTTGGCTATGTGCCTGTCCAGTAGGGGTGTAACAATAGGCTATATCGTGCCACGAAATTTTGCGATACAAAAACGTCATGAAACGTGTCGTGGAGGTGACAAACTGTATCGCGATATTGGGTTATTAATATTAATCTATTGTGTTGACTAGAAACGCGCATCCGACCGCGCCTCGACCTGCGGACCAAAATCTGACTACGCTCAGAAAAAACTAGTACCGTTTTGCGGTCCCGATCACGAGACTCTTGGGGGTTTTGAGCTCTGAACTTTTAAGTCTGGTGTAGAGTTAAGCCTTACCTTATTAAATTAAACCTTTTTGGGGTCGTGAGTAGGATAAACACGGGGACAACTTCTGCTGAGTTCCAGTGTACTTTAATGTCCCTCAACAGCGTAGGATTTTAGAACATCAACACAGCACCTAGTGCTGTATCACTCCGCCCAATCTAAAACAGACTAATCACTACAGATAAACTGACTAGTGTCATTATAGTCCCTGATTTACATCAGAATATAAAGAATATATTTATAAAATAATGAACCCTGAATTACCAAAATAACCTTCTTAACTAAAATAAATCTCTTACACTTATAAGGTGAGCATGAATCAATCTGTTTTATGATGTAAAATTGTACAGTATGTATTTATTTACTTTTATTTATTTATTTAATTTTAGTTGTTAAATTTCTGGAAAAGAAAAAAGTAAAATCATACATGAGAGAAACTATTCAGTTTGTGGCTAAATATTTGTACTTGTATGAAACTGAAGATTCATAATGCAAACCTGACATTTACTTTTAGTTCAGTTTGTGGAAAATGGTTGGCCTGGCTTTCTCTTTAAAAATTAAACAGTTATAAAGCATTACAAACTGTAACAATAGGGCAAACGTACAGCATTGTTTTGTATTTTGTGTCTTTCAAATAAAATACATTTTTTCCAGTCATATGTTTCTCATGCAAGGTTGTTAAAAAAATACTGCTATAATATTGTATTGTAATCGTGACCTCAATATCGTGTATCGTACCGTATCGAGAGATTAGTGTATCGTTACACCCCTTCTGTCCAGTGACGTCCAGAAGTGGTTTTGTCAATGTCTGTTGGTACTCTGGTTCCTTTGGAATTGACTGAATGATTTCCCGACTTCTCTGTATTGACGATGAAACATATTTGGATGGTTTTCCAGGCTGGGGTTGCTGCCCAACTCATCCAATGTTTGCAGGTTGATGGAATCAAAGAGATGAGCAAAGATTTGCTGCTAGGAAGCCTCTACATACAACAGCGACTACAAACTATAGGAGCGGCAGTGATGTGTTTATTATTGGTCAGAATAGCTTGTTCCACCAGCCAACCACCACGCTGGTTTAAACTGCTGGCTAAAGCCTAATGCTGTCCGGTCCTGTCCCTTCGATTATAATCCGTCGGGGCAGCAGCTGATCTTCGAACCACAGCTTCCCATTCCTCTCTATCTTCAGCCTTCCGTAAGGTGTTGCTCAGCTCAAGTCCCGTCCATTCTTTGATGTTATCTTCATGAGCGAGTAGTGTGCCCATACCATCTCAGTTTCCGTTGTGGAACGACGGTCAGAAGGTCAACATGTGGTCCAATGGCATTTTCGATTCTTCCTCTCACTTCCTCATTTGTGATGTGATCTTTATATGAGATACCAAGTAGTCTTCTATAGCACCTCATTTCTATGGCTCTAATTCTTCTTTCAGTATCAGCATTTAGTTTCCATTTAGTGTCAAAGCCAAAGAACTTCAGTTAGTTGTTTGGGCAGTTCATCATTTTACGCCGAGTCGGCACTTCAGTCGGCCTGAAATGTCAGCACTTCGATTCACACAGTCCTAATGTCAACAGGACTAGACAAGCGTGTGTGACCCGACTTCTGTCTGATTCACCAGAAATAGCTTTTAACTGGTAAAACGATCAGGACTCTAAGACCTCATTTTACCTCACAGCACCAACACAAACCAAATAAAGTGGTGGATGTTTATACATACAGACCTGTATATCAATATCAGGCAGAGGGGGGTAGTAACGAGTTACATTTACTCCGTTACATTTACTTGAGTAAGTTTTGGGAAATGTTGTACTTTTAGGAGTAGTTTTGAATCACTATACTTTGTACTTTTACTTGAGTAGATTTGTGAAGAAGAAACTGTTCCTCTTACTCCGCTACATTAGGCTACGTTGAGCTGTTACTTTTCTTTTATCCCTTTTATCCGCGTACGCGTCAATCTCATGACATCACTGAGTGATTCTTTGGGAAAAATGTTTGTTTTTGCATGTTTTGTCACATTTACACAGACTCAAACACACACAGAGTTTCTATGAGTTCATGTTTGTTCTAGTTCTGCCTGGTTAAAAAAGAAAAGTACAAAGGCTTGACATTTTGTGCTACTTGTGCTTAATTTATTTTTTTATTCTGTTATTCTTTTATTTTATTATTTATTAAAGTACTTGAATTGACTTTAAGATTATTTTAATTTAAGTTTTTTTTTATTTTTTATTAATTTTAATTTATTTAATTATTTTATTGATTTAATTTCCCTGAATATGATTATTTTGTACTTTTGTCTGTTTGAATGGTTGTGTTAAAAAAATAAATCAGATGTTACTCAACAGTTACTCAGTACTTGAGTAGTTTTTTCACAAGTACTTTTTTACTTTTACTCAAGTAATTATTTGGATGACTACTTCTTATTTCTACTTGAGTCATATTATTCTGAAGTAACAGTACTTTTACTTGAGTACAATTTTGGTTACTCTACCCACCTCTGATATCAGGTGTATCTAATTCAATTCAAACTCAAAATGCTCCATTAATTCCTTATGCGTTATTGCAGTAGTCATGATTTAAGCCTTTATTTAAGTAGAATGCTGTGGAAATGACGGACACTGAAAAATGAATAATGAATTAATAATAAGTGGCCGGTGAGTGTAAGTCCACCTCTCATGCCAAAGCATCAGCTACAAACTGAAATGTATACAAGTCTAAGGAAAGACTAAGTCCTTTGTTTTCTCCTCTGCATCTTTCTCATTTTATTTTCTTACGTTTCATAGAAGAAACAATGAATAGATGTGATGATTAGCAGGCTCATAATCTCCTCCTAGCTTTTCCTCGGAGGCTCCACTGAAGTCATACAACATTTAGTCAAAAACAAAGAGTGCCACGTTTAAAAGCATTTATTTTGCACCAGTTATCTCGGAGGCCACAGCTGGCATGTGATTTATGTCTTTTCCATCTAAACAAAGCACCACATACTCTGCATAAGTTGTTCATCGTCTAAACCAGGGGTCGGCAACCCGCGGCTCCAGAGCCGCATGCGGCTCTTTAGCGCCGCCCTAGTGGCTCCTGGAGCTTTTTCAGAAATGTTTGACCTTTTTTTTTCCTTTTTTTCTTCTTTTTTTCCTTTTTTTCTTTTTTTCTCTTTTTTTCCTTTTTTTCTATTTTTTCTCTTTTTCGTTTTCTTTTTTCCTTTTTCTTTTTTTCTTCTTTTTTTCCTTTTTTTCAGTTTTTTCTTCGTTTTTCCTTTCCTTTTTAATCTCGATATTTCAACTTTTTTCTCGAAATTTTGACTTTTTTCTCAAGATTGTACTTCAACATTAATCTTGACATTTCAACTTTTTTCTCGTCATTTCGACTTTTTTCTCAAGATTGTACTTCAACATTAAACTTGACATTTCGCCTTTTTTCTTGAAATTTCAACTTTTTTCTCGAAATTTCAACTTTTTTCTCGACATTTCAACTTTTTTCTCGACATTTCAACTTTTGAGCATAATTTTAAAAAAAAATCTTCCCCCAGTTCTAACTAATATAGAAACATGCAGCAGGTGTTTTCTTCATTCTAAGGCTGATACAAGACTTTTCATTTTTTGCAGCTCCAGACATATTTGTTTTTTGTGTTTTTGGTCCAATATGGATCTAAAACATTTTGGGTTGCCGACCCCTGGTCTAAACTGACGTGCCCACACCTTTTTAGGTGCATAATAATGAAAAAGGGAGATTTTTGCATCTTTTCTTATCCTTACTGTTCAGTTCATTTAATCTTTAAATAAGCGTTTAGAAACAAAGGGTGGAACATAGTTCACTTCTTCCCACTGCACATTATATCACAGAGCAGTTGTTCTCCTTTATACTATCCTGAATGTATGCTTCATACCTGAGGCTACATTCAGCTGTCAAAGAAGAAAGTTTTTTGTATCCTGCGTTCTGGCAATCGAGACAAGTCTACAAAAGTTTCACTTTGAGGAGACACTTCATAGATCAGTGGTGGAGTTAAGACGCAGTCAACACTCCTGATCTGCTGTCATCCTGGCGGTGGGTGGTACAGGATGGGAGCAGCGTTACTTCTCCTCCGCCATCTGCAACACACGCGCTCATCTCAAACACAGGCACAAACATTACGTTTGATGAGAAAGTCACACAAAGCAGTGGCGTCAATTCAGTCCAAGCTAAAGTATGGCAAGGTTACGAGTCACAGAACTTAACTAGAGTATCAATCAACACGTCCAGCAAATACTCATCACAGAAGTCTATGTAGCTTATCTGTGTGGTCAAGAAAACTGGAACTTTTTCAAATGCAGTCTCGCTCACTGCAAAAACTCAAAATCTTACCAGGAATATTTGTCTTATTTCTAGTTAAAATGTCAAAAATTTTTAGTCAAAAAAACTCATTACACTTAAAACAAGAGTCATCACTGGAAAAATAACTTGTTATTTGACCATTTTCACCTGTTTCAAGTAAATTTTCACTTGAAATAAGTAGAAAAATCTGCCAGTGGGACAAGATTTATCTTCTCATTACAAGCAAAAAAATCTTGTTCCACTGGCAGATTTTTCTACTTATTATAAGTGAAAATCTACTTGAAACAGGTGAAAATGGTTGTTTTTGAGTCTTGTCTTAAATGTAATGAGATTTTTTTTTACTAAAAATGAGACATTTTAACTAGAAATAAGACAAATATTCTTGTTAAGATTTTGAGTTTTTGCAGTGTATAATAACTAGTGAAATCGATCATGTTGTTCTGATTTGCATTTGTAGTTATTCTATATGTATTAATTAATAGAATAATCAATACAAAGAGACACAGAGTAATTCCATAAATGTATTTAAAAAACAAACATTTACATTTAACCCTTGAAGCCGAGGTGTGGCGGCTGCTGTACCTTGCCGTACCCAATTGACGCCCCTGACATAAAGGAACTTTATGAGTAACTTTTTTCTAATTAAATGATGGAATAATGCTGCCTTTCAGAAGTAATGTGATGCATCACCTGCAGTTACTTTTGCAGGCTCCAGGGAGGCGTTGTTGGAACAGCAGAGCATTCAAATTTCCTGTTCCTGTTATTCTCTAAATGAAAATTATATGTAATAAGGACCTTTGTCAGTCTGCTGACGTTCAGTGCCAACTTGCAGAGAACACCCTGCAAAAAACACCTTGCCTGCCTGAGTCTTTTTTCTCACTCGTCTATTTTCCAAGATCACACAAGCTTTATGAAAAAGCTTTCTCTCCAATTCCTCCTGTTTTATCCCATCGTAGTCGTCCTCTCTGAACAATTTGGCTCTGTGATTTTTTTTTTCTAAATATTTTGTGCCTTGGTTTTTTGAACATGCCTCAGGCTCTTCTAGCTAACGCTGCGCGTGAGCGCGTGGCGTCAGTTCTGAGTCATCCTTTTCACAAGCTACAAGTTTTGTACATGAAACCAAAGAGACTGTCTTTTCCTGGGGAAAAAAAGACAGAAACGGTTGTTTGTTCGAACATTATAACATTGGACAGGTTTTACTAAACACGCTAGACGTGCAGTCATTCAGACGAGGATCGTCACCTGTAGATGTAGATGTACCGTCACTTTTTACACAATGTCTGAGCTTTTTTATTTTGCCATAGCAGCTTAATCTGCGTAAAAGCACGGATTGATGTGGGTAAGAAAGGCTATTAAGGTACTGTAAAAGTCTTTTTTCAACCTTGGAAGAGTCCGTAGCGGGAGCAGAGAGCCGTACAAAATCCCAGCTTTTAGGCCTCTGTTGAAAAAATCGATTTCCCAATTCTAAATCGATTCTCATATTAATTCCTAAAAATCGATTCATATGTCTAAAGATCGATTTTTTTAAATTTTTTTATTTTTTTTTCATCATTACATTACAACTTTTGGTTATTTTTTTGTTTATCCCCCAAAAAGTAATGTTTTGTTGGACACGAGAATAACTGGTGCCATGTTTTTGCCTTTAAATATGTTTAAAGGTATGAAAACATTAAAGTGTTAGGTTATAATTGCATAAATTGTCTATATTTCATTACTTTATATACTGTCTTGGGGCTACATTTGCAAAAAGCGCTGAAAACCAAATGCTCAAAAATGAAAAACCAAAATAGACCGAAAATGGAACAAATAAAAACGGAATGTGGGAAAAAATAAAACTGATTTCATCCGTCTCCGTTTCCTCCCTGGATCTGTTTGATAATTCTGACCCATGATGTTTCTGAAAGCAGTTCTATCAGCATTCTGGGAGCTGATTGGTCCTTACAGCATATTAATATGTTGCATAACTACAGTCATATAATTCATGCAACAGCTCAAAAAACAGTTTTAATAACACTAACCAAAATCAATATCGGAATCGAATCGGATCGAATCAAATCTTGATAATCGATTCTGAATCTTAAGAATCGGGATCGAATCGATTCTTGACATTTGAATCGATCCCCAGCCCTACCAGCTTTAATTTTAAATTTTTCCGAGCTACGAGGAGCCTGGCTCGGCCTCCCTGACGATGTCAAACCTCTGCTGTTACTACGTCTGCAAACGGAGTCACCGACACCGGCACGGACGCAAAGACCTGTTTCCTCCGAAGTCAGTTCCTGCACAGCTCGGATAAACCTCCACCGAAGCCGTGGCGTCTTCTGCGTGGAAGCTTTGTCTGCCATGCGTACACAGCCATGCGTACACAGCCAACAAAAAAAAAGGCTGGCCCGTTGCAAATAAAATGGTGGGTTTGATCCCCACAGCAGCTGGACGAATCTGGGAAAGACTGTGAACCTTTGTGTTCCTCAGTGTTTTTTCCACTGCATAGGAACATCATACGGTTCAGGAGGCCCGTGTGTGGAAAACAGCCTTCATACGCAGGGAGTCAACCCTGTTTTTAAAAGTCAGGCCTTTATAAACGGTAATTACCGTTCAGTCGGTGTGATATTATTACTTTTTGTGTCATAGAATGAAGAAGTCCTCGATCCAGAACCAAAAAGGGACTTCTAACGAACACTAGATCTTCTCTAAAATGTTAATTTTCAAAGCTTTTATGAGCTTAGCAGTACAAAAAAAAAGAGTGTAGTTCACACACGTCTACCACTGAAACCACTAACCCACGCAGGATTGTGGAAAAATTAAATGCGTGTATAAGCTCAAGCTGTTTAGGTTTTTTGCAAAGTGTTCCCGGGTTTTCCTTGTTGAATGGTATTTATGTTACAGAGTGAGTGAATGTTGAGGAATGGGGGGGGGGTGTCCCTGACGTGTCCCGAATGGGAGCTGGAGTAGAAGTGGCTGGACAGTTTGGGTGGGGCAGGGTGGGCCTCCGCTACGCTAGTCTGGTGGAAAACGCTGGTGCGACTGGCGGGTGACGGAGCGCTGACTCAGCCGGCGCAGGAGAGGAATGAATGTCAGGTTGAGGTGGAGAGACAGACGGGCCTGTGTGTGGGAGTTAATGTGTATTCACATTCATTACTCAGGTAGAAGTATAGATACTAGAGTTTAAAAATACTCCTGTAGAAGTTGAAGTATCAACTCAAGTTTTTTACTCAAGTAAAAGTATAAAAGTACTGGTTTCAAAACTACTTAAAGTATAAAAGTAAAAGTAATGTAAGGGGGAAAAAAGCCATTAAGGACAAAAGCCATTGAAAATGAATGTATCTTAGTATAATGCAAATATATTAAAGAACCATATATGTGTACTATTGAGCATTAAAGGAGCATGAGGCAGGATTGAGGCAGGATTTATGAAAAAAATTTGTATACGTTTTAAGTTTTCTAGTATTAATGTCAGATGAAGCGTTCCAATCCAAAAAGAATGATTCCTCTAGCGTATCTCTCCGTTGCCTTGAACAGGCTGTGTGCTGCAAAATGTGATGCAATTGTGGGGCCGAATTTCCCGCGCTGTCCTGTGGATGTGACGTCACATGACTCTGCATGTGCGTTCTCCCCGTTCTCCCGTGCCGGCTTCACTGTTGGCTGCAGTACCCCCGACGGCCGTCGTGGTGAAGGGTGGCGCTAGAGAGTCTCATTTCTTAAAAGGAGCCTCATGCTCCTTTAACATGTGTTTCAGAGAGCAGGGGATATGATGACTAGTTGCCTATAAGTATTGTAATGGTGCAAAAAGTCAAACTTCAGAGGCATGTTATCATTTATCCTAACCTTTATTGGAATGTACATCCAAGTTTAGTTGCAGGAATCTGAGGGAACGGATGTAAGAACAAAACTGGACAAGAACATCTGAAACAACCACAACCAAATTCACTCTATCCGGATGGAGCAATTTAACTGGATAGTTTATTTTTAAAGGCCCAAATGAAATAGAGAAACAAGGCTGTTTTTAAAAAGTAAGGAGTAAAAAGTACAGATAATTGTGTGAAAATGTAAGGAGTAAAAGTAAAAAGTCGTCTGAAAAATAATTACTCCAGTGAAGTATAGATAAGCAAAATTTCTACTTAAGTAAGGTAACAAAGTATTTGTACTTTGTTACTTGACGCCTCTGTTAACGTGCGTGCGTGGCCGTTCATACGAGCGGTGTGTTCTTCTGTCTCTGGGTGTGTGTGCGCTGCAACGTTTAGACTAACAGCGGATGATGGAAGAGGTTGTAGAGAAAAAGCATCTGGATAAAGCGTTTATCCTGAGAGATGGTGGAATGAAGGGTTGGGCTGGGGGGGGGGCTCAGTCTGAGCTGGAAAAGGTCAGTCTGGCGGCGTGTGCCTTCAGCTGGTTCTCATTACGAGGCTAATGCGACGCTCTGATCTCAAACACACACTGACTTGCAGGCCCGGGTTAGGGCCGGATACGGGCTCAGCGAGGCCCCTCTCGCTGCAGCTTCTGTATCCCCGTCTCCCTCCTCCGGGCCCTGCAGGGCCGGGGGCCAGGGGCCTCGCTCGCTCGCACAAGGTTCCCACTCTCTGATGCAGTAATGGAAAAGTGTGGAGCGATGACGCTTGAAACTGATCCAGCCCGGGCTTCTGTTGACATTAGATCGGCGCGAGGAGAGGAAATGAAACCTGAAGCGTTAACTAGGAATGGGCGATATTTTACCGTTCACGATAAACCGTCAAAAAAATTCCCCATGGTAAGAATTTGTCATCTCACGGTAAAAACGAGCAAGCAAGCAAGCAAGCAAGCAAGCAAGCAAGCAAGCAAGCAAGAAAGCAAGAAAGAAAGAAAGAAAGAAAGAAAGAAAGAAAGAAAGAAAGAAAGAAAGAAAGAAAGAAAGAAAGAAAGAAAGAAAGAAAGAAAGAAAGAAAGAAAGAAAGAAAGAAAGAAAGAAAGAAAGAAATGATGATGAGATAGGTTTATAGTTCAAAGGTGGAGTTGAATTAGTATTTTTTTTATCGTCATTTTTATCGTTATCGGGATAAATGCCAGAAATGATCGTGATAATTTTTTTAGTCCATACCGCCCATCCCTAGCGTTAACGTGTCATATTTGTTTTTTTGTCAGCGTAATTATGCAGTTAATTCATGCATGCATTGATATAAGGTGTCTTTTAACCGTGGTAGGGCAGTGGAAGGTTTACGTGGACACGTGCCCTCTTCTCGTTCTCTTTCAGACCGTTTTTGACCAGAGAATTTTTACGAGAGGGATCATTTTTAGTCTACACACGTCACATTTCCTGTTACTGCATTTGAAGACGCAATTCTTGTAAACAGCTTTCAAATAAATCCATTTCAGGTTCCGTGAATTGAACAAGGAACGCTAACGGTAAAAGCACATCATAAAAAGGAGCAGTCGATGGAAAAACCTCTGTCATGTGAGGTTACGCCCGATCTGGAACGTTGCCGATTCTGCCGTTAAAATGTCTATTTTCTGCTCAGTGCAAAGCCATTTATTAACAACCTGTTACCTGGAGAGGGCGAGGGAGGACAGGCCCAGGTAACACTCACATCTACATACCATGAAATGATCCTTCTGGCTCTCGACTGGGAGAAACTCCCCTTGATTAAAAACAAAAAAGGAATAAAAGACTGATTTATGAGTTCTGTCTGACAAATATTTGGAGTCCTCGTGGCAGCCAAACCAGACTCAAACTCTGTCCCCTCGCGCTCCCCGGTGTTGGACCTCGGCGGAGCAAAGTTTCTCGGGCTCCTGCTCCTAAATCTCTTCCTCTGCGCCGACATTTAAGTGGAGTGATTTATGACGGTGAACTGCGAGTCAGCAAAGTGCGTTCCAGCCCGCTGAAAAGCCAATGTCATGCTGATAATTAGCGGTGGAGTGACTAATGCAGGCGTTCGCACTCATAACTGCAGTCATAAGGGTACTCTTAAGCTGAATGGAGCTATTGATATCATGTCAGAAATGTCTGCACATAACGGATGAGGCCGGGCCAGACAGAATCACGATCAGGACAAGCACGCAGACATACATTTCCAATTACACTAAAGCAGTGTGACCGTGGAAACTATGTGACCAAACAATAGAACTGTCAAATTTCTGCCACAAATTTCATCCGTGTTTCAATGGTTGTGGCTACAAAGATGCCTCAAAAATGGGCCAACATACTTACAATATCTGAGAATATCTTAATAAAGCCCATGAACATCTCAAATATGCATTTTGCTAACATTACGTCGCTCACACAAAGAGGGGTGTCTGAGTCAGACCAGACAGAGAAGGATTTCTGGTCCAGGATTTCTGATACTTTGGCATTTCTGCGGGAGAGAATAACAGGAGCAGGAAATGTGTACAGCTGCAGTTTTCTTCATCAGACATTAGAGTATGACTAGTTTTGCCATCAGGTGGAGGAGTTCAAGTATCTCGGGGTCTTGTTCACGAGTGAGGGAACGATGGAGCGAGAGATTGACTGATGGATCGGTGCAGCGTCCGCAGTTATGCGGTCGATGTACCGGACCGTCGTGGTGAAGAGTGAGCTGAGTTGAAAGGCGAAGCTCTCAATTTACCGGTCAATCTACACCCCTACCCTCACCTATGGTGACGAACTTTGGGTAGTGACCGAAAGGACAAGATCGTGGATACAAGCGGCCGGGATGAGTTTCCTCCGCAGGGCGGCTGGACGCTCCCTTAGAGATGAGTTTCCTCCGCAGGGCGGCTGAACGCTCCCTTAGAGATGAGTTTCCTCCGCAGGGTGGCTGGACGCTCCCTTAGAGATAGGGTGAGGAGTTCAGTCACCCGGGAGGAGCTCGGAGTCGAGACGCTGCTCCTCCACATTGAGAGGAGTCAGCTGAGGTGGCTTGGGCATCTGTACCGGATCCTCCTGGATCCTCCCTAGGGAGGTGTTCCAGGCATGTCCCTCCTCCCTAGGGAGGTGTTCCAGGCATGTCCCTCCTCCCTAGGGAGGTGTTCCAGGCATGTCCCTCCTCCCTAGGGGGGTGTTCCAGGCATGTCCCTCCTCCCTAGGGGGGTGTTCCAGGCATGTCCCACCGGGAGGAGACCCCGGGGAAGACCCAGGAGAGACTATGTCTCTCGGCTGGCCTGGGAACGCCTCGTACTCCCCTCGGACTCCCCTCGGAAGAGCTGGAGGAAGTGTCTGGGGTGAAGGAAGTCTGGGCATCTCTGCTGAGACTGCTGCCCCCGCGACCCAGGAACGGATAAGCGGCGGTCGATGGATGGATGGAGTTTGGTCATATAGATACACCAGACGCACCAGATACAGTACAGCTCTTCATTATCTTTCATTTTTCAGTGCCGTACCCTACGTCCAAATAAAATGTGGGTCACATCTGGCTCATACCAGACAACCCAAACGTGCGTCGCCGCGTACCCTACGCCGTAGACTCTGCGTTGGTGTAACGCGGAACCATAAATCAGACTTGACTGCAGTTACTTCCAAGACGGAACGAGAGTCTTTCGTTTGGAGTGACAGAGAAGTGGAGTTACTTTTAAGTGTGACTTTAGAATTTAAAACAGGTAAAATACAAGAAAATATTGACGGTGGCCAAACTAATTGTAAACACAGGTCGCACAAATGACGCTGGTGACGTTTCTGTTGCATAATGTGACGTTCCGAAGCCTAAATGTCCGTTTCCCTCCGTTTAGACGCAAACGTGAAAACTGAGTTTTTGAAAATCTCCACTTTGACCGGAGTTTTCAGAAATGATTGTTTTTGGTGACTTTGAGCTTCGTTTTCGTGTAAACGAACGGCCAAAACGCATGAAAACACCACCGTCTTTGCTCTGTGTAAACGGGGCCTAAGATGATCAAATTGTCATGCTTGAAGAATTCAGAAAGATATAATTCTTTATAGGGAAATCCATCGAAATGAGAAGATGCCTCTGGTTAAAGGACCTTCAAACCTTGTTGATGTACAGTTGAAATATTCAGCCAGCTGTTAACAGATGTTTTTATAACTCGGCTAGTGCTGCCTGGTTATCCCAACCATGATCAAAACCATGAGATGATGCATTTGTCTCTTTTCCATGTAATTGTATATTCATTTTCTCCTCTTTTACTCGTATCGTTCTCAGTTACAAATGTTTCTTCGCCTGTTTCCATTTTAGCAGGAGGGAGAAAATATGACCACTTAGACCTGAAAATTGCATTAAAATACCACTAAACGCTATTCAGACTTACGTACTAAATGGGATACTTCACTTGAACACGAACCAGCAGAAGACGTGAAATGTGTAAAACAAACTGCTGAGCTCTTGGCTTTGTTTCTCAGTTACAGATGAATTCTGTCTGCATTCAGCAGACCACGTCAGCTCTGCATTAGTGGTTATACCATCTATCTGAAAGAGGTACATGTTTGAGAAAGCAGTTCTTGTTCCTAAGGTCTCACACGTGGATGCTTGGTTTGGACCTCCAGCCACGAGTTTCCTCACTTTCAATGTAACAGACGTCAAACATAAGCAATGGGACCACAGAGAATGGTGTCCGTAACTCCAAGAGCAGTTTGTTGCAGAAGGGAAGGTTTTAAGTTTAAAACAAAGGAGAATTTACTTTTAAAAGTACCTTTAAAGTCTAAAGCTGGTCAAATAATATCTGAAAACAAGTCCTGTGACCTCGGACCGGGACCTTCAGCATGTGCTGGGGCGGTTTGAGGCCGAGTGCGACGTGGCAGGGATGAGAATCAGCACCTCCAAAACCGAGGCCATGGTTCTCCACCGGGAAAGGGTGGCGTGTCTTCTCCGGGTGGGTGGAGAAGTCCTGCCTGAGGTGGAGGAGTTCAAGTATCTCGGGGTCTTGTTCACGAGTGAGGGAAAGATGGAGCGTGAGATTGACAGACGGATCGGTGCAGCGTCCGCAGTTATGCGGTCGATGTACCGGACCGTCGTGGTGAAGAAGGAGCTGAGTCGAAAGGCGAAGCTCTCGATTTACCGGTCAATCTACGCCCCTACCCTCACCTATGGTCATGAACTTTGGGTAGTGACCGAAAGGACAAGATCGCGGATACAAGCGGCCGAGATGAGTTTCCTCCACAGGGTGGCTGGACACTCCCTTAGAGATAGGGTGAGGAGTTCGGTCACCCGGGAGGAGCTCGGAGTCGAGCCGCTGCTCCTTCACATTGAGAGGAGTCAGCTGAGGTGGCTTGGACATCTGTATCTGATCCTCCTGGATCCTCCCTAGGGAGGTGTTCCAGGCATGTCCCTCCTCCCTAGGGAGGTGTTCCAGGCATGTCCCTCCTCCCTAGGGAGGTGTTCCAGGCATGTCCCTCCTCCCTAGGGGGGTGTTCCAGGCATGTCCCACCGGGAGGAGACCCCGGGGCAGACCCAGGACACTCTGGAGAGACTATGTCTCTCGGCTGGCCTGGGAACGCCTCGGACTCCCCCCGGAGGAGCTGGAGGAAGTGTTTGGGGTGAAGGAAGTCTGGGCATCTCTGCTGAGGCTGCTGCCCCCGCGACCCGGGAACGGATAAAGCGGCGGACGATGGATGGATGGATGGAAGTCCTGTGACATGTGACATGTCTTATATTTAATAAAAATTTTCATGTCATGTTATCATTACAGCTCTTATTTGTTTGGTTTAATTTTTTAACAGATGGTGTGATAAATGACTTCTCTTATTCTTACTCCCTGAAGTTTTCTTGCTTAAAAACGAGCGTAATTGCGTCGCCTCATGGTGATGTACCGTCTCCGGCTCGCCGCCTGTTTTCTGCACTGTGTTCATCAGAAAAGGAGAGGAATGGAGAAACCATGGCGTTTACTGTGGAGCAGAAACCCAGAGTAGAAAAATGCATTTATCGATTACTTTATCTTATATTAAGTTGTAGTAGAAGTCCTGTGAAAAGCAGTCCATCTGAGATATAGATGGGCCTTCCCTTTAGTGCAGCTGCATGCAGTTCAGGCTTCCTGAAAGTAAACAATAAATGGTAGTAAATCCAGTGTTTCAAAATGGCTGTGACCTGGACAAGGTTTCACAATGTATTGTTGAGTTTACTTGCAATGAGGAGCAGTTTAGATTCATAAAATAAGTAATAAATTCAAAGTATTCTATCTGGCAGGTGATAATCAGCATGACAAATCTAAACCACAATGGTTAGTTTCCTTGTGTTGTCTTCATGTCCCTCACTGTTTCCACGGCGCTGGTTTTCTTGGGCGTGGACGTTCCCTGCATGGTTTTCTTAACATGGATGTGGCACTTGGATGACTCCTGGTCTGTAATTACTTCCAGTTTTCTCCTCCTTGCCATGTGTCTCCTTGCGTATTCACTGTCAGCGCAGATTTCTTGAAAACCACATTTGGAAGGTGGCAGGTACTAATTACCATTCTAGGAGGATTTTTGTACCACATCAGGTAAATCCATACATAGCAATAAACGTATGGCTAGTTAGGGGGCCTAGACTTGATTGGCCGGTGGCTAGCCATCATCACATCCTCATCAGTCATCGTCGGCATGCTATGAAGCTTAGCCAAGCAGTTGGTATTTTGTACTAAGTCAGTATCAGTTAAACGCAGTGGCCATTTCTGACTTCACCACTGAACTCCATTTGAATTTGGGTTTCCCACATTGAACATTTGCGGGGATCTCTGCACCTCCACGGGCCTGGACTAACTGAAGGGCGTCATGGATGGTCTTTCCAGTACAGTAATCCCTTGTTTTTCGCGGGGGTTACGTTCCAAAAAGAACCCTTGATAGGTGAAATCCGTGAAGTATTAACCTTTATTTTTTTTAGAATTGTTATACAAGGCTTCAAATTGCAGAGATCAGCACCACGACCCAAGTAACTGGATTTGAACGAGAGAATCGGTGCAGAACGTTTTGTCGACATTACCGGTTTTGGAGAAAATTTACAAACTTGAATTTAGTAGGCTGTTTTACGTTCATGTACATGTACAGTACACATTAAACCGTAACATTATTGACACACAGGAAGTGAAGAAGTGGGGAGACTGTTTAGCCAATCAGAATGCAGAACTCAATTCAATTCAATTTTATTTATATAGCGTCTAATACAACAAAAGTTGTCTCTAGACGCTTTCCAGAGTCCCATACCCAGAACATGACCCCCGAGCAGTTATTACATAAACAATGGCAGGTAAAAACTCCCCTAGTGGGAGAAAAACCTTAAGCCAAACAGTGGCAAGGAAAAACTCCCCTTTAGGAGGGAAGAAACCTTGAGCAGGACCAGGCTCATAAGGGGGGACCCTCCTGCCGAAGGCCAGACTGGTGGGTCAGGGACGGCAACAGCACAGCAGGCAGGTGGAAGCAGCAACGGGATGACCAGGGGTGGGGACCGCAGGCCAGCACGCAGCTCCCAAAGCTCCGGCCCAATCATCAAGTCCCAGGTTGGGGTGCAGGGTCGGGGAAAGGTTGAAAAGGGGCAGGGCCAGCGAGAGGAGTCTTGAGGGACGAACCTTCTCCCCCGGCCAAAAGGGGCCGTTACCCTGCCCCCCTCACTCCCACACTGCAGGATCCGGTGTTTTGCATTCAGAGATGAATGCACAATGCAAAAACGTGAAGCAGCGAGACGTGAAAGGTGAACAGCGTTATAGGGAGGGATAACTGTACTTTTAACAGCCTACAACGTGAACACTTATATTTTCATGTAACTCAAAAATGTTTTCAACTTTTTAATGGCCATCAATTCATTCCAGAATTTGATAACCACAACTCATAAAAACCAGTATCAAAATAATTTAAGTCAGTTAATAGCAACAGGACACAGGATCGTTCTGCACCCCCATCGTAGTGTTATAGACCTAAATGCCTGAACTTGACTGCATGCTAATTTCCTGCAGCTCCTACTCTTTGGACTGTGAATGCTGAGCAGCAGAGCCAAAGCAGTCAAACCTTTCATGCGTTACTTGCCTTCCTCTTAGACTTTTCTCTCACTTCTAAGCTTTTCTCCTGATCAATTTCCCAGTGGTTCATTAAAAGCCGTTGACCTTTTAGTAAAATTTGAAAGAATAGGTCATGTGTAAAGATTCATAGGGCCGGCACACACCTCCGACTCAGCAGGATGAAAACATGCAAACAGTTTAAAGCGTTTGTTCTCTACTTTTTTCTCCCTGTCATCTCACTTGATGCCATGCGCTTGGCCATTTTCATACAGTGAGATTCCATGCTGAAATTCATTACCGGTGCAGTAAAAATGTCTGTAAACAGTCTCTCTCACTGAGAAGAAACAGTGAAAGTTACAGACACAGATATACAAGCGGCCCGTTGTTAGACTGGAACGTCCAGTACACCAGAATTTGGCAAAAGAAAGTGAGCGTGTATGAATGGAGGTGGAGAGACCGTTTGGTGTGAACAGGGATATAGGCTGTAAAAGTGTGTGTGTCTGATGTCATGGGGGGATTATTTTAGCAGGACCCAGCGACTCGCCCCTCGGCGGTTGATGGCTTCCGCGGGTCAGGGACAGAGACGTGCTTTGTGTTAGTCAGACGTAAACCACAGCAGAGCCCCGACTCACTACAATGCTTCTGTTCACGGCCCTGTTTGTTTTTCAATGTTCTTAGGAGAGTGAGATCAGTCATGCAAAGCAATAACGGCCAGCAGGTCCTTTAGCGGAGTCTGATGAGTTCATCAAACTACTTATTCGGCTGGAACAACGGCGCTGAAAAATGTGTTTAGTTTGTCGCCGAGTCAGGACCAGAGATAAGACCACGTCCCACTGAATAACCCGTATGTACGTTTGAACTTGCACCATCGTCTTTATCCACTTTTGCCTTGAATTTGGCCCAGACTTGCAGTTCAGCATGAAGCTGATGTACTTCAGCTGTACAAACAAACGTAAATACCATGAAGACGTGTAACTGGTGGCAATTTCTGACGTAAAAAGGTTCCCAAATCTCCAGTGACTCCATGTTCAGGTTCAGATAGTCATTTTAACGTTCAACAACATCATCCTACCCCTCAAACAACATTATTCTCACTTTTATGGAGCCAAGCCTATAGGCCTATGCCTCAGAAAGCAAAGTAAAGTCACAAACTTGTTCAGAAGAACACACACACACACACACACACACCAAACACAGGCCTGACAGCTGTCAATCACATGGCGCTGAAAACTCAGATAGTCACGGACTGACTCAGTTCCATCTTTGATACAGCTTAAATACAAAAAAAAAAAAAACATAACTGGTCTAAAATGACACAATCTATTTAGATAGACATAGACACAGCGGTCTATAACATCATTTCTGAGCTCTATAATAGAGAATAGACTCGGCGGTCTAATTGACAACAACACAAAGCTCATTCAAATAGGCAGGTGGTCAAGGCTACCACAACATTCTGGTAAATAAATTATTTATGAAGGTTACACTGACTCACCAATGGCAGTTGATTCTTCCATAAAACTTTGTACATGCTTAGTCGTCTTTTAAAGTTTAGCGCTCATCTCCTTCATGGCAGCAAATTGGCCGAGCCGGCAAATTGGCTGTAACTGTTAAGGCTGATTTATGGTCCCGCGTTACACCAACGCAGAGCCTACGGCGTAGGGTACGCTGCGATGCGCACGTACGTTGCACGTCACCGCGTACCCTACGGCGTAGGCTCTGCGTCGAATTAACGCGGAACCATAAATCAGGCTTTACAGCCTTCATTAATGAACTGATTGGCTCACAGCCCTGATGCATTCAAGACAGTTGTAAAGTAAGGATTAGCCTACACTGGCCGCACAATGCACATTTTATCGTAATTATAGCCTACAATTTACGATTATATATGAACGTATCACACAAAATGGGGCCCTATCATTGGGCCCTATGAGCTTGTGGGCCCCGGGGCGCCCGCCCCCCCCCCCCCACCCTCTGGCTCCGCTACAGCACACATGTATGTCAGAAGATGTGTATTTGTACCTGTATGTATGTGGAATAAAATGGCTGCCAAAACATGTGTAAATGACAGACAAGCTGACGTGTGTGATTGCACCACAACTAGGTGGGACGGAGTGAAAGAGAGGTCTGTTGGCCCTCTCTTTCTGTTGGATGGAGGGAACATCTTTGTGTGTGTCTGTGAAAGGTCAGAAACAAGGAAGGACGGAGAGTAAAAGCTTGAATGTCTTCTCACCACAAACACTCTGGACATTGAACTAGAAATGAAGATGTGTGTTTCCTGTGGTAAGAAAACACATCCGTGTGATCTGGTGACATTGATGCAATAACCAGAAAAACAAACACACATCCAGCGGGGCCGCCGGTCTACCTCATGATGTGTGCAGCGCGAGGAGAATGAAACTGGTTAGATAAGACGGTAAACCAGGGGATTTCTGCCCAAACACAAACAGCCGACTGCGTGAAATGCTCTGGAAGTGATGAAGGGTTGTTGTTAGTGTTAGTGTAGTTTTGGGTCGAGCTTTCATATTAGTTTTTATTAGTTTTAGTCACGTTCATGCTCCTTTTAGTCAACTAAAAGTCTGAGCATTTTAGTCTTATTTTAGTCAGAATTGTCCAGGACCATTTCAGTCTCGTTTTAGTCAAAGATTGTATTTAGCCAAACCCATTTTACAATTCAGACAAGGTTATCTTATTATTATATTATTGTTACCTTATAAACTCAAGAATACATTCATTCCAGATACAGAAGACTCTAATTTGAGTTTACAACATATTTATTTTTCCGCATTTCTCCCTTATCTTTTTCTACGACACATTGGGTTTTCTTTTCCACGTCTATGTAGGAAAGTGGATCCAAAGATGGATCTTCTTCTTCTCCAGCCCCAGAGCAGATCCCTGAGTTTCTCTATGTAACTTTGTTTTTAATTGACATGAACCTAGAGCTCTGCGTTAACGGCATCAGCCTCTAACTCTGCAGCTGCATCTTCTGGATCTGATTCCTGCTGCAGCGACTGGGATTGAGGACTAACGTCACCCAGAACTAAACCAGAGAAACTACTGAAAACATGGACATTAAACCAGAGAAACTACTGAAAACATGGACATTAAACCAGAGAAACTACTGAAAACATGGACATTAAACCAGAGAAACTACTGAAAACATGGAGATTAAGGATCTTTGTTAGAGCATTTCGTCTCATTTTGGTCAACGAAACTGAAGACACATTTTAGAGTTTTTATTTTGTAATCTACATTTTAGTCTCGATTTTATTCATCTACGATATTGCATTATATATTCAATTATCGTTATTGTCACACGACCAGCATTTTCGTTGCATCTCGTCTTCTTTTCCTCAGGGGATAAAGGTTTGTTGACGACAATATTTAGTCATAATTTTAATCGACGAAAGCAAGCTTTAGTTGTCGTCTTTGATGAGGCCAGGTCTGCTCCGGGTTTAGGCATCAATCAAAGAGGAAAAGTGTTCAGCAGCTGGGCTTTCCTCCTTATCCAGGTTGGTCTGAAGGTGTTCACGTCATCGGGTTGCCTATGGAGTCAAATCAAAAAAATTTTTTTTCAGTTTCAGACTTTTGGCCCCGATCTGGTGTAGGGGGCGTGGCATCGACTGAGAGGGGCGTGGAATCATGAGTGACAGCATAAGAGAGAAGGCGGGGGACGTTCCTCAGTCATGTTGCCTTCAGGAAACGTAGGTTCCAGAAGTTATCAGTAGAAGTAGATTCAACACTGTATATACACCATATTCACGGCAGTGGAAAAAACTGATATTAGTGACACATTTCTGTTTAAAAAGCTGTTTTAGACCGTACTTGGCACCAATTGCAGTATAAAAGCAATAAACAATGCCAGACTGTACAGTTCAACAGCCACACTTTAAAGTTTGACATTTCCCACTTCCACATACTACCAAGTACGGTCTAAAACAGCTTTTTAAACAGAAATGTGTCACTAGTAGCTGTTTTTTCCACTGCCAATCACGTGAATATAGTGTATAGTGTTGAATCATACTTCTACTGATAATTTCTGCAACCTATGTTTCCTGAAGGCAACGTGACTGAGGAACGTCCCCCACCTTCTCCGTTCTGCTGTCACTCATGATGCCACGCCCCTCACAGTTGATGCCACGCCCCCCACGCCAGATCCGGGCCAAAAGTCTGAAGCTGAAAAAAAGAATTGAAACTGAAAAAAAAAAATTTGAAACTGAAAAAAAAGAAGTGAAACTGAAAAAAAAGATCTGAAACTGAAAAAAAGATTTGAAACTAAAATAAAAAGTTCTGAAATTGAAAAAAAGATCTTATACCGAAAAAAAAAAAAATTGAAACTGTAAAAAAAAAAATTTCAGGTTCAAATTTTATTTTCAAATTAGCAAAACTTTTGTCCTTGATTTGGCTCCAGAGGTGCCCACGGGTGCCTCTCGCACCGGGGCCAGATGGAAGATGTTTCCTGCCGGTTCTCGGCCTCGGCTCCTCCACATGCGGCGCTGAAGGAGGCAGCGGCTCGGCTGGCGGCGTGTCACGGTGCAGCGGGGGTCGTGGGCTTCATAGCTCGCAGGGTCGGGGGAGATGACAGGACAGTGTGAAAGTCAGAGTGAGGGAGAGAGTATTTAAGCCCAAGCCTGAGCTGTTGCTCGTCTACGCTTGAAAGCCAGTGACGCAGTGATTCATCATTTCACACATAGTTGTATACACAGCATGCTTGTGGTGGGGGGAGAGTCATTTTGGGGTTTCTTAGTCTCAACACCATGTGCCCAGGTGTTAAAATATGGCTGTGGCCCAACAATAATCAGAAAAGGCTCCACGTGCAAATCTGTATATTATTCAGTCAAACGGAAAAAAGAAAAGTCTTTCACAGGAAAATGCAAAGAGGCTGCAACTTTTTTTCATATACCAACCCTTTCAAAATCATCACAATGACATCACAAACTCAGACAACACTGGTTCATTCATATGCTTCTTTCCATGCTTTCCCTCGCTTTTTTCCCAGATTCATTTTCCTAAGTTAAAATTACATTACGCATCTTTTCTCTTTTCACAGAAAAAGGTCAAACTTTTTTTATTGCTGCCTCTCCTCTTGTGTATTGTGTACGCATGAATTTTACAGAGACAGCTCGAAAAGGTTGTCGTTATTGGAGAAAGCCTCCCACTGTGACTGGAAAAGCTTCTTTTTTTCCCCTTCATTTGAGTATTGTACTTCTCAATCCCCGCTGGAATTGGGGAGTCCCACAGAGATGCTGAAGAGGATGGGAGTTTTGAAAAAGGGGGGGCATATGCAGCTTGCTTTCACAGTGACATAGGCGGGTCTGAGAAATGGCTCCATAAAGCCTGTAAAAGTGTGTCCCTGCTGACTTCTGAAAAGACTGCGGAGAAAGAAGGGGGTCCTAATAAAGCAGCACTGTCAAGGTATGTGGAGTTGTGGCCCGGCGCTCTGCTGTTTAACAGCGCTGCAGTTGGCAGTATTTCCTTGTAAAGGCAGGCTGTTGTATTCAGAGTCAGGTCTGTAAACATGGGGCCGACATGATTAAGAGCAGTTAGCGGCCTCTGATTGGTTTTTGGGAAATGTTCCTTGAAATATCACTTTCCTATTGAGCACATTGTCATTTGCATTGCAACAAATTTCAGAGGTAAGCAGTTTCTCAGTGAACAATCGCTCATATAACTTACCTGATGTCTGACACCAAGTTACACTGTAAAACTTCTCTAAATTTATTGAACCTTTCTTGTATTCTATACGTTTTGTGGTAGTTCTGAAATGTATGAATAATAAAAGTCCATCAATGCTCTTTTCTCCTACAAAATTTCACAAAAATGCCCTTTTTTAACATTTAAAATGTTATAATGTAAATTAATTCCTACAAATCACTGTTATTTTGTGTAATTATGGTCGTAAAGTAAATGGATGACATTATGAACAGATAATTCATATTATTGTTAAGTACTTTTTAAATCCATCAGCACAGCTACAGTATAGCTCAGGGGTCGGCAACCCGCGGCTCTTTAGCGCCGCCCTAGTGGCTCCTGGAGCTTTTTCAAAAATGTTTGACCTCTTTTTTTCTTTTTTTCTCCTTTTTTTCTCCTTTTTTTCCTTTCTTCTTTCTTCTTCCTTTTCTCAACATTTCAACTTTTTTCGCGACATTTCGACTTTTTTCTCGACATTTTGACTTTTTTTCTCGACATTTCGACTTTTTTCTCAACATTTCGACTTTTTTCTCGAAGTGCATAATGAAAGAAACAATCTTCCCCCAGTTATAACTAATATAGAAACACACAGCATGTGTTGCCTTCATTCCAAGGCTTATAGAAGACTATAGAAGATTTTTTGCGGCTCCAGACATATTTGTTTTTTGTGTTTTTGGTCCAATATGGCTCTTTCAACATTTTGGGTTGCCGACCCCTGGTATAGCTCTTAGCAATCTTTTAGTACAAAAGTATACCATTAAAATATATTTGTAGAAAACAGGTTCAGCGAAATTGATCTGTGGGAGAGGTGATGCAGAGGTACAGAGGAAGAGCTGGAACTAAAACATTGATCACTGGCTGGATTAGTAAAGTCTGACTTTCCACCTCAGGTGCTCTTAGTTTGCGCTCGTATAAAAAGGATCTTGCACCATGTTGCGTGCTCCGTCTTCCATTTCCTGACACGTCATCCAGGAAGAGCTGGTTTTGTGAATGGAGAAGTGTGAGGATGAGGATAATTCCCTCAGGGTTTCCATAGGCTACAGTTTGTTTGTCTGTAGATACAAGGCTCCCTTGGAGGAACATCAAGGTTTGGATATTTGACGATAATAATTTCCATCATGAGTTGTGAATTCATCCTGGATTTCTTGTCAGAAGGTTTGGTTTTTGGTTAGAATCCTGCAGGACCAACTATCCATTAAAGGGTTTGCTCTTTCCTGTTTTATTTTGAAAGTCTGGGCCTTTGTGTTAGTTTTGTTTTGACTTCCCTTGTTTATCTGCCATGATTGTCTGCACCTGTGTCTCGTCAGCCCTTGTGTGTAACTGTATATCTTGTCCTGTCTTTCCCTTGTTTCCGGCTGGTCCGTCCTGTTTTCTCCGGACTGTTTCTTGCCGTCCTGGTGCTGTAGTGTCTCGTTTGGGTTTTATGTTTTTGCTTTAGCATCCTGCTCAGCAGCATTTTTAGTTAAATAAATCGCTTTGGTCTGGAACTCCTGCCACCTCCGTCTCCTGCATTTGGGTCCCACATCTCCTCGTCTTGACAATTAATTAGTGCTGAAAATAACAAATCAATAGCGTATTATGAATATGTACTTTTAAGTTGAAATATGGATTTTTTTGTCAGCCATTTGATGATCCTGAGTTTAATCAACATGGATCGAGTGCTTTCAACTTGATTAGAATGCGAGGCGTCAACATTCGGGACTTCTGTCTGATCATATTTTAAATTTGTTTCGGCCTGATTTGATCTGGGAGATGGTCGTGAAAGTACGAAGTAAATGATTTTACAGACAGTTTAATCAGAGCCTTTAAACACAAAAATCTCCAGAGCAGGTTAAGGAGCGGTGTCAATTAACAGTTTTCTTACCAGATTATAAGAGTCTGGCTTTGGACGCGACAAACTCGCAAACCCTTATCGCACTTCGACGTACACCCCACCCGTGGTGCAAAAGGTTTCCATAAACGTGCGTTTTGTGACAAAGTCATGTGTTTTTTAAGTCCTTTTAGGAATAAAGGTATTGGATTTTCAGAACACCTTTAATTGCTGCAGGTTCATTTCTGAAACAAACATCTAAGGAAGGTTTCAGAGCTCATCATCCACAGTTTCACAGAGGAGCAGTGGATTCAATTTAGTTTGATTAAGTTGACTTATGACTTACTTTTTACGAGTTATGCGAGGCAAAAACTTCACACTGCTGATATAAAACTGACTGCAAAAAAAGATGTTTCCATTGCAATTTTTTTTAAATATTCCACCTTTGAATCGCTAGGTAAACCATAACATGAAAGACCTTTTTTTGATACATGGGAGTTTGTTGGCGTTTTTTTTGTGTGAAGCTGACATGTTTCAATTAGGAAAACTTTCTATTTGCAAGTCAAATTTGTGCAATCAAGGATAATGGAAATGCAAGGTTCCTAGAAAAGTATGCCACTGTCACATGTAAAGGGCAAACTTAAATCCACCTGTTTTTTCAGTATGAAAGTAATCTGTTGTATGAACAGCCCGATGATGATGATGATGATGATGATGATGATGATGATGATGATGATGATGATGATGATGATGATGCTGACTGGTTAGTCTGTTCCTGTGAGGAAGGTCCAACCATATTGAAGCCTGATCTATCATTGTGGCAGGGTGGAGGAACAGCCACTCAGTTGATTGGGCACACCTGTGCCCAATCAGCCTCTCCACCCTGCCTGCCTTCATAAAGAGCAGCTGCACATCAGCAAGGGGGCGGCACGTGTGTCTTGGGTGAAAGAAGAGAATAAGGAGTTCCTGCACTAAACCCTGTGTCCTGTGTCCTGTGTCCTGTGTCCTCTGTCCTCTGTCCTGTCGGTCGACCCCCGTAGCACTAGCCTTGCTACAATCATCATATTCAGGTTTCTAACAATCACCCCACTGGTTAGTGAAGTAGACAGCTTTATCGGTCCAGATACATCTATATTTATTCCATGTCGTAATTGTCAACAGTCACTGCCTGCAGATATAATTGGAAAACTAACATTTATCATAAGCCCAAGTGCTATTGACCCTCATGATGGATGTAATTGCTCATCATAGTAACGGCCGTGTTGCCATATGGTAAATGGTATCACACAGTGAACTGCTCTCCAATTCCACCTCTGGTTAACAACACCCTGTCCTTTACATAATTATATCCTGATGCCATGTTACCCTCTTGTAGTAGGCAAAGCCCAGAAAAAGCAAGGCATTACCAGAATAATCTCCATTTATAGTGACGCTAACTGTGGCTTAACCATGAGTTACAAAAGTAGGTGGTTTGTTTAGATTACAGGCAGGGTTACCATGGCACCAAGTAAATATACATGCTGGACATCTCCCTTTTTTTGCACAACATTTCAGGCTAAAAATATCTGAAGAGAATGAAATAGCTGAAAATCGTGTGAAACAACAACAATAATATATAGGATTCTGTTCAAACTTGAGTTTGCTGAGATAATCTACATTGAAGAGGGCTGCCCTTGGTGACCACTATGGACCACTATCGTCATGGTGGTAAGAATCCCCATCCCGAGGGCTTCGATATCTTCATGCTCACTTAGAATACGACTGGAGTGACTCTGACTCATCGGCACGGCGAGTCACACGATGTTAAAATTGCCTGTATTTCTCCAGTTTTCCTGCACTTGTGGTCAGAAAGTCTCTCTGCCCCAAAGCCCTTCTGGACATGTGTTGCTAGACAGAGACCAAAGGAGGATAGAGATGAAAAGGAGGAAGAGAAGGAGGAGGAAAGAGAGGGGAAGACAAAAGGGTTATTCATTTAGTTGCTGTGAGAGAGGAATCCTTAGTTTCCTCTGTGGATTATAAATAAAAGCGCAGTCAGTCATCAAATTATAGCCATCTGCATTGGCCAGACACCAAGAGTCTGACTGAACAATAAAGCAGTGTTGGGGAGGGGGGGGGCGCGGTGGCTGAAGGGATCAGAGAGTGTGCTTTTAGGTGGATGAAAATCGTCACATTGACTGTTAAAGAGTGTGGCAGCAACTTCACAGCTCCAGCTTACACTCCTCAGGAGGGAAGTGATGTCTTGTCAGATAAATCACCTCGACTACATCCATCTGAACCACCCACCCATCTGACAAGAGCTCACATGACACCCTGTAGGGCTCCTTCTTTGCACAGATTACACACAGTATGAACACAGATCAAGTGCAAACAGGGGTGCAAGAGACAATGGAGGAATCCCAGAGAAAGGCATTTATGTAGATGGCTTTCTAAAAATGTTATTTTGTTTGTTGAAGCCCCTTTTTAGACAGAGTTTTGAAGAGTTCAGCTCAAAAATGAATGAATCCAAGTCGCAGGTACACTGCAGAGAGCAAAGCTTTTGATTGTCACAGTAAAATTGTGCCCAATTTTTCTTGAAGGCAACAACAGCGAACCAAACTCTGTCCCAAAGACCCACAGCTCTATTTCCTTCTACTTTTTCTTTGTTAATTTTGGCTCATGGCCATACATGAGAGCCATACGTGACTCCCACCATTCTTTAGATTGACGAGTAGTCCGAGTGGGTTCTTCAAAGCAGACGGTTTATTTGCCGGACGACCACCCTGGTGAAATCAGGGGGCGGCAGTGGTAGAGCGGGTTGTCCAATGATCGGAAGGTCGGCGGTTCGAATCCCGCTCTGTCCCAGTTGCTTTCGTGTTTCCTTGGGCAAGACACCTTACCCACCTTCCCCCGTGTGAATGTGTTTGGTGGTGGTCGGAGGCCCGTTTTGGCGCGGAATGGCAGCCACGCTTCCGTCAGTCTGCCCCAGGGCAGCTGTGGCTACAAAACGTAGCTACGACCTCCGGAGAGAATGTGTATGAATGAATAATGTTCTAAGTGTAACACTTTGAGATTCATTGAATGTAAAGTGCGTTACAAGTTAAATTCATTATTATTATTATAAATCATCCCATAGGGACTGAAGGATGTGCTTGTGTCTTGGGGCCTTAGAGAAGACAAGTCAAGGCCGCTTCCCTTAAAGTCTGGACTCACCAGCTGTGTCTTAATCACCGGCTGCACCTGGCCATTGGAAAGTTAATGTAAACATCAGAGAAAAGTTGTTTTTAAAAGTGGGAAAAAAAGAAAAAAAAAGGTCATTGCTTCCTTTTTCTCATGTAAAATGAAAAAGAACTAGCAGCTGCTCTAGAGGAGTAAGACCACCAAAGCGCAGGCTGATTACAGGATCAGCTTCTAGGTTTCGCCAAGCAATGATATAACGAATACTGGAGCAGGAAGAAACTGCTGCAAAGGTTCTAGTTTCTGACAGGAAAACATGGACAGATCTGGGACCCTTATAGCAGGATACTGAGTTCTTGGAGTCTGTCCCACAAGGCCCTGAATCACCTTGTTGACTCCACTGATGGTGCCAATGCTTCCTATTTGAAACCTGGCCTGAATCTCTCCAATCAGGAGGTCTTAAAGCCAAGAGATGACGACACTGAGCTCACCAAGGAGATCAAAACTGAGAAATAGTGTGAAGCTGCCAGTGATGACCTCGTGAACGTGGCATCCCTTGTTGATCCAGGTTAACAAGGTAGAATCCATTTAGTCCAGAGCTGTGGCTCAGATGCTGGATGACTGGAGCACATCCCAATCTACCCCTTCCTGTCATCCAACTCAAGCAGAGGGAGGGGAGACGCTACAGCTTCAGCTGCAACAGCTAAGATCCAGAAGAAGACACTCTTACTCTGTTTCTAGCTTTCCTCTGACAGACTATTAAGGCTATTATGGGTGAACTGAGCAGCTACCTGCTACCTTAAGCCGAGGACACACCAACCCGACGTCGCCCCCTGCCGGCCGACTGCTGTGTCGCCTCGCGTCGCCTGTGTCGGGCTCAAAACGAAGCACTTTGACACAACGCAAAGACGACACCCAACGGCCAACTAGCACACGTTCTGCGCAGTCTGCGTTTCAATTTGCTGCAATGTTTTCGGAGAAGAGCCGCCGGTCCGGGGCGCAGCAGCAGCTCAGATCGCCAGGTCAACCTGCCTTCGTCCCGGGGAGAAACCTGCAGCTCTTTGGAGAATTACCTCTGGCTGAAATAAATCATTTAGGAAGATAAATGTTGGTTTAATAGATGAAATCTAACAGTTGTAGGTACGCCTGTTAAGAAATGTGCTCCGAAAAGTTCGGTTCATGTCGAATCGGCTGAAAAGCTGCCAACGGGCGGCCGACCTGTGGCGACGTGCGGGACACACCGGGGAAACTCTTCAGACAGACGCACCGACGCTCATCGACGGCCCGACGGCCGACAGTCGGCTTGGTGTGTCAGGGCCTTTAGACCAATCCTCTAGTATGGTGGAAGATCCAATCCACAACAAACCCCAGACTGATCCTCCTGCCACCAGCTCACCCTCAGAGTCTGCTCTTACTTACAAATGGCTTACAAATAATGATTGGTGTTGACAGACTTACCTTGTGAACAGGTATTGCAGCTTTGGCTCAGATTCAGTTTAACTGTTCTATTTATAAGTTAACCTTTTTTTTGTAGCGTATATAG
The DNA here is from genome assembly GCF_033807715.1 of Cololabis saira. Taxonomy (NCBI): domain Eukaryota; kingdom Metazoa; phylum Chordata; class Actinopteri; order Beloniformes; family Belonidae; genus Cololabis; species Cololabis saira. The sequence continues at coordinate 6,010,715 of NC_084591.1, forward strand.
TTAGTACTTGTGGCATGGTCATCATGATAAACTAGTTTACTTATTTAGATATGGGCAATAAAAATGTGTTCTATCCTTTGAAAGGAATTTCCAGTCAGTTGTTCATTCGTCATGGAATAACTTTGTGAACTTGTTAACTTGTGTTATGCGAAGAAAGAAGAAGCTTGTTTGCAATTTAGGATAATGTGCGCTGATATCTGTTTTGCACCGAAACTGGTTTAAAATTTTTCCAGTTTAAATTTTCTACTAACTGAATAAATCGAAGCGTGAAAACCAGACGTGTCCTGCTGACTCACACTTGAGCTCTAAAATGAGCCCAAAGGCCAAAACCTCTTGCATTTGGTTTTACGCCACCTTAAAAAAAACATTTAAAGTGATGTTTTTATTTGGTTTACCGTTATTTTACTGGCACAGAAATAGAAAAAAACATGACATGGAGGTCAATGTTTCAGGAAAAGAGAGCTACTAGCAATATTTTCTTGATTAGTGGAGACTTTAATGCAGTTTTTTATTTCAACATTTTGTGCTGAATAACGTAAAGGTGTGTTTTGTTTATGCTAATATAACATATATTTGAAATCAAGTATCGTGATTGATCTAATAATTGTTATTAATGTTATTAATAATAATTATTTCTCCATGCTTTAGCCAGAAATGCTAAAAAAAACAATCATTTTGTAAAAAAATTATTCAATATCAAATAAAATCAAATCAAACTTTATTTGTAGAGCACCTTTCATGTGCTTTACATAAAACAAATATACAAAAAAAAAAAAAAAAAAACTTATTAATGCCCTGCCCTGGTTGCCAAGGCACTGTAAATATCGTAAATACCCGTAAATATTGTAATTGTAACAATATTATCATTGTTAGTTCTATGAGAGAGTCTGCTTCCCCATTTCAGCCTGGAGGCTACCGTTAGGGCTGGGGATCGATTCAAATGTCAAGAATCGATTTGATTCCGATTCTTCAGATTCAGAATCGATTATCAAGATTTGATTAAATCCGATTCGATTCCGATATTGATTTGGGTTAGTATTATTAAAACTGTTTTTTGAGCTGTTGCATTAATTATATGACTGTAGTTCTGCAACATATTACTAACAGTATTATATTGAGATTAAACAGCAAGTATTGCAGCTAATGATAGTGTAAGGGCCAATCAACTCCCAGAATGCTGATAGAACTGTTTTCAGAAACATCGTGGGGCAGAATTACCAAACAGATCCAGGGAGGAAACAGAGACGGATGAAATCGGTTTTATTTTTTCCCACATTCCGTTTTTATTTGTTCCATTTTCGGTCTATTTTGGTTTTTAATTTTTGAGCATTTGGTTTTTAGCATATTTTGCAAATCTAACCCCAAGACAGTATATAAAGTAATGAAATATAGACAATTTATGCAATTATAACCTAACACTTTAATGTTTCCATACGTTTAAACATATTTAAAGGCAAAAACATGGCACCAGTTATTCTCGTGTCCAACAAAACATTCCTTTTTTGGGGATAAACAAAAAAATAACCAAAAGTTGTAATTTAATGATGAAAAAAAAAAAAAACATAAATAAATAAAAGAAGAAAAAAAAAAAAAAATCGATCTTTAGACATATGAATCGATTTTTAGGAATTAATCTGAGGATCGATTTAGAATTGGGAAATCGATTTTTTCAACACAGGCCTAGCTGCCGTACAATTAACTCCAGTCTTTCACGTCCAACATCGACTACAAACTCTCTGAAGTGAACCAGACGGAAGCAGTCATCTAAAAGTTACGTTTGAAAATGAATGACGTCCAAATTGTTGAAAGTTGATGAGATCAATCCATTCAGTCAATGTGTTCTTTAGATATTAGTTTCTTAATTTTATTTCAGGGCTTCCACAATACGTGTCACACAGGTCAATAAGTATTTATATAAGTTTACTAACCTGAAGGCAGCATAGCATTGTGGGATTTTCATCAGTGCAGAGTGGCACTGTGCTCAGGCTGACTTTGTTTATGACGGAGCAGCCTTGGATCCAGAAGTGAATGCCTCTTAGTGAAATCACCAACCAGGCGCGGGATGATAAAACCTTTTGCTTTTGTCCTTGCAGACATCAAAGGGATTGCCGTTGCTCACATTCCCCCGTTTGCTGTAGATCTGGGGCGGAGGGGTTAATTTACAGGATGGCAAATCAAAGGACAAACGAAGCCGTTAGCGTTTTGCAGTTGGCAGCATGACATTAATGTTGATACAGCAGAGGCTGCCCTTTAAAGGCACACGGGAGGCACATATTTGCTCGAGTCTCGGGGAAAACTCTCCATTTATAGTTACGAATGTGAATGTTTTATTATCTTGTTTCTCATCCTCTGTTTCTGACATTACTGTCTGTGGGAGATTGTCCTCTGATGTTTTTTTTTTTTTTTTGCTTTATGGCTGAAATCCCATCGTCCTTCCGGCGTATAATGCTGCTACTGCAGCTACTGCTGCTGCTGTTGATTCTGAGGGAACCTTTTGGGCTTCGTAGTCTCTTAGGAATGCTCTAACTCTGACGCAGCACTGTCCCAGGCTGCTTTACCCCTCCCAGTATTACAAAGTATTACCATTGCATGATGAGAAGACTTCCTTCTTCGCTGTGTTCCAGTGTGGTTTCCGAGTCCTGTGAACTATCACCCCTGTGAGGGCGAGTCGCTGACTAATGGAAAGCCTCCTCCTCCACATCCCCAGGCTAAGGCCGTTGGAAAACCCGTGCCGAGGAAACTGGGTCTTTGGAAGCGGTCCATTTTATTCGGAGCATGTGCGCTGGGAAATAATTGACTTCCTCCCCGGTTTACATCTTTTTTCAAGTACTGCGGCGAGCACAGCCGAGGCAGGTGGCTGAATTAGCATATCACTGAAAGTGAGACAAGCCAGGACTGGGAAATCCTGCACCACAGCATTCTATACGTCCGGAAAACATTTACAGGGGTAACGTCTGATGTCGGAGTCAGAGGAGTCCTTTGAGGCCAGCGAAGCTCGTCTTCATCCACGGAGCAGCTGGAGGCCACCTGGTAACACAGAAGTCGGTTCATGAGAAAGATGCACGAAGCGAGAGGCTTTGAGAAAAATGCTTCTTTAATTGAGTTTGAGTATTTCAATTTTAAAATCAGAGTGAAGCTGCTGCATCTTTAGCAGGTTTCTTTGTGTGTTATTTTGTTGCGGGGCCGGTCCCACCTTAACACATTAGGGGTGGACTGGTACAAATGACAGGTGGTGCAAGAAGATATGAAGAAATTGGTGAATAAAAGATTTTTCTGAGGGTTAGGGCTAGGAATTAGGACCCGGGAACCTCTGCTGTGGCTTACAAAACCACCAGTGATGGCGCATACTGGAAAATAAGGCTGAATGGGATACAAAGAAATCTGGTGATGATGACCCCCTCTGTAGTACCTGTGGGCAGAGCCGACTGGGAGATTTGCGAGGCCCTGTGCGAAATGGCTGGAGTGTGGCCCTCGAAATTTTGGGGCTTTTCGGGTCGGATCGGGTGTTTATATGCGCAATTTTAACTCTCCAATTAGCAAAATACTGGATACCTTCCCCTGCCTCATCATCATCTGGGGTTGCCTCGACGCAGGGCCCCGCGGCTGCTTGAGACCCGGTCGGATCTGTGATTTTTGTAACAAATTTATCAAACGAGCCTTTCAGAGAGGCATTAAACTCTTCCATTTTCTTTCGTTTTTTTCTTTTTTCATCCCCTGATGGAATTTCTTTGAATCTGTCTCGTTCTCTTGACATTGTGTGACAGTTTGTTCCACACTCCACCCGTCTGGATCAGAGCAGCTTGTGTCTGCGCTTGGTCTGACGCAGTTCTATTGAACAGCAGACACGCGCATCATTGCACATATATTTATTGATATGCACAGACTAGTACACATTTAGGTCTGTAACGGAACGTGACTGTTGATATTTATAAGGGAAAAAAGGAAAAAAATTGAAAAAAAAAAAAAACGAAAAAAAAAAAAAAAAAACGGCCACTAGTTCGAGGCCCTTTGGGCGGTCGCACAGTTCGCACACCCCTTGCGGCGGCCCTGCCTGTGGGTGTATCCTCCATGATACACCAACAACAGGCCTACGGACACGTGTACCAGCTCTGGTGTGGCGGTACTCACTATTGGTTGACTCCCTACTTAATAAACACTGTACTCGCTTGTCTGACAATCATGTGGCTGTGGACTACACAATTTCCATACTTAAGATGTATCAGAAACTGGATATAAAGCTTACTCTGTCAATTGAATAAATTTGTGGACATAATAGAGTAAGCTGCATAATGCAGACCTCGGCACAACAACAAAACTAACCCAATATTATATAATTTCATATCAACACGATGAAACGGGTTACATCTACGACTACTATGCTTTGTGCATTATACTTTAGTCTATTACACCTGCATCCCTTCTTGTTTCTACAAACTACAGGTTGGGCCGAGGGGAATGTTTCGTGGAATGCGTGTGCATAAAACTCACATTAAAAACATATTCCCTTGAACACATTTGGCTTTAACTTGTTAACTTTGATAGCCTCAAAGAATAGTGGTGGATACTCCTCTTGCTATCGGTGAAATCCTCCAGGCACTCTGGGGAGTCTCCCAAAACCTCTTTTTCCCACGTATGTATAATGTTTTGGATTTGTTTTGTTGTTGGGCTAGGATGCTCAGTTCTTACATAACTCTATTACTCCTGTGAACTGTAATACTCTTACATAACACTGATCTACTGCCAAAGCTTCATAGCCAGTTTCCTGGCAATAGATCGATTTGTCTGTCTGTCTATATAAAATATGAAACGGACAATTCACAGAATAATATCACCATCAAACTGAAAAGGTGTAGTATACAGAGGACCAAACCTGTCTTAATTAAGATAAAAGCAGAAATACATACAAAATACATACAGTATATATATACTGTATGTATTTTGTTTTTCCTTTTCCTTGTACATGCATTCCTTGTTTTTACACTCCCTCGTCTCGTCTTTTTTACTTTACCTCATGCATTTATTTTTAATTATGTCAATTTTGGTCCTTTTGGGTGAGACTCAAAAGAGGGCCTACATGTTCCTGAATATAATAATATAATATATATATATAATATAATATATATATATATATATATATATATATATATATATATATATATATATATATATATATATGTATGCTGGTGGCAAAGAGCATCTCTGAATGCAAAACACCGGATCCTGCAGCGTGGGAGTGAGAGGGGCAGGGTAACGGCCCGGGCAGGCGGGGCAGAGATTTGTCCGTCAAGTCTCCTCTCCCTGGCCCTGCCCCTTCTCAACCTTTCCCCGACCCTGAACCTAACCTGGGACTTGATGATTGGGCCGGAGTATCGGGAGCTGCGTGCTGGCCTGCGGTCCCCACCCCTGGTCATCCCGCTGCTGCTTCCACCTCCCTGCCGTGCTGTTGCCGTCCCTGACCCCCAGTTTGGCCCTCGGCAGGAGGGTCCCCCCTTATGAGCCTGGTCCTGCTCAAGGTTTCTTCCCTCCTAAAGGAGAGTTTTTCCTTGCCACTGTTTGGCTTAAGGTTTTTCTCCCACTAGGGGAGTTTTTACCTGCCATTGTTTATGTAATAACTGCTCGGGGTCATGTTCTGGGTATGGGTCTCTGGAAAGCGTCTAGAGACAACTTTTGTTGTACAAGACGCTATATAAATAAAATTGAATTGAATTGAATAAATATATATATATATATATATATATATATATATATAGATGCCTCAAACCACACTAGCTTATTCTAGGCACTATTGACTGCCTCGGTGACTGTTAGCAGCTGTACTCTTGTCACAACAACCATCCATTTTACCATCCATCCATTATAATGTCGTTCAGGATCATCATCAACATCTCGACATGCAGAGTGTAGTTTCACTCCCTCTGTGACCCTTTTAACCTGCAGGCTCTTCTTTGCTTCTTTTAAACTATTCTCTCTGACCATCGATGTCATTTATACCCTCCAAGCCCTGAATCTGCCTGCTGTCCTGCCTTCATTTCTCTTCTTATTTTTTAATACTCAGAGGTAACAGCAACAACCGGCCAGAAGCCTATAGGGCCAGTTTTCTCATCATTGTTTTTTTTAGATAAATATGATGGGGGGGTGGGTCTGCTGCAAATAAGATAAATCCAAGAAAACACACAGCAGGCACACAAACCTTTGGAAACTGGAAGAGAGAAAAACAAAGAAAAGCAAAACCAGGCAAAACCCTCTGCCCTCCCTTCATTCCCGACTGCACGCTTGCACAGGTAGAGGCCGCAGATGTTTAGGCTGATGGGAAAATGTGTGTAACCTTTGCACATTTTTCAGTTTCAGCATGTGGACTTCTTTCTTTTTTTGGCGTGCCCTTATTCTCAGCTCAGTTTGTCTTTGCGTTTTGTCCGTCCAATTTTGAACTCTCCCATTAACTCTGAGTGGCGTTTCTGTGGACCGACCGACAGAAAGACTGACTCAGTCAGTCTGCTGCTCCAACGATATATTTTTTTAATTTTAAAGTCTGAATCATATCAACCTCACCAGCCCCAAAGTGAGTCGGCCTACCACATATATGCTCAGTTTACCAGATTATCACTTCAGCCCTGGTGGAAAATACAATCCTCTGTGAGTGAGTAGCTGTTATCTCTCAGTCCGTTCAGAAGTAGGAAGAAAAATTATAAAAATGAAGGAAAAAATAGTAATAAAATAAAAGTGCTGGGCAAGCAAGACAAAAGTTTACCCACCAAATCAGAACTTGAAGATCGAAAACAAGTTCTGTTGTGATGGTGGGGGCAAGATGTACCGATGGTGGGGTGCCACCACCACCCCCTTCCCCCAAATCAACTCATGTTTTCTCTACAGCCAATGTATATATATATATATATATATATATATATATATATATATATATATATATATATATATATATATATATATATACAGTAACTTATAATGGCATTAACACTTCGGTTGATATAATCCATTGTTGTTATTGTTAGTTTAACCCATATCTTTTGCACTCTTCACTCTTCCCAGAATCCTACTTCGGGGACAGTTTCTGCAGCATACAAGCCTTCCAAGATGTCTCAACTTTCCAGCTGTCACTACGTATTAAAACAAGCCGGCGGAGTGGGCTTCTGCTTCTGGCTGCAGGAATGGAGGACTACCTGTTCCTAGAGCTCCTACATGGGAAAATTCAGGTAACTGGTTGACAAAAACCTTTCTCTAATTTCTTAAATTTTCTTTTTATTAAGAGTGTTGTACGGTGCAACAGTAGGCCACTGCAACCTTAGATAAACATAAGTAATTTTGTTAGAAAAACAACTGTTGCTGCACATCAACAACTTGAAGTTCAAAGTTCCACAATTAAAAGGATTTCTTACATGTTAGTGTTCCAAGAAATTGACATCCCAACAAATGTATTACGAGATTGTGCCATCCCATGCTCAGATAATTACAATGGGGGAAAAAGAGCTCTATCACAGACCCTGGCCTCATTTAAGTGTTAAAATACATGACAGCACACTTGGAAGAAGATTGAATAGGTGCACTTGGTTTGGAAGGGCTGCCAGGGAAAGCCTCTTCTGGCAAAAAGTAATCTGGAAGGATGACTGAGGTTCCCAACACTGTCTGATCTCATCTGTGCATAGGACATTTTTCAAGAGGTCTTGTGATTTAATCAAAGTGGATTTTTGTCCTAAATGGCCAGTTTGGTGAAAACTCATCCCCACTATCAAGCAATGATGATTTGGGCGTTGTTTTGCAACTACATGACCTGAGTCAAACATAAGCTGTTTTCTTTACTAGAGGCAAATACATGGATATCTGGGTGCGAGCTAAAGTTCGGTTGAAATGGGGTCATGCAATAGGACAAGGAATCGAAGCACATCAGCAAATTCATCAGGATCATTCCAGCTTGATTTCCTTTTTTTCTGTTATCTTCTCCTCTTGTGAGCATGCCAGTTTTGCCTCCCAAAAAAAAGGGCCGGTACTATCACAACATTATTTAGTTAAATTCTCAGCATTGGTTCAATTAAAAGAAGGATTTCCTCCTTTTATACATCCTAATACTGTTTTATAGTGATATTTGATACACTGTAAAAACTTGATTTGACTTTGTCAAGAACAGGAACATACCCAGCTCATTTAATACATAATATAATGAGTATTTAAGTCACATTTGCCCATTGATTGTTATAAATACAGATGTGACATAATATTTAAATGTAATCATTTTTTGTTTTTTTCCATAAAGGCACGAATGAACTTGGGAGCTGGCGAGATTGCACTGTCGTCATTTCAAGGAGTGCAACTAAACAATCTTTTGGAGCACAAAGTCTCACTGGCTTTGCAAGATGGCAAGCTCACCATGACAATTGATGATGTCTTCCCAACACATGTCCCCGTGAGCGATGATGGAGAGCAACTCAATATCGATCTGGGCATTTGGATTGGAGGAACGGGAGACCTGGAGGCTTCCTACCTCAGCAACGCCATTCCCCCCTTCCGTGGCTGCATGACAGACATCAAATTTGAATCCCATCAGTTTGATATCCTCAGCTCAGCATTTAAGCAGTGCCATGACACCAAGGAATCCTGCAGCAGTGAATTTGAGGCTGGAGACGGGGAGGCAACGAGTTTCAGCACTCCTGATTCATTTATGTCCTTCCCTACATGGAGTGGAGTTGTTGGAGCTCCAAAGACTTTGGAATTCTTAATGAAAACCACCATAGAGGACGCTTTGCTTGTATTTCATCCTGGGCGAGACTCAGACTTCATTGCAATTGGCATTGATAAAGGCTATCTCAAAGGTGTACTGGACCTTGGGGGTGGAATGGAGATACTTGAGAATACACGAGTGCAGCTTGATGATGACCAGTGGCACAGAGTTAAGGTTCAGGTCAACCAGACTACTTTTGTTCTTAACGTAAATAGCGAGTCATCCTACCATGCTCTTGACGAGTCGCAATCTCTGGATTTGGTTGGAAATCTGTATTTCGGAGGTATCCAGGGGAAAATGAAGGAAGTTTTCCGTGAAAGCGGGTCCTTGGGTCGCTTTGAGGATGACTTGACCTCTGAATCCTTCATTGGATGTTTAGGGGAAATCAAAGTAAACGAGAAGCATAGAAACCTGCAAGATGCTTTGGTGACCAAAGATATTCATGTTAAATGTGAAGGTGAAGACTACGACTACTCAACTCAGGATGAGCTAGACACAACAACCTCCCCCCCTGTCACAGTTCGCTATATATTTAATGAACAGCATTGTACTCCAACACAAGACATGCCTGAAATTTTCCAAAATGTAACAAAACTTCTTGATGTTACACCTTTGTTTGTACATGAAGGTGGAGAAGTTTTTCTTGGTATGACCAACTTAAACCCTACATTTGACCTCAGCGCTGCAGGAATACGACAGTCTCAAATCATCTTTACTCTCCTGGACGATCCTATATATGGTTTGATTGATATGAATATTAACACAAAACACACAAACAAGTTCACTCTTATGGATGTGATCAATGAGAAAATTAAATACATGCATGATGGAAATGAAATACATGCAGATGAGATCCAGTTTGAGGTTGCTGCTCATAGTAATGACTACCTTCCAGAGTGTTTAAAAATTCCTCAGCAATATAGCCTCCCAGTTATAGTCTATCCTGCTAATGTAGGAACCCATCTGAGTGGAGATGAAATCCCCATTACACAAGACGGGAGGACTCGCTTGAGTGCCAGCCTCATCACGGAGTCCGACTCCCGTTGCGATGAAGTAGAGGTAACTGTAACCTCAGCGCCTTCTATGGAAGTTGGTTACTTGGAAAATGGTCTACAACCAGGAAGAAGTATCTCAGAGTTCACTTGCAGGGAACTGAAAGATGGAAATATCTTTTTTGTACATAGAGAGGGTGGAATTGCAGAAATTGCCTGGAAAGTCTCCGATGGACAGTCAGTAATCCAATCCAGTGTGTTTAAGTTGGTGCCAACACAGCCTCATATGACTGTTGTCACCAACACTGGCGTAACTTTATCTCAAGGAAACAGTGCACCCATCGGAGTCCAGAATCTGGCTATTATTGCTAATCCTCCAAATGGGGACATTTTATATAACATCACACAAGCTCTGGTATTTGGAGAACTACAAATGAAGACAAGTGATGGCACGTACAAGCAGGTTACTAGTTTCCACCAATTTGATCTGGATCAGAACAATCTTAGATACTTAAGCACATATTCATTTGAACAAGAAGACAATATGGTAGAGCGGATTCGATTTGACATCCATCTGGGCCAGTTTTCCCTTTCGGATAACACCTTCTTAGTTAATATTTTCCCTGCACAAGTGAAAGTTTCAAACCTAGTGCCGTTGGAGATGAAGTCTGGTGAAGAGCAAATAATTGGAATCACTGAGCTTCAGGCTCAAGTAAAAGGCAAAACTTCACCCCCAGAAACAATCAAATATATTGTTATCATGCCTCCAACACTTGGAAGTCTTCAGTTGTCTGACAAAGAATTGGCCGAGGGCGACATGTTCACTCAGAAGGACATTTTGGATAATGCTCTTAGTTACAGGGTCCGTGTGCAAAGAGCTGTAGATAGTTCAGATCAGTTTCAGTTCAGAGTTTTGGCTGAGGACCAGTCCTCTCCTTTATACACCTTCCCAATTAACATCATTGGCAGTGGCGGTGGCAGTGGCAGTGAAAATGAGCCTGTTTTGACCAACCATGTGATGGTCATTTTGCAGGGTGGGGAGCAGAGTGTGAACAAAGACCTCCTTTGGGTGCAGTCTGGACGTTCCACAGACTTCTTGTATCAGGTCTCTGAAGAACCAAAGCATGGACGGCTCATGAGGGATTCCCCCCCTGGTACACCTAGATTTGAGGGGGCAGTTAGACTTTTTAGTGCTGAAGACCTTGAGCTTAACAGGCTGATATACAAGCACGATGGCTCCACTACAGACAGCGACGAGTTCCATTTCTCAGCAGTTGGTTCAAATAATCAGAATCTTGTGACTGGTGTCTTCAAAATATCAATCCAGTCCAAGAATGAGCATGCTCCTGTGAGGATTGTGGATAAGGTCTTCAATGTGGTCCGCTACGGCCGTCGTCTGCTCGGAACTGATGTCATTCAGTTCAAAGATAACGATTCAGGTTTCAACGACTCTCAAATTGTCTACGCTCGCGAGGGAATCCTGTCAGGCAACATTGTCTCCGCATCTAATCCATCGCAGCCCATTTTCCGTTTCACACAAGCTGACCTTAGAGAGAAGAAAATCTTATTCATTCACCATGGAGCAGATCTCGACCGCTTCTCGCTACAGGTGTCGGACGGCATCCACAGAACCACAGCGCTGCTTCAGATCCAGGCAGGCGAGCCCTATCTGCGAGTGGTGAATAAAACCATCATCGTCATGGACCACGGGAGCACAAAGACTCTCAACACCACCCTGCTGAGCGCCGATTCAAACATGGACATCAGAGATGACAGTGAGATCAAGTTCCACATCACAACCCCCCCCAGTGATGGCAAGATTATCGTGAGTGGGATTGAGGTTTTAGAGTTCACCCAGGAGGACTTGAAAAAGGGTGTTGTGTCATACGAGCACAATTCTGACAGTCTGAGCTCCAAGGACTCCTTCACCTTCACCGTCCGAGCACAAGGGCTCTCTGAAGAAGGCACATTCAGGATTAAAATATTTAAGCAAGGTTACCTTTCTGAGCCTGCCGTTCTAATCAACGAGGCCATCGTCTCCTTTGAGAGAGAGCCCACCATAATCAGCCCGCGCCATCTCAAGGTAATATTTACTGACTGTATTTACGGTAATTACAACATGTTGTTTTTTTTCTAAAGATGATTCATGTGATCTACAGCTTTAAATCAATTTCCTTTCCTGGCAAATAAACCTCAGTAAGTTTATTTAGACGGGACAATGCATATTAATGTACACTACATTAAGCAGTGTAAATACACCGGGTTTAGCAGAAATGCTAGTTTCCACCCGCAGTCCCCACAAACAACCAGACACACTCACACCTACGGGCAATTTAGAATGATCAATTTACCTAGCATGCATGTTTTTGGACTGTGGGAGGAAACCGGAGAACCCGGAGGAAACCCACGCAAGCACGGGGAGAACATGCAAACTCCACACAGAAAGACCCTGCTGGGCCTGGGAGTCGAATAACTTTATTTATCCGTTAGGAACTTCTTTTGTGAAAAAGTATCAGCATCATTGTGTGTACAGATAACATATACAACAGGGCAGTACAGAAACAAACCAAACAATCAATATAAAGCAACATACATTGGGCAATCACAAATTCTGCTGGACTTAGATGCTGTAAACCAGGGGTATTCAACTAGATTCGGCCGGGGGCCACATCTGCAAAAGGACTGTATGGAGAGGGCCGCACAATTTGAAAATGTGGGGGTTTTCAAAATGTATTTTGCACTCAAAGACGAAGACTTATGTAAATATAATACATTTGTATTATATATTTGAATATATCTAGTTTGCATATGAATTATGTATTAATTGTCTCCAGATTTAGTAATTGTGAATGTTAAATATAATATTCAGATAAAGAAATATTATTTTGAATGCAAGTTCATTTTGAAACCATGCATTGTGCAAACTTAATGAAATTGATATTGACCTACTTTTAATAAAACATACCATAATGACAAAGCACCACTTTCCACCAAGATTTCCTTATTTGAATATTATATTAAGCATTGACCACAACCATTTTAGTCCATAGTAGCCAGTTATAAAAATATTATAAAAATATAAAATATTATAAAAAGTGTTTTTTTTTCAACAAACACCCCCTTTTTTGAAATATGACCAGGGGCCTCCTGGCGGGCCGCATGTGGCCCGCGGGCCGCCAATTGAATATCCCTGCTGTAAACCATAGCATACATAAAATACTAGAGAAAAAAGAGATTAAAAAAAATAAAATAAAAAAATAAGTCCCCCATTAAGTGCGTAATAAATACAATGATTTTTTTTTTTAAATATGTATAAATATGTTTAATAAGCCACCGTGCTGCCCCTAAACAAAACTGATTCTTGCTCAATCAGACAGATGTTAATATTTATGCAATTTGGCAATGATCTTTGAAGAAAATATGATTGTCTTTTTTTCAATTTTATTTTCTCTTTCTAAAAAGAGACTTTCAGTTGACTCGTCAGGCATATTGTTTTGTACCGTAAACCTGCCTCTAATCTTCCACGTAAAAGTGGCGCTTGATATGACTGTACAGTTGCTGCTTTTAATTTAGTTTATGTACTAAATTAAACTCTATTAAGTGTGGAAGACAGCGCACTAAGTATCCCCCGGGGAGCGCCCTGAAGCCTATTGTAATTTATAAGATGTGGCTGTGTGAGCTTCACCCAAGCAATTAATGAGGTTAAATTGTTGGTCCATTTATAACGTACTCTGTATATATAGTACCTACGCTATGTGCCCTGACTCTGGAAATAATGGGGGACTTTTGTGAAAGTAAAAAAATCCATCTTTTGATTCTTTACAATCTGTCATTTTAAATCTGCAGTGCTGACTGCTCAGTGCACATAGCACTCCAAAATGTGCTGAACAAATCCTCAACAGGATGGCCCGTCCTTGAACTAAAGGGTTGATTTGGCCTCTGGGAGCTTTTTCCTTTTTATAAATCGGCTTACTAGAAGTTAAAAAAGAATAATTAAAAAAAGGAAAAACTGGTTGAGACTGAAAAACAGGTTGAAACTGGGACATAAGGCTGCAGTGGTCTGAAAGACTTCATAAAGTGGCATGACCACGTATCTGCCCAGATGCACACCAGCAGATTGACTTTAGATGTTAACTAATGGCACAAATGTCTGCTTAGGTTTTGTTCACCACCTCTATTTTATATTGGGAAGGGCAAATATGTTTAGAATAATGATTTGAATTAAACATTGCATAGTTAAAATGAACAGAGTGCAGCTACCATGATGCTGTGCTTCATCCATTATTTGAGTTGTTTTAACCTCTGTTAAACTACACTATTTAAAAAAAAAAAATGTTTGGTCTGATCTTAGTTATTAATCTGAGTTTGCTAAAACCTTCAGCAAAGCTTCGTTAGCATTATAAGGTTTAAACAGGCATATTATTATTAGGGATGGGCGGTATGGACTAAAAAATTTATCAAGATAATTTCTGGCATTTATCCCGATAACGATAAAAGAAATACCAATACAAAAACGTCATCAACGGGAATTTATATTTCTTTCTTTCTTTCTTTCTTTCTTTCTTTCTTTCTTTCTTTCTTTCTTTCTTTCTTTCTTTCTTTCTTTCTTTCTTTCTTTCTTTCTGGCTCATACATTTCTTTCATTCTTTTTTTCAGGCTCATATATTTCTTTCTTTCTTTCATTCTTTCTTTCTTTCTAGGCTCATTTCTTTCTTTCTTTCTTTCTTTCTTTCTTTCTTTCTTTCTTTCTTTCTTTCTTTCTTTCTTTCTTTCTTTCAAGGCTCATTTCTTTCTTTCTTTCTTTCTTTCTTTCTTTTATGCTCATATCTTTCTTTCTTTTAGGCAATTTTTTTCTTACTTTCTTTTTTTCTTTCTGGCTCATTTCCTTCCTTCCTTCCTTCCTTCCTTCCTTCCTTCCTTCCTTCCTTCCTTCCTTCCTTCCTTCCATAAATCATCTTTACACAAAAACTTCATCAACGGGAATTTATCGTTTTTACCACGAGATACAAATTCTTACCGTGGGGAATTTTTTTGACGGTTTATCGTGAACGGTAAAATGTATTCATTATCATGAAAAAAAGATACATTGTAAAACGTAAAATGAAATATCTTTTTTTCAAAGGGTTCTCACAAAAACTTGTATATCATAAAATATTGATAATCCTTTCCATTGTCTATTGTTGTCTTTTAGGTGGAGCAAGCGGATATTTTGCCAATTGAAATGGTGTTCACAATTAAAGAAGCTCCTCAGCTCGGTCACGTTGTCATGCTGTCCAACACTTCAGAGGGCATGGCCTCCCCTTTCCTCGACTACATCCACTCCTTCACCCAGGAAGACATCGACCAAGAGCGCATCCTCTACGTGTCCACGTCCACTGAGGTTTATAGGGCTTATTCATTCATTCTGTTCAATCAGATGTGGCATCTTTCTCATTTTCTTATTTCAAAGTGACATACGATAACCTTTTCCTAGTCGCACAATCTTCTCTGATACGGAGATGTTGATTGCATGATTTGTTGAAAAGACCACAGAGACACAGTATAAATGCTCTTATTTATTTTATTTATTAAGGATCCCCATTAGTTGGTGCCATCACAATTATAAAGCACACAAAACAAAAATCTAATCATAAAAGCCAAGACAACACATACAATAGATAATAGCCATCTAAAACAAATCATATCCACAACACACCAAACAGATGAAATTACTGTCTTAAATAGAGGTCACATACACTTACACATTATGTTTAAGACAGCTGACTTTTAGGGGTGGAGCCAACAACTCAACTCCTCCCCCTTCTTCTACAGTGTGCTTTATTTAAAAATAAACTGTTATGTCTTTGTGCAACTCATCTTTAGTGTGTGGTTTATGCTTCTACATAGATATATTTGCTCTGTCATGACCTCTGCAGACCTCTGCCCCCTAATCTGAACAGCTCACCGGACACATACAGTGCGTCCGAAATGCCGTACTAAAAAGTATATACTAAAAAGTATACTTAAATTCGGCACACTTTTGAGTAAATATCAGTAGTGTGCATGAATTCGGACGTACTATTAAGAGCGCACACGTCCCTTCCTGCCGTAGGGGGGGGGGGTGGGGGGTTGTTACCATGGTAACCTGTCACAGCAGCGGTAGTATCGGTAGCACTGGTAGCAACGGTAGGAGCGGTAGCAGCGGTAGCAACGGTAGGAGCGGTAGCAGCGGTAGCAACGGTAGCAGCGGTAGCAGCGGTAGCAGCGGTAGCAGCGGTAGCAGCGGTAGCAGCGGTAGCAGCGCTCCGCTATTTCCCGTTCATTCTGGCCGAAACAAGATGACATTATATAGTTTAGTTTTAGTTTAGTTTATTTATTTAGCAATATAAGACAAATATGAACAAAAAATGAAAAAACAATGAAATAACATGCAAGGAAAGGAAGAAGCCTGGTGGCTTCTATAGAATCCTTTCCATGTATGAATAAAAAACAAAACAAAGCTACACAAGGGAGAGTAAAACAAAAACAAAAAAACACAAGAAAATGTAACTCAGATCAAATAATGAACACTACAAAGATGAAACAATAAGAAAGTTCTTTAAATGTTTTTTGAATATTGGCAAGGATGGTGATGATTTAAGAGATTTATTGAGTGAATTCCACAAGTGGGGAAAGATTGATGTTTCCATGTTCTACAAAACGGCAAATTAAAATCATCTTTGTGCCTTGTGGCATAAGAATGAATATCCGAATTAACACAAAATAAATTATGAAAAGAAGAAGGAAGATCTTGTATATAATTTTTAAATTTGAACATAAATAAACATGTTTTAAAAATTAACTTAACTTTATTGACTATTGATTATAATATTATTATATATGAATATTATAATATTAATATTATATATAATAATATTATTATACTTATGACATATACGTATCACTTAGCAACCAAACGCCGCTGCTTTGCATTGTGGGAAGTTTCTGCTCAGCTAATGTCCATCAATCCACACTAATAAAATTCTCCGGAATGAGTATGGATAGTACATACTATTGAGTATGTTCTAATGTTTCGGACGCACTAAAAAATCTTGCACACTCATTTTGCATACTCATTAGGGAAGTATGGAATTTCGGACGCAGCCATACTTTGGGACTTGGGCGTAACAATCAATATGGCGGGGCGTGCTCTGTTGGAATGTTTGAGTTGGTAGTCCCTTCAGGAGCTCAAGTATTTGCTCTGAAGCACAGAAAAAAAGATTATTCATCGTATGTCCCCTTTAAACTGAAAGACAACAAAACTCTCCCTCTGGTGGTCTGTCAGTCAACTGATCTTAACATCCATCTTTTCCAGGGTGAAGATGCGTTTACAGTAGACGTCACTAACGGCTTCACCACGGTGGAGGATCTGCACATCAGTGTGAACATCGTCCCGAGGATCATCCCCATCCAGGCCTTCAACTTCTCTGTGAAGGAGGGCCTACACCGACCCATTAATGCTGAGATAGTAAACGTCTCACATCCCTTCTACAGCTCAGCAAACATCGAGTTTAGCGTGGAGGAGAATCCGCAGCACGGCGCCATCCGTTACCTGGATGAAGATGAACTGAACTACTTTTCCTGGGAAGAGGTATGTCGAGATCTGACATCATGTTACCGTCACAGACTTTAGAACCATTACATGTCGTTTTTCATTCACTTCCTTTTGCTGTCGGTCTTATGGTAGGGCTGGGCGATATGGAGCAAAAGTCATATCTCGATATTTTCTAGCTGAATGGCGATACTCGATATATATTGATATTTTTTCTGTGCCATAATTGGGGTTTCCCCCAAAGCATTATAGCATAGCATCTCTGTTAGCATCTCTGTTAGCATCTCTGTTAGCTTCCTTTTTTTCTGAGGCAAAACCTTAAAAAAACAGTCAGTTTTAATACAAAGCCTCGTGCCAAATGCAGACAGTAACAGGCAGAGTTTTCCACTGAGGTTGACAGTTGTGCAAATAACAAAACATTTGTGCAAATCTCAAATAAAACATTCAAGTCAATTGAAAAGAAAAGAAAATGAAAGACTTTTAGGTGCGCCTTATAGTGCGGAAAATACGGTAATTCCACTTTATCATGACTATCAAGGGTCCGTGTACTTCGCGGCCATCCGTTTTTTGTTTTGAAATTACAAAAGAAAAATAGAGATATAATCCAAAATAATCCGTTCCCCATCTTTTGTTTTGATAATAAAAAACGGAAAATGGAAAACGGATCGTTATCCATTATCCGATTTCATTGATGTGTTTGAAAATCGAAATTGGGAATTAAAACAGCGAGTGTAAAACTCTTTTCTCTATTTCCTATTCGTTTCCAAGGATACTGAAAACAAGGATTGGACAAATGGGGGGATTGCACATGCGCAGTAATAAATGAAGAAAGTTGTTTCTGGTTCTTTTGTTCATCAGATTGAAAATTAACAGTTTTAGATTTTTTTAATGTTGAAACATAAAATAAATCAAATATGAAACCTGGGAGTGAAACATGAGTTTAATCTGTAATCTGTCTTCACTACGTCATGAAACTGCAGTGATGTTGTGACAGTCCGTTCAGCTGCAGCGTCCAATCAATAATCAATAACATGTACTGAACTCTAACATACTGGAAACCAATAGGAAATAGAGAGAAGAGTTTTCCACTCGCTGTTTTAATTCCCAATTTCGATTTTCAAACACGGATTATTTTGGATTATATCCCAATTTTTTTATTTGGTTGGTATTCCCCTGGAAGGTGCTGAAGAAACTGGGCAGGAAAAAGGAGAGAGGGAGGTCTCATAGTTGGATGGAGTTTCCACAAAATACACTCCATATTTTTGTCGTTCTGGGGCCCGAAACAGCCGTCCCAAAAGAGAAAACTAATCTATGTTTTACCCCTCTTTGATAATGGGATTTGATTATTCCACAGTATAAAGAATCACTGGGGAAGTTTGTCCCCGTCTACACCAGTTAACGCTGCTTTAGATTTGTTGTGCTGTATCAGATCGGGAGAGGAAGAGAACTGTAAGAGCTGCTGCGGCACAGCTATCTGTTGTCCCAATATGTGGTTCAGACACCCCCAGCTTCAGGAAAAAATGAAAAATGCATGAGTTCTTACCAATGGAAAAACATCATGCATTGTGAATGAACATCAGAGTTTAGTGGAGCTAGTTAGCTGCATATCTTAGAGCCCCGGCATCTAGCCCCCTTGTCTCCCTGCTCTACTTTGCTGAGCCATTGTGGAAAAACTGACGATTTCTTCGGACCGCCTGAAGCCAAAATAAACTGGCTGGGTGCAGACCTATAATAATGTGTGGGTGCACACAAGCCTCCTGCCCTTTCTTCCTGCCAGACTCACTCATGCCGTGTCTTAAAATGTGAAACACAAATGGTGAGTACCCGAAGTTGCTCGGGTTGAGTGAAAATAGCAGATGTCATCATGAAAAGGATTGACAAACAGCACTGTTTCTATGTTAAAACTCCTGGCCCTTGGGGGGGGGACACTGGTCTCACCGAGGCCTTGCCTGGTGGGATAAAATCATAAAATCATCCGGTAAAAGCTCACAAGAATAACCCAAAGTAGCACGCAGTGAGAAAGACTGAGTAACTCGTACAGATCTGCACCGGCCACAAGAATGCAAAGTGATTCCAGGCGCCTTGTAATCAGATGTTTCACATAAGAACAGAATTTAAATCAGACAATAAAGTTTTATGCTCATGCAGTAATGTGCTCAAAACAAACTTTAATCGAAAACACTTTTCCTAAAGTCTGCTTTCTGTAAGATTTCCTTTATGTCTGCAATAATCTATTCCACACTATTAGCATAATGTCTCCAGGACGTGGCGAGCAACCCTCTGCCCTCCGCAGCGCAAGATTTTCTGAAATACAGTAGCCACAGCAAACCTGGCACATAATCATCAATCATAAATGAACGGGGAGATAAATCATGCAGCTACTATTAAAAAGTAGCAGCGTTGCAGCGTCTGTCCCAGCTGGCCACGTCTCACAAACCCACCCACTGTTTATTGTCCGAGCAGGCGGACTGATTGTGCGGCTGACTTTCCCTGATCAGTCAAGACGAGGGGGGCTGTGGCTGCAGGAGGATGCCGGTCATATGGGATCCATTTGGCACTTCCTGCACTGTGAAGCGGGTCCTCTTATCCCAGAGAAACCTCCGACCATCCGCGCTGCAGAGAATTACATGGAACTTAAGAGTAGCCATCATTCTAGGCAAGGCAAGTTTATTTGTATAGCACAGGGGTCGGCAACCCAACATGTTGAAAGAGCCGTTTTGGACCAAAAACACAAAAAACCAATACGTCTCGAGCCGCAAAAAATGAAAAGTCTTGTATAAGCCTTAGGATGAAGGCAACACATGCTGCATGTTTCTATATTAGTTATAACTGGGGGGAGATTTTTTTTTTAATTATGCACTTCGAGAGAAAAGTCGAAATGTCGAGAAAAAAGTCAAAATTTCGAGAAAAAAGTCGAAATGTCAAGATTAATGTTGAAGTACAATCTTGAGACAAAAGTCGAAATGTCGAGAAAAAAGTTGAAATAATGAGAAAAAGGTAAAAATTTCAAGAAAAAAGTCTAAATGTCGAGGAAAAAGTCAAAATTTCGAGAAAAAAGTCTAAATATCGAGATTAAAAAGGAAAGGAAAAAAAGAATAAAAAAGTAAAAGGAAAAAAGAAAAAAAAAGAAAAAAATGGAAAAAAAAGAGGAGAAAGGAGGAAAAAAAGAAGAAAAAAAGGAAAAAGGAAGAAAGGAAAAAAGGTCAAAAAAGTCGAAATGTCAAGATTAATGTTGAAGTACAATCCTGAGACAAAGTCGAAATGTCGAGAAAAAAGTTGAAATGACGAGAAAAAAGTAAAAATTTCGAGAAAAAAGTCAAAATGTCGAGGAAAAAGTCAAAATTTCGACAAAAAAGTCGAAATATCGAGATTAAAAAGGAAAGGAAAAAAAGTAAAAGGAAAAAAGAAAAAAAAATTGAAAAAAAGAAGAAAAAAAGGAAAAAAAGAAAAAAGGAAAAAAAAGGTCAAACATTTTTGAAAAAGCTCCAGGAGCCACTAGGGCGGCGCTAAAGAGCTGCATGCGGCTCTGGAGCCGCGGGTTGCCGACCCCTGGTCTAGCATAATTCAACACAAGGTAATTCAAAGTGCTTTACATCAACATTAAAAGCACTGACAACTTGTAAAAAAAAGATTCTTCACTTCATTTTAAATTTTAATATGAATTTATGCGTACACAATATTCTTAATGTTTGAACTACTGCAATAGATATTCTTTTTTTTATTATTTTAAAATTGACCTGTTGAAAATCCTTATTCGTCATTGACCCGTATATATATATATTTTCATTAAGTTCAGGAAACTGCATCAGGGTTAATTTGACATATTTACCAAACCAGATTTTCGAGTGGTGTATAGTTTTTGTCATGTAACGTTTTATAGACCACTTTGAAAAAACCCAGGTTACAACACGGTGTGTAAAACAACGATACAGCTGATTGTTTCTTGTAAACTTAGTGCTTGATTGTGTTCGGTACCTGCTTAAACCCAACGGCATACTGGGTAATTTAATGCTTTTGGCTTATAAAGATCAAGCAGTTGAAAAGTTTCAGTCCACTAGCTTTTGCTGTGAAGAACAAGCGCTCTGTACACAAACAGTAATGAACGGAAACTGGTTGGAAAGCACAGTTCCAGCAATTAAAGTGCTTCATTCCTGAAAGTGGAGGGTCTCACAAGTCGCCCTTTCTCACAGATCAAAGTAGCAGAGGTCACGACGTGCTGATTCCAGCCCATTAGAGGTCTGGCTCCAGAATCCCCCGTTCCCCACTTTTACGCCAATGAAACCAGCAGCATCTTTGTTTCTTCCTGTCTGGCCAGAGCCCACATGTTTCCGTTTACACATGTGCTCTCCAAGGTGAAGCTCCTCCAGAGAGACACAAGACGTTAGGTAATTGTTTTCACAAGGCTGAGCAATAACACAAATAATGAGCGAATAATGACTAAGGTGGCGGTGACGCTTCCCCTTTATTATGGAAATGACTCGTACCTGTTCCTTTTCCACTTCAAGAGACAAAGAATGAATAAACAGAATATTATTAATATTTTTAAGTTATTCTAGGGCTGGGCGATATTTTACCGTTCACGATAAACCGTCAAAAGAATTCCCCACGGTAAGAATTTGTCATCTCACGGTAAAAACGATAAAGGAAGGAAGGAAGGAAGGAAGGAAGGAAGGAAGATGAAAGAAAGAAAGAAAGAAAGAAAGAAAGAAAGAAAGAAAGAAAGAAAGAAAGAAAGAAAGAAAGAAAGAAAGAAAGAAAGAAAGAAAGAAAGAAAGAAAGAAAGAACGAACGAACGAACGAACGAACGAACGAACGAACGAACGAACGAACGAACGAACGAACGAACGAACGAACGAACGAACGAACGAACGAACGAACGAACGAACGAACGAACGAACGAACGAACGAACGAACGAACGAACGAACGAACGAACGAACGAACGAACGAACGAACGAACGAACGAACGAACGAACGAACGAACGAACGAACGAACGAACGAACGAACGAACGAAATGATGATGAGATAGGTTTATAGTTACAAAGGTGGAGTTGAATTGGTATTTTTTTTATTGTCATTTTTATCGTTATCGGGATAAATGCCAGAAATGATCGTGATACATTTTTTAGTCCATACCGCCCATACCTAACCTGTTCCTTTTCCACTTCAAGAGACAAAGGTTGAATAAACAGTATTATTGATATTTTTTTAGTTATTCTTGGGCTGGGCGATATATATCGGGATTTTAATATATATCGATATATTTTCAAACGCAATATGGTACGAGACAATATCATTTATATCGATTTAATTTATTTATTTTTTTTTAATGATTTTGATATAGCTTATTTTGTGACAAATTGACTTGAATGTTTTATTTGAGATTTGCACAAATGTTTTGTTATTTGCACAACTGTCAACCTCAGTGGAAAAGTCTGCCTGTTACTGTCTACATTGTATTAATTGCAGTGTATTTTAATTTAAAGGAGCATGAGGCAGGATTGAGGCAGGATTTATGAAAAAAATTTGTATACGTTTTAATTTTTCTAGTAATAATGTCAGATGAAGCGTTCCAAACCAAAACGAATGAGCCCTCTAGTGTATCTCTCCGTTGCCTTGAACAGGCTGTGTGCTGCAAAATGTGCTGCACGTTCTCCCCATTCTCCCGTGCCGGCTTCACTGTTGGCTGCAGTACCCCCGACGGCCGTCGTGGTGAAGGGTGGCGCTAAAGAGTCTCATTTCTTAAAAGGAGCCTCATGCTCCTTTAAGGATTATGCAGGAAAGGGATCTTTGTTTTATTTTATTCAAGAAGCATTTTTATTCTATATATGCAGGCAGTTTATTTTTATTTCATTTTTTTTAATACATTGTGATATTGTGCAGACCTCTGTTAATAAAGGAACCTGTGTGACATTTGGCACGAGGCTTTGTATTAAAACTGACTGTTTTTTTAAGGGTTTTCCTCAGAAAAAAATGAAGCTAACAGAGATGCTATGCTATAATGCTTTGGGGGAAACCCCAATTATGTCACAGAAAAAATATCGATATATATCGAGTATCGCCATTCAGCTAGAAAATATCCAGATATGACTTTTGGTCCATTTCGCCCAGCCTTAAGTTATTCATAAAAAGCCATTCTGTGTTTTTGAGGATCTTAACGGACTGCGAAATCTTTCCACTGGCACTCTGTGTCGTGAATTTTGTGATCTCTCCTACTTGTCAGCGGAGTTTATTCAGGTCTGGCAGGATTTGATGGCTCCCCGTCCTCCACCGAGTTTGGGTCTTAAGAAAACACTATGAATTTTATCCACACCTTTCAGCTTCCCCCCGCCGTTTTCCACCACTCAGGTCTGATTCAGAAGTGAGTGACGGCTGGATCCTTCTTTTTTTTTTCCTTTTTCTTTTGTCTACAGATCAAACTGGGACAGATTTTCTACGTGCATGACAGCTCCGAGACCACGGAGGACCGTTTTATTCTCTCCGCCTCGGCTTATGACATCGGGCGCCAGAGCCTCCCCATCACCATCTCCGTTACGATCATCCCGGTGAACGACGAGCCGCCCAACCTCTCACGCAACACCGGCCTGGAGGTAAAGACTCTTCCTCCTCCCTCACACTGTTGCTTGATGCTTCCCTCTAAAGCCTACTTGAGCTGGCAGTTTTGGATTACAGGAAACTCTTTTATGCCTATGAAATGTTTATGAGAGGGAAACTTTCTTAGTAGTCTGACATGAGGAAGAGAGGAACTGTTTTATGATATAGTGGGAAGTAAAACCCACCATACCTGATCGACAGGCTGGAGTTATTTCTGTCGGGTCCAGACTTTGTGTGTACAAGTGTAAAACATTTTAATGGCTTTAAAACAGTTGACAGAGCCTGGTCTGTTGAAAGAAGTTGACGATGCCCTCGTGCATCCGTCAGGCTCAAGGCCGGCGGGTTATATGCCACAGACTTTTATCAGAGATTGCAAAGAAAATGTGTGTTCTGTCTGTGCTGTTTAAGAGACGGGAGCATAACTTGTCCCACAATGCATCTCAATGTTCTTACCTGCATTACCCACATCCATGGACTGGATGTCAGTCACCGTTTCTCAATACTCAGCAGAGCTGGGTAGAGGAGCCAAAGATTGTACTCAAGTAAAAGTACTGTTATTTCAGAATAATATGACTCAAGTAGAAGTAAAAAGTAGTCATCCAAATAATTACTTGAGTAAAAGTATAAAAGTACTTGGTGAAAAAACTACTCAAGTACTGAGTAACTGTTGAGTAACGTCTGATTTATTTTTTTTAACACAACCATTCAAACAGACAAAAGTTCAAAATTATCATCTTCAGGCAAATTAAATCAATAAAATAATAAAATAAATTAAAATTAATAAAAAAATAAAAAATAGCTTAAATTAAAATAAGCTTAAAGTTAATTCAAGTACTTTAATAAATAATAAAATAAATAAAATAACAGAATAAAAAAATTAATTCAGCACAAGTAGCACAAAATTTCAAGCCTTTGTACTTTTCTTTTTCTACCAGGCAGAACTAGAACAAACATGAACTCATAGAAACTCTGTGTGTGTTTGAGTCTGTGTAAATGTGACAAAACATGCAAAAACAAACATTTTTCCCAAAGAATCACCCAGTGATGTCATGAGATTGACGCGTACGTGGATAAAAGGGATAAAAGAAAAGTAACAGCTCAACGTAGCCTAATGTAGCGGAGTAAGAGTAACAGTTTCTTCTTCACAAATCTACTCAAGTAAAAGTAAAAAGTATAGTGATTCAAAACTACTCCTAAAAGTACAAAATTTCCCAAAACTTACTCAAGTATATGTAACGGAGTAAATGTAACTCGTTACTACGCACCTTTGATACTCAGTACGGCAAATTTGGACTTGGTGTTACTGGGGAGGAGGCACTTTGTCTTTTCAGCTTTTGGACATATAGATATTCAGAGTTGATGCTCCAAAATCATCTATTTTGATTAAATTTGAAAAGACTGACAATGCATTTAGCCATTTTGCAAGCAGCGTGAGGGCAAAGCTTTTCTTCAAGTGTCGGCCACACCCCTCTAAAATGAATCTGCTCCTTTAAAGATATGAGTTTGGATGCCAAAATGGCAATGGCAAACATCGCTTTTCAATAAAACGTATGGTAGTTGTATGCATGAATCTGCTTGCCGTTATTTTTCCAAGACTACCTTAAAGCCTAATTATGTACAATGAAAAGAGTAAATGCACATATATATAGCCTTACAGGTACTGTACAACTGGTCTTTTGAGGGTAACAATAATGCTGATGTCTCCTGTAGTTAGTTCAATACTAAGGGCCAAATCCACAAAAGGATTGCGCGGCTTTTGCGGCCGCTAAACCGGTGCAAATGAGACAAAAAGAGAGCGTCTAATTCACAAAGCACCCGCAAAGGGCGAATTGCTCCACAAACTGTGCTGCCAAGCAAATAGTGTCATGGTGCGCCTGTGCCATTTGCATGCATGCAAATTAGGTAATATTCATATGCAAATCCTTTCTATGCAAATAAGCCTCATTGCAAAAACCGTCTAATTCACAAAGGCCAGCGCTATTTGCCACACGCAAAAATAGTGGAGCAAATACCGTCTTTTCGAAGCGTGTATTAAACTGCGCGCAAACTCCTCACTCCCCGTCTGTCTCTGTTTCTCTCTCTCTTCAATATCATTCAAGCCTGTGTGATACTGAATGATATTAAGGGTGAAATCTACAGTCAGACATGACTGTAGACAATCAGATCAAGTGGGGTTGTGGACTTATCTCGGATTTAACCCTTTATAGGGCGAGTAACCATATACGGTAATTTCCGTGGACATGAAAAACTACTTTCCCCACACTTCTCAGTGAGGTGTTGAAGTCATGTGAGTTAATCCTGCCAATCAGCACAGATCATGCTTTGTCACAGACAGTGTCATCATGGCATCTGACCAATCAGCAGTGCCCTGGAGAAGCGGGAACTTCATTGATTTTCAAGAAGGGGAAAATTCATATTTTTGCTCCTACCTTCTTCCACACAAAAGTTCAGAAAGCTGAAACTAACCATGCTAAATTGATGACACTCACACAGTATGTGTTTGAATGATGGTGCTAACTGATGAGATAAGTGTTGTTTGTGCAGAATTAGTGAAATCAGTGAAATAGTTAGCATGAATAATGGTGACCCCATATATGATCATACGCCCCTGTGTGGTAAAACTAGTGCAAGTGACTGAGGAACCTTTTATAGACATATGCCAGATACTCTAGTAAGCCATACTTTGTGATTGTTTTACAAATACACCCCCTTATGGTCAAACTAGTTCAAGTGACAGTGTCCTTTTGTAGAAATATGCCCGGTGCATCTAGTAAGTCATACTTCGGGTGTTTTCGTTTTACAAATAGCGCATTATAAGGTAAGACAATATTGGATGTTGCATTGGATGTTGCCACAGATTTGTATAGCATAATATCAGTACCACCATTAATTCTAATGCTATTCTTCACTTCTTGTTCTGTGGCATGGTCAATGGCATGGTCAACCTGCCTGCTGCTGGTGGAGAGAGAGGGTCAGGAGCTGATTGGACTGATTGGACGAAATATATGGATGGAGAAAAAGAGAAGCCCTATAAGTCAAGTTATACCATTTATGGAGAAAAGTTCCAATATCTCTATGAAGAGAGTATCATAAATATGATGTTTTATGTGTTTTTTTGTATTTTTATACATATCCAATGTATGGGTACAATTTCACCCTCAATGGGCAAGTAACTTCAGTGTTAGATACAATGTTACTCGCGATGGGCAAGGAACCATATATGGTAACTTCTTTGACCTTGATTTGCATCAAGAATTTAAAAAAAATGAAAAAAAGAAATAATGAAAAATACTCTGGTAATACTCAATAACACTCTAGGGTTGAAATTGTACATTTCCAAGTATTTCAATGAGTGCCCTATAAAGGGTTAAAAATAAAAATAACAGGACGGAGCTCAGGATTCATCCATACAGTAAGGGGCTGCTTTATTACAAACAATTCCACCATATAAACATATAAAGCTAGAATGTGTGTGTTTAACAGCTGACCTGTAGGTGTGTGTAGCAAAACACAGAACATTAATTACCGTCAGATCCTGATCTGATCCCGATCCGGTGTTAATGAAGTTACTGCAAAACTTTATGGGCGTGTTTGCTCCGGTATATCATTAGAGCAAAATCTTTTGTGAATAGGACCTTAAAGCGGGGCAAATTGCGCGCGCAAATGCGGCGCAATTCACAGCGCTATTTGCGGGCGCAATCTATTCTTTGTGGATTTGGCCCTAAGAGTTCAATACCCCAGGGCTATTACTTTATGCTTTGAGCTCGATTTGATGGACCAACTTCCCACAAAAAGAAAACTAAAGGAAGACATGAGTCATGCAGAGGACTTGCATGTTTTCTAGTGCAGATCCGACTTGTTCGGACACTTAAAGCAGATCTATCTCTGCATCTTAAGGTAAATGCACTCATTAACCACCAGTGATCTTTACTTCGATCCAGCACAGTGGCCGGGCCGTAACCTCGTGTTAACAGAGAATCTGCATTTACACTGTCAGAGGTGTCTTCAGTATTCACATTCATTACTCAGGTAGAAGTATAGATACTAGAGTTTAAAAATACTCCTGTAGAAGTTGAAGTATCAACTCAAGTTTTTTACTCAAGTAAAAGTATAAAAGTACTGGTTTCAAAACTACTTAAAGTATAAAAGTAAAAGTAATGTAAGGGGGAAAAAAGCCATTAAGGACAAAAGCCATTGAAAATGAATGTATCTTAGTATAATGTAAATATATTAAAGAAGCATATATGTGTACTATTGAGCATTAACATGTGTTTCTAGAGCAGGAGATATGATGACTAGTTGCCTATAAGTATTGTAATGGTGCAAAAAGTCAAACTTCAGAGGCATGTTATCATTTATCCTAACCTTTATTGGAATGTACATCCAAGTTTAGTTGCAGGAATCTGAGGGAACGGATGTAAGAACAAAACTGGACAAGAACATCTGAAACAACCACAACCAAATTCACTCTATCCGGATGGAGCAATTTAACTGGATAGTTTTTATTTAAAGGCCCAAATGAAATAGAGTAACGAGGCTGTTTTTAAAATGTAAGAAGTAAAAAGTACAGATAATTGCGTGAAAATGTAAGGAGTAAAAGTAAAAAGTCGTCTGAATAATAATACTCCAGTGAAGTATAAATAACCAATATTTCTACTTAAGTAAGGTAACGAAGTATTTGTACTTTGTTACTTGACACCTCTGTACACTGTTTATTTTTGACGTTAGAAAAATCTGATCCTATTTCATATTCATTACAGATGTGATTGTGCTTGTTGTATTTGATTAAAAAGGTTGTTTTTTTATATTCTGCCCCTCCTCGTGGATCTTTTGGCAAACTTTCCAACTGATTTACATCAGTCGTGAAACACACAACCTGAATAGATTCAAGAAACTACGGTAAGAGTTTGGAAAAAGCAATCTGCTCCCAGCGCTGGAAAGCGACTGTGTCATCCAGCCCTCCCTGCTCTGCCTGTGGCTCCCTGTCTCCCTGGCAACCCGTATTTTTGGAAAACCGCGATGGTCGATGAGACCGTGGCTCTCTGACAGAGCCAGGGGCGGCATCCAATCCCCGGTGCTCCTCTGCTTTTCCTCTGCTGCGCCTGCAGAATGTAACATAATAATATGTGGACGGCTAACCCACACAGAGCTAGGGCTTGGACTGATTTAAAGCAGGAAGTGTGTGTGTAGTGACCTCTGTTTCAGGATGATCAGACATGATGAGCAGCCCGATCATGATCAGGCTCGGATCAAGCTCAGTCTGGCCCGCTGCACAGGACACAGCTGCTCTTCATCGAGTCTGCACATGTCTGTCTCCGTCAGATACTTGACTTGTACAGTATATAGTCTGTTATTATCAGGATGCAGCATTTTATGACTTTCAAATCTATATATCACTCCTTGAATGCTTGCAAAGTATTTTTTGTTTCACTTCCCATAAAAGCAGGAAAGGATTCGTGTAATTTCATAGCTGATGGAGAGCAAAAAATCTGAAAGAAATACCACCACTGTCTTCTTTCACGGCCACCCACACCAAATGCTATCATTTTTTCCTGTCTGTGTCTTCCTGTAGTCTTTCCAGCTCTCAGCTCTCCCACCCCCGCAGCTAAGGTTACCGATACACTGCTCCAACTCGGCCCTGAATCAACCAAAGATACGGATGCAGTTCGTGATACAGCTTCATAACAATTATAGAACTGTCTGCTGTAAGAAAAGAAAAAAAACAGCCTTGGTGCTTTATTTGGAGCTCCATAAGTGAAATGATCTCAGTGCAGTGAGCCGTTCAGCTTTGACGTCAGACAGTGACATCACAAACCCAGGAACAGCATAACTCCAGCCTAAAATCAGCTGTAAAATGCATGTTTAAAAAAGTTTTTTAATCAAATTCCTGATGTCTATGGACCAAAACGTTGCATACATTTCATTTATACCTCATCTTTTGAAAAAAAAAAGGAGGGGGGGATATAATATGTTTCCTTTAAGAACTGATGTTGTGCTCTTGAGTCAATCACACTTTCCAATGGCAGCTATTTCATTGCCTTCTCAGAATGAAAGCCATTGTGTCCAATCGAATTGAATTTGCAATCCATCCTCTTAGTTATTAAACACAGTGATTGTTATATAAACTGTCAATTTGCAAGGCCATTTTCAGAAAGCTGTCCCAGATTGTGTGGCTTGTGAGAGGCAAAGCGTGGCCCGAGGAGGCCATCTAGTGTGGAGGGCTGAGGATCGCACCGCACAAACAGCCCGGCCAGTCAAGAAGTCTTGTCTTTTCAACTGTGGTTCTGGTGGAACTAGACGTAGGCACGGCGAGCCAGTACAAAAAAATATTTTCTGACTTAAACTGTTCCAAAAAAATGTATTCCTGTCATTTGGAAAGGTTAATGGCATAGTTCAAGAAAACATAACATCATGCTACAGATTCTACTTAAGAGACCTTTTATGATCATTTGAGGTATTTTGTCAATTCTGGCCAAATTTAATGAACTTTTTTATCATTTTTATCCATATATAGAATATCAGAGGTGTCAAGTAACGAAGTACAAATACTTCGTTACCTTACTTAAGTAGAAATTTTGGTTATCTATACTTCACTGGAGTAATTATTTTTCAGACGACTTTTTACTTTTACTCCTTACATTTTCACGCAATTATCTGTACTTTTTACTCCTTACATTTTAAAAACAGCCTCGTTACTCTATTTCATTTCGGCCTTTAAATAAAAACTATCCAGTTAAATTGCTCCATCCGGATAGAGTGAATTTGGTTGTGGTTGTTTCAGATGTTCTTGTCCAGTTTTGTTCTTACATCCGTTCCCTCAGATTCCTGCAACTAAACTTGGATGTACATTCCAATAAAGGTTAGGATAAATGATAACATGCCTCTGAAGTTTGACTTTTTGCACCATTACAACACTTATAGGCAACTAGTCATCATATCTCCTGCTCTCTGAAACACATGTTAATGCTCAATAGTACACATATATGCTTCTTTAATATATTTGCATTATACTAAGATACATTCATTTTCAATGGCTTTTGTCCTTAATTGCTTTTTTTCCCCCTTACATTACTTTTACTTTTATACTTTAAGTAGTTTTGAAACCAGTACTTTTATACTTTTACTTGAGTAAAAAACTTGAGTTGATACTTCAACTACTACAGGAGTATTTTTAA
Source organism: Cololabis saira (assembly GCF_033807715.1). NCBI lineage: Eukaryota > Metazoa > Chordata > Actinopteri > Beloniformes > Belonidae > Cololabis > Cololabis saira. The sequence goes on from NC_084591.1 coordinate 6,041,773, forward strand.
ACTCTAGTATCTATACTTCTACCTGAGTAATGAATGTGAATAATTTTGACACCTCTGTAGAATATAGAATATAGAAAAAGCATTGCTTTTTCAAACTTCAGTTCCACAACCTCAGGCCCAGAAGCTGGTGGTACTCAGAATTTACTCAGTTTGGCATTTAGCTTAGGTTTTTTTTTATTTATTCTTTATGCATCATGTACCTTGAACATCCTATATATTCACTTGATATTTAATTTAAAAGGGTAAATAAAGCCCCTGAGGGTTGTATGTTTTCTAACCCCCCGGTGTTTTACTTCTCCTGCTTGACTGATGTTCACACATGACATTTCCACCCGAGGTGACTGCAGATGGCGTAAAGGACGCCAATCAGGGATCGCTCAGGCAGTCAAAGGAGAGGGCTGAAGGTCTAAGTGTTAACCTACTCTTTCTAGGAACGTGGCCGTGGAATTACTAAAGCACAAAGCATCTTCGGTAACAGCTGCTGCATATTATCAGGAGCTTGTATTTTAATGTGGGACATCATTCGCTCCGTCGGTAGCGATGCAGAATGATGTTTGGCTGTTGTCGGACTAGTTTTCCGTCTGTCTCTTCGTGCTGAGAGCAGACAGGTGAGTGGCGCCATTATCAGGCTGACTCATTTCTGCATAATGTACCATGTCTGGAATTAGAAGAAAGACAAGCTTTTGTTGTCTAAAGGTTTCTGTGAGAAGGGTGCATTAAGCAGCTGTCCTGCAGGCAGGGTGCCCTGTGGAAGTTCCACTTCCAGCTCTCTCTCTCAACAAAGTCCAGAACTCAGATGGTTTGGGTTTGTCTCAAGCCGCCCACTGTCTGTGTGGCCCCAGAGCTAACAGAAGAAAACAGTCCTGAGGAGAGAGAGATTCCCTGCCAATATAATGGGATCTGTGTGGCAGAGGTGTCAAGTAACAAAGTATAAATACTTTGTTACCTTACTTAAGTAGAAATTTTGGTTATCTATACTTCACTGGAGTAATTATTTTTCAGACGACTTTTTACTTTTACTCCTTACATTTTCACGCAATTATCTGTACTTTTTACTCCTTACATTTTAAAAACAGCCTCGTTACTCTATTTCATTTCAGCCTTTAAATAAAAACTATCCAGTTAAATTGCTCCATCCGGATAGAGTGAATTTGGTTGTGGTTGTTTCAGATGTTCTTGTCCAGTTTTGTTCTTACATCCGTTCCCTCAGATTCCTGCAACTAAACTTGGATGTACATTCCAATAAAGGTTAGGATAAATGATAACATGCCTCTGAAGTTTGACTTTTTGCACCATTACAATACTTATAGGCAACTAGTCATCATATCTTCTGCTCTCTGAAACACATGTTAATGCTCAATAGTACACATATATGGTTCTTTAATATATTTGCATTATACTAAGATGCATTTATTTTCAATGGCTTTTGTCCTTAATGGCTTTTTTCCCCCTTACATTACTTTTAGTTTTATACTTTAAGGGCCAAATCCCCAAAGAATAGATTGCGCCCGCAAATAGCGCTGTGAATTGCGCCGCATTTTGCTCTAATGATATGCCGGCGCAAACGCGCCCATAAAGTTTTGCAGCTCCCTTGTCTGAGTAACACACATTCTAGATTTATATGTTTATATGGTGGAATTGTTTGTAATAAAGCAGCCCCTTACTGTATGGATGAATCCTGAGCTCCGTCCTGTTGCTTATATTTTTAAATCCGAGATAAGTCCACAACCCCACTTGATCTGACTGTGTACAGTCATGTCTGACTGTAGATTTCACCCTTAATATCATTCAGTATCACACAGGCTTGAATGATATTGAAGAGAGAGAGAAACAGAGAGATGGGGAGTGAGGAGTGAGTTTGCGTGCAGTTAATACAAGCTTCTGAAAAGACGGTATTTGCTCCACTATTTTTGCGTGTGGCAAATAGCGCTGGCCTTTGTGAATTAGACGGTTTTTGCAATGATGCTTATTTGCATAGAAAGGGATTCAGCGCAATTTTGCGCCGAATGTATGAATATTATCTAATTTACATGCATGCAAATGGCACAGGCGCACCATGACACTATTTGCTTGGCAGAGCAGTTTGTGGTGCAATTCGCCCTTTGCGGGTGCTTTGTGAATTAGACGCTCTCTTTTTGTCTCATTTGCACCGGTTTAGCGGCCGCAAAAGCCGCGCAATCCTTTTGTGGATTTGGCCCTAAGTAGTTTTGAAACCAGTACTTTTATACTTTTACTTGAGTAAAAACTTGAGTTGATACTTCAACTTCTACAGGAGTATTTTTAAACTCTAGTATCTATTCTTCTACCTGAGTAATGAATGTGAATACTGAAGACACCTCTGCTGTGTGGACACTAACAGCAGGGTTGGAATCCCCGTTTGTTGATCCAGGCTGGTATAATTCCCTCGTTGTCTCCGTGTAAAACGTCCTCTCGTGTGCTCTTGCTCATCCAGATGGGTTATGGAGGAATCAGATACGAGAGGTTATCATCCTGAGACGTCTTCCCCTTCCCTCCCCTTCCCCTCTCGGCGATGCTCCAAGTCCTCGGTAGCCAAAACAATCACCAGGCTTAATCACAATGTGAGCATGTCTCCGCCGGGGCCCCCAGGACGAAGGGCTCACCCCTGCACGCATCGCTGGTCCGGGGATCACGCTCTTATTAGCCACCTACACAGCTGCACCTTTGCTCTTCTCACCCTCACAAGTAATTAAGCAAGTGATTGAATCTCCACGTTCAGTGTGAAACTTGGCTAAATAGCCATTTAAATACACTGATCAAAACCGCAGTTAAAACAACAGCAAAGTGTTTTGTTTACATCTTTGGACCTTTAAATTACCCAGTCAGAGTTAATTCCTTACATTTTTCAGTGCTGAGATGTTCCCGCATGGTTCAAAGTAGGGCTGGGCGATATGGACCAAAAGTCATATCTCAATATTTTCTAGCTGAATGGCGATACTCGATATATATAGATATTTTTTCTGTGACATAATTGGGGTTTCCCCCAAATAGGGATGGGCCGGTATGGACTAAAAAAATTATCACAATAATTTCTGGCATTTAGCCCGATAACGATAAAAATGACGATAAAAAAGAACAACTTTTGTAACTATAAATCTATCAACACATTCAGTCTTTGGAGCCCCCAAATCACTGCTCTTCTTTCTTTCTTTCTTTCTTTCTTCCTTCCTTCCTTCCTTTTTTCCTTCATTTTTTCCTTCATTTTTTCCTTCCTTCCTTCCTTCCATACATCCGGCTTTACACAAAAACGTGGAATTTGTCGTTTTTACCGTGAGATGACAAAACGGTTTATCGAGAACGGTAAAATATCTTCCATTCCTACCCCCAAAGCATTATAGCATAGCATCTCTGTTAGCTTCATTTTTTTCTGAGGCAAACCCTTAAAAAAACAGTCAGTTTTAATACAAAGCCTCGTGCCAAATGTCACACAGGTACCTTTATTAACAGAGGTCTGCACAATATCAAAATGTATAAAACAAATTAAATAAAAATAAACTGCCTGCAAATATAGAATAAAAATGCTTCTTAAATAAAATAAAACAAATATCCCTTTCCTGCATAACAATTAAATTAAAATACACTGTGCAATTAATACAATGTAGACAGTAACAGGCAGACTTTTCCACTGAGGTTGACAGTTGTGCAAATAACAAAACATTTGTGCAAATCTCAAATAAAACATTCAAGTCAATTCGTCAAAAAATAAGCTATATCAAAATCATTAAAAAAAATAAAAAATTATTTAATCATTTATTTATTTTAAATCGATATAAACAATATTGTCTCGTACCATATCGCATTTGAAAATATATCGATATATATTAAAATCTCGATATATCGCCCAGCCCTAGTTCAAAGGCAAAATTGTCCGTTTCCTGCAACAGCCAAAAGCCACATCTGAACACGCTTTAGCGTCTCAATAAATGTTTAATTCCCTGTGTGACGAATACCTCAACCCTATAATGGGACATAAAGCAGAGTTGTAATGCACAAGAAAAAAAAACATGTACAAGATGCTGCAACAAATTATAATCGTTATCTATTGATTCCTTCTGCAGATTAATTAAAATATATAGTTACAGGGCTTTTCCATAAGTAACAGGGCTGTTTATTTCACTTCCACTCGCGCATTGCTTGTCTTTGAACTCGTCCCCCGTTGTAAAAGCTGTCATTAGAGCTGAACAAAGACACGGTCTTGCAGTGTAAAAAAAAAGCAGTGGTAATGATGGATTACAGCTTTGAACTGTTGACGCTGCACCGCTGCAGCAGCAGTGATGGAGCTTTGATGGAGTGTAAAACTGAATGGGATGTTTCACACAGTGGACTGAAGGCAACTAAATTATACACTTCATGGTGCCGTAATTAAATTGGACAAGTCTTTGAAGACTTGTCCAACGTAGTTTGAGATAAAAATACTTAAAAACATTTTCCGTCTCGGCTGTACAGCAGCTCCAAACCAGAGCCTCGTAGAATAAACTCACCAAACATGTAAACATGCAGCATGACACCAAAACCTGGTGGATTGGGTGTTTTCATCACCTTGAACAGGTGAATCACTATCACAAACTATCACTTGCTTTATATTTATTCAGTGAACATTAGGAATGGGTGATATCTTACCGTTCACGATATACCGTCAAAAAAATTCCTGACGGTAAGAATTTGTCATCTCGTAAAAACGATAAATTCCCGTTGATGACGTTTTTCTGTAAAGCTGATTTATGGTTCTGTGTTAAATCCACGCAGGAAGGAAGGAAGGAAGGAAGGAAGGAAGGAAGGAAGGAAGGAAGGAAGGAAGGAAGGAAGGAAGGAAGGAAGGAAGGCAGGAAGGAAGGCAGGAAGGAAGGAAGGAAGGAAGGAAGGAAGGAAGGAAGGAAGGAAGGAAGGAAGGAAGGAAGGAAGGAAGGAAAAAAAGAAGGAAGGAAGGAAGGAAGGAAGGAAGGAAGGAAGGAAGGAAGGAAGGAAGGAAGGAAGGAAGGAAGGAAGGAAGGAAAAAAAGAAGGAAGGAAGGAAGGAAGGAAGGAAGGAAGGAAGGAAGGAAGGAAGGAAGGAAGGAAGGAAGGAAGGAAGGAAGGAAGGAAGGAAAGGAGGAAGGAAGGGAGAAAAGAGGAAGGGAAGAAGGAAGGAGAGAGCAGGAGGAAGGAAAGAAGGAAGGAAGGGAAAGAAGAAGGAAGGAAGGAAATGAGCCTGAAAGAAAGAAAGAAAGAAAGAAAGAAAGAAAGAAAGAAAGAAAGAAAGAAGAAAGAAAGAAAGAAAGAAAGAAAGAAAGAAAGAAAGAAAGAAAGAAAGAAAGAAAGAAAGAAAGAAAGAAAGAAAGAAAGGATGAGATAGATTTATAGTTACAAAGGTGGAGTTGAATTTGTATTTTTTTAAATCGTCATTTTTATCGTTATCCGGATAAATGCCAGAAATTATCGTGATACATTTTTTAGTCCATACCGGCCATCCCTAGTGAACATAACTGACGTTTTCAAAACTCGTGACAGGAAGAGTTTGATAGCACGGATTTAAAAACAGACACACGAACAACTACTAAGTTTTGTTTTGTAATAAACTACATTGGTTGAAGAAAGACATCCAGCGTGGATCTGGGTAATGAAACCTCTCACACTAACAGTTAAGATGTTTCTCTCTCTTTTTTGTGATGTTTTTTTCTTTTGTTGAGGTTTAAAATGACTGGACCAGAAGGTCGCACATTTCTGCTTCCTGTTTTCTCGACTAGAAAATCACTGAATTTAAAGAATCATTTGTGCTCTTTGAGGGCCAGAGTAGGACTTGGCACGGAGATAAATGCTATCAAGAATAATCACAAGATCTAAACTTATTACAACAGATTTCGTAGGCCCTACTTAGAGAGAAAGCCTTCACGCAGGGCCGCCGTAAGGGGTGTGCGAACCGTGCGACCGCACGGGGCTTCGTGCTGAGGGCCGTTTTTTTTTTTTTTTTTTCTTGTTTTTTTTTTCATTTTTTCCCTTATAAATATCAACGGTCACGTTCCATTACAGACCTAAATGTGTACTATTCTGTGCATATCAATAAATATATGTGCAATGATGCGCGTGTCTGTTGTTCAACACAACTGATCAGACCAAGCGCAGACACAAGCTGCTCTGATCCAGACGGTGGAGTTGGAACAAACTGTCACACAATGTCGAGAGAATGAGACAGATTCAGGAAATTTCCATCAGGGGATGAAAAAAGAAAAAAACTAAAGAAATGGAAGAGTTTAATGCCTCTCTGAAAGGCTCGTTTGATCAATTTGTTACAAAAATCACAGATCCGACCGGGTCTCAAGCAGCCGCGGGGCCCCGCGTCGAGGCAAGAGATGATGATGAGGCAGGGGAAGGTATCCAGTATTTTGATAATTGGAGAGTTAAAATTGCGCATATAGACACCCGATCCGACCCGAAAAACCCAAAAATTTTGCTAACAACCCCCCCGGCCATTTTGCACAGGTCCTCAGAAATCTCCCAGACAGCTCTGCCTTCACGTGCTGTGTTTTGGTGAATAATGTGTTTTTCTTGCTGTGTAGCATATTCAGCTCCAAATATAAGCCACTTATTGAAGAGCTGATATCTGCGGCTGACACATACGCTCCCTCATCCTCTCACTTTTAGTCCGGGGGGAGAGGGAGAGAGCTATCGGAGAGCGAGAGGCTCCAGATCGATATGCACCTCTTACTGCCGGGCACCCTCAGCTCGCTCTCCCGGCTGATTCCAGCTATTTAAGAATGTCTTTCTCGGGATCTGGCCCATTTCTTTCAATTAATGCTCCTTTCAGCCGGCCGACCATTAGAAGTCCATTAGAGGCTCTCCACCCAGGGAGAGTCATTCAGGCTGCACAACTATGCTCCATCTTCTGATTACAGGCGGCTCTGCACTGCCACGGAGGAATAATTAACCTTTTAAATTGTTACTGTAGAGGGTGGTTGTGGGATGAGATGCTTTTTTTTGTTTCTGCACTTGATTGCTTTATTTGTTTCTTCTGTTTTCCCCCTTATTTATCCCTCCGTCGGTCTGCCTCCCCATTTCCATGCATCTATTGGGTAATCAATCTGCGGCGTCTCTTCATCTCCCTGTGTCTCTCTCGTCTCCCCCTGACTTTGATATTTGGCAGGTTCTGGCCGGCGAGGAAGCGGAGATCACCTCCAGCATGCTGAGCACGGAGGATGCAGATACCCCCGCAGAGCAGCTGCTTTACAACGTGGAAATGCCAACCAATGGGAAGGTGGCATTGAAAGAGGAACCCGAGGAGGGCGTCCTAAATTTCACACAGGCTCACATAAACAAAGGAGAGGTCATCTTCATTCACGAGGGTGAAGCAACTTTGCACTTTTACTGAGCAATGCACTCATCATTTCTCTTCTTATAACCAGTACTCAAGTTGTAAAAATAAATCAGGGGGGATGGTGTATTTTATCATATGGGGACAGATAATTTGTGCTGATTACAAATAATATAATATATTACAAATAATAGCAGTGACCAAAACACGTGCAGAAATACTGCAGGAATGACATAGCAGCAGTTAAATGCAGCCTTCTGTAAGCTTTAAATATCCACTGGGCTTACATCAAATACATCAAAACACAACAATAAAAAACACTTTTCTGAACTTATCAATATGACTCTGTCCTTCACAGGATAAGTAAAATGGATCACTGAAAAAACTCACAATCTTAACAAGAATATTTGTCTTATTTCTAATTAAAATGTCTCATTTTAGTAAAAAAAAAATCTCATTACACTTAAAACAAGACTCATCACTGGAAAAAACAACAAATTTCACCTGTTTCAAGCAGATTTTCAAGTAGAAAAATCTGCCAGTGGAACAAGATTTTTTTGCTTGTAATGAGAAGATAAATCTTGTTCCACTGGCAGATTTTTCTACTTATTTCAAGTGAAAATTAACTTGAAACAGGTGAAAATGGTCAAATAAGTTATTTCTGGTGTTATTTTTCTGGTGATGACTCTAAATGTTGAAATAGCAGTAAAACCACATTCATTGATGAAATGACATAAGGGATGGAACGGGGGGATGGCAGTTTTACAGGGGGGATGATTTGGACCGTTTTTATTTCAGGGGGGGATGCCATCCCCCCTCATCCCTCCTCAACTCCAGTACTGGTTATATCAAATGGTCTTCATACGCTGCCGTCCAGGGGTCGGATTCACCAATATGTTCTTAAGAACGATCTTAAGAAATGTCTTAAGATCTAAAATTAAGAAGTTCTTAAGAAAGTTCTAAAGTGAAATTCCTCAATATTTTCTTAAGAACCATCTTAAGAACTGTAATTTCTTACGAATTTCTTATTTTTCCTTAAGAACTTCTTAAAATATGTCATTGCATTGCACGTGCCAACAAACAACATTTATAGGTAGTTTGCGTCTTAACCGTCAGTCACTCACTAAACATGGAGAAGGAGAAAAAGAGATGCAGGAACTTTTCAAGGTTATGGTGGATGAGATTAATGTGAGAAAAAAAATACTATTGGGGAAAATTAATAATAATTAACTACCACGCTAACTAACATGCTAACAAACAGTTAACAGGCTCTTTGTGTAATTAATTACAAAGTATATCCTCAAACTATTGACCTACTAGTCTAAACTTGTCTAAAATGTTTTGAAAAAGGTTTATATTAGAGTCTTACCTTTTCACAGAAGAAATTTTAAGACAGGTCAAGGTTGTCTTAAAGTTAAGAAAAAAGTCAAGAACAAATTTGAGAACTTTTATTTCAAGAATACCATTTATTCTTAAGTTTATTCTTAAGAAGAAAGTTGAGAAAATACTTAGAACTTTTTTGGAGAACATGACTTTTTCTCTTTTTTCTTCTTAAGACTGAACTTAAGAAAAAAATGACACTTAAGAAGATTTTTTTCTTAAGAATGTTTTGTGAATCCGGCCCCTGGACTGTAGCCCACTTCAACATAAGTATCTTCGTTTCTCTAAGCCAGGGGTCGGCAACCCGCAGCTCTAGAGCCGCATGCGGCTCTTTAGCGCCGCCCTAGTGGCTCCCTGGAGATTTTTCAAAAATGTTTCACCTTTTTTTTTTTTTTTTTTTTTCCTATTTTTCTTCTTTTCTTTTTTTTCTTCTCTTTTTCTTTTTCTTTTTTTCTTTTTTTCTTTTTTCTTTTTTTATCTTTTTCCTTTTTTTCTTTTTTATCTTTTCCCTTTTTTCTTTTTTCTTCTATTTTTCCCTTTTTTCTCTTTTTTTCTTCCTTTTTCCTTTCCTTTTCTCCTTACATTTCGACTTTTTTTCTCAACATTTTGACTTTTTTCTCAACATTTCGACTTTTTTCTCGAAGTGCATAATGAAAAAAAAATCTCTCCCAGTCATAACTAATAAAGAAACATGCAGCATGTGTTGCCTTATACAAGACTTTTCATTTTTTGCAGCTCCAGACATATTTGTTTTTTGTATTTTTGGTCCAATACGGCTCTTTCAACATTTTGGGTTGCCGACCCCTGCTCTAAGCAGTTTCAGCACCTTGTAATGTAGTCAGTACGCCACTCGTGCTGATCAATAAGCCTTTAAAACACCTCTGAAAAAGTGTGTACATGAACATGCCTTTATTTCCCCCTTTATTGTGATAAATAAGTTCTTTTTTTCATTAAAGCCACAGAGGTGCTGCATAGTACTAATTACATTCTGCCTTTACACTGCAGTGAGCATGAATTAATCGTTTAGAGAGGGGGAAAAGAAACTACAGGGACAGCAGAGTTAAATAAACGCACGACCATTAGCAAACCCCCAATTTCTTCTTGTTTTTTCCAGGTGAAGAGTCGGGAGGTTTCAGCTTCACCGTTACAGACGGAGAGCACACGTCTCCCCTCTACCGGTTTGTCGTCACGGTCAGGCCTTTCAACATCGACGTGGTGACCCTGGAGGAGCTGGTGGTTTATCCAGGTAAAAATGTGGCTAAAAACTCTGAAGGGTTGCTTGTTTTTGACAAAGTGTTGGTCACCAACGCTCTGGACCCGACACACGCAGCATCCCTCCATCCCTCCCCGCAGAGTCTGAGATTCACAACATTGTGATGAATGAATGCAGTGTGAAGAGAGGAAACAAGCCCTGCCAGTGCAGGAGGAGGGAGGTGGGAGTCACTGATCGGTAGGAGGCTGATCTGGGGTTGATGTGCTGAACACAGAGTGGCTGGAATGAATGAATGACTGCTGCCTCAAGAGACAATATACACATTATTGCACCTGTGCACTAGGAATGGGCGATATTTTACCGTTCACGATAAACCGTCTGTAAGAATTTGTCATCTCGCTGATTTATGGAAGGAAGGAAGGAAGGAAGGAAGGAAGGAAGGAAGGAAGGAAGGAAGGAAGGAAGGAAGGAAGGAAGGAAGGAAGGAAGGAAGGAAGGAAGGAAGGAAGGAAGGAAGGAAGGAAGGAAGGAAGGAAGGAAGGAAGCGTCAGCTTTAGCGTCAGCTTTATTTATATAGCACATATAAAGCCGATGGCCAATCAAAGTGCTTTACAGTAAAAAAAAAAATCAGCAATAACAAAAATAAACAATAAAATAAGATCATATCCAGTAGTGGTGAAATCTCAGCCAAATGCCATGTGAATGAATGGATTTTAAAATGTGTTTTAAAAATGGAGAGGCTATTGGAAGACTGCACAGAGAGGGGTAATCTGTTCCACAGTGTGGGAGCCACAACTGCAAAAGTTTGATCTCCTCTGGTCTTCATGAGGGCTCAAAGAATGTCCAGGACCATCTGGTCAGCTGACCTAAGGGCTTTGGAGGGTTGATGCACCTTAATAAGGTCAGATAAATAATCTGGGGCCAGTCCATTCAAAATCTTAAAAACAAAGTAAGCGGAAGCCAGCAGAGGTGGAAAAAGTATAAAAATATTGTACTTAAGTAAAAGTACAAATTTTCTGCTTGAAAATTACTTAAGTAAAAGTAAAAAGTACCCATTAAGAACATTACTTAAGTAAAAGTATAAAAGTACCTCAACTTAAATATAATAAAGTACCAAAAGTACATGGTGTAAAATGTACTTACCGTATTTTCGCGACCATATGGCGCACTGTGTGGAAAGGCGCACCCTCAGTTTTGTGTGTCATTTTTGGTTTTAAAACACACATACGGCGCACCGACCCAAAAGGCGCCGTCTACGGAGACGGAGCTGCACACACACGCGCTGCAAAACACGGAAGTCCAAGGAAGGAAGGAAGGAAGGAAGGAAGGAAGGAAGGAAGGAAGGAAGGAAGGAAGGAAGGAAGGAAGGAAGGAAGGAAGGAAGGAAGGAAGGAAGGAAGGAAGGAAGGAAGGAAGGAAGGAAGGAAGGAAGGATAAATTCCCGTTGATACGTGTTTGTGTAACAAACATGGCGGATCTGAGTCATTCCAGTTTTGCAGTACAGGTGTAACTCATTTAATTGGTTTTTATTAATTCAATGTAATTGGTGTAGTTTAGTAGTATTTAGTATCTTTTAGAGCAGTGATTTGGCTCCAAAGACTGAATGTGGTGATAGATTTACAGTTAAAAAGATGGAGTTGAATTGGTATTTTTTTTAATCGTCATTTTTATCGCTTTCGGGATAAATGCCAGAAATTATCGTGATACATGTTTAAGTCCATACCGCCCATCCCTAACATGCAGGCCTGTGTCGTCCAATACAATTCTGCCATTAAGTCAAGGTTTATGATGCTGCTATTTTTATGCTTTTTTAGCAGAAACATGACAGTTGACAATAATGCTGAAGCATATCCAAAGTAATATGAAAGAATCTTTCCACTATATTTATATTGTTCCATTATCATAGTGTTGTCTTAAATTGTAGTAGATGTTCCAGGTGTATGTTGTACATCTTTTCTCTTTAAAATTGAATAAAAACGGCAAATTTGATATAATACACATTCCTTCCCCTCCTTAAAAACTGTCCAGGTATCTGTGCAGCGACAGTAAGATTAACGTTGTGTTGGATGCGAGCCGGTGTCGGCTCAACAGCGACCCCATGTGGTCGCGAGTGGTAGTTACAGAGTGAAACTGAATTACACCTCAATTCTTTTTCAAGAGCCCACTGTGAGTCACTCTTTGAAGATATATATCTGAATTCTGTAAGAAAAATGTAAAACCATACTGTAGCACCAACGCAAGATGATTAAAAGTCAAGAAGTTGACAATCCGTCACAGTCTGCTTCATGCAAACGGATGAATGTGAGCTATAAATGAACAGAAACTGTACAAAAGCAAACAAATAACATCTATAAATAATATGGAATCCACAAATCCTGAAGTGATGACTTTAATTTTAGATTTTGTAGTAGTTCTGTGTTATTAAAAGTGATCCGTCCTCATTTTCTGGCGTGTCAGCTTGCCTTTAACAGCTTACTCTGAACTGCTGTGCATATTGTGCTCATATTATGAAATTTAAGGTTTCTTTTAAAATGTGTACAGATTATAACATCAGCTTGCGTGTATAAGGCATTTAACATTTGATACGTTTCATTTGCCATCGCAGGCCAGGTTATAACATTAATTTATGTTCTTCTGCAGGCGGCATAAGAGCTGCATGTAACATACAGAGGTGTAGAGTAACAAAGTACAAATACTTCGTTACCTTACTTAAGTAGAAATTTTGGTTATCTATACTTCACTGGAGTAATTATTTTTCAGACCACTTTTTACTTTTACTCCTTACATTTTCACACAATTATCTGTACTTTTTACTCCTTACATTTTAAAAACAGCCTCGTTACTCTATTTCATTTCAGCCTTAAAAAAACAACTATCCAGTTAAATTGCTCCATCCGGATAGAGTGAATTTGGTTGTGGTTGTTTCAGATGTTCTTGTCCAGTTTTGTTCTTACATCCGTTCCCTCAGATTCCTGCAACTAAACTTGGATGTACATTCCAATAAAGGTTAGGATAAATGATAACATGCCTCTGAAGTTTGACTTTTTGCACCATTACAATACTTATAGGCAACTAGTCATCATATCTCCTGCTCTCTGAAACACATGTTAATGCTCAATAGTACACATATATGGTTCTTTAATATATTTGCATTATACTAAGATGCATTCATTTTCAATGGCTTTTGTCCTTAATGGCTTTTTTCCCCCTTACATAACTTTTACTTTTATACTTTAAGTAGTTTTGAAACCAGTACTTTAATACTTTTACTTGAGTAAAAAACTTGAGTTGATACTTCTGTGTGTGTGTGTGTCACAGGAACGAGGCAGCCCATCACAAAAGCCAATCTGGATGCCAGAACCAGCGTGCACGGGAATGAGATCGACTTCTCACTCGTCCGTCCACCTCGTCTGGGAAGACTCATCCTCGCCAACGACAGGAACCAGTATGAAGAAATAAACCACTTCTCACAATCGCAGGTAATTCTCTTCTCAATTACACTCAGTCTGTGTGTTTTCTTTTTTCTCTTAAAGAATTTCCTTTTTACTTCTCTTTTAAAATGTCGACATTACCGTTTAATGCTAATGGTTTTTTTTTAGTCAATCATAAATGTATCTGTTGTATTCGCAGCAAAGTTGTACACTTTTAAAATGCACTACAGGAAGATACTGTAATACAGGGGTGTCAAATGTGTGGCCCGCGAGAGGTTTTCATGCGGCCCGCGAGAAGTTTCCAACGCAAAAAACCGAAATGTTAATTTACTAAAAAGGAAGGCATAAATAATTGCCATGGATCGCAGCATATCCGATAATATATTTCTTCTACAAATCCATCATTATTCCACAAATAGAGCAGTTTTCGACATTTTTTTAGTTTTTTAGAATGCATTTGCTGATTTTATTTCTTTGTAGACGGTCGTTTATTTTTATTAACTGACTACTATTATATATTTTCGCAGGAAAAATATCACTGCTAAAAAAGATGATAGAAGATATTTATTCGGAGAATTTCAGTTTTGAATACAAGGATAGTGACAAAGTAAAACAGTTAAAAGAGAAGTGCTGACTTTTTCGGCACACTGGCGTAAATATCCGCGCCAATTTTTAAAAATAAATACACTTAATTGTACTGGAAAAATCTCTAAATCACAAAGAAACACTCTCGGATGTAATAAGAAAGATTTAGCTTTTAATTAAATTTCCTATAAAAAAGCGAAATATAAAAAAAACATACTTGTTTCTGTTTATCTTTGTAAAATGATATTAAAAGTAACTTACATAATTTGAAAAAAAACCCCAGAAATTTCAAGAAAAGATCCTGAAGAAATATATTTTACATAATTAGAGTGTAAACAAAGTGCATATTTCCTTTAAAATGAACTAAACTGATATTGGATTAGATAACAATAGTTATTTTGAGCGTGCGGCCCGCGAGAAAGAGATTGGTCAAATCCAGCCCGCCAGGCAAAATGAGTTTGACACCCCTGCTGTAATATGTCCGTCTGCTGCATAAAGCTGATCACTTCAGCACAGACTGTTGTCTCCTCAGTTTAGAATTTACTTTCATCTACATATTCTTAAGAAGGGAATCAGTGGCGCTAGCAGAACTGCAGAAAATTCAGTTTGTACCGAAGGACATAATGGTTTGAATAATGATACGACAAAAGATGTTCCTCCCCAGAACTACAGCAGCACAGGCTTTTCATTTAAATGAATGTCTGGCCCAGTGCACGGTAAACGTTATTATTCATATTGTCACACTGAAAAACGTATTGTGCCACCTTTATTTATTCTTTCTGTGCTTTTTAAATAAGCATTAATGTTGTGCGTTTATGAAAGGCTGAGCTATAGAAAGCCCTCAAATGGGTTGTTTTAAAGGTTGTTTTTGTTATAACTTTGCATATCAGACACATTGTTGGCTTTTCAGTTTAAAGTGGCTTTTAAAAATCAGCCTCAAGGCTGGATTTGGAGATAAAAGCTAAAACACGTGCCATCTTTTATTCATTTAGGGCTCGAGAGGTGATGTTGTTCCTCTTCTCTACCAGCAGGAGGCGACATTTTACCTGACTTTTAACCACTACTTTTGGTTTTGTTTCTTTTGCTAGTTTTTTAGAGCCTTAAGAGAAAGACTGATTGGGCATCTCCTGTATATTTAACGGTGTCATTTCTTCAGCTTTGTTTGATTTGACTTATTTGTTGGAGTTTCTTTTCTAACTATTGATGCATAATGTTTTGCCAAAACCCAAATAGGGTTTGGCTCCTGGCCCCCTTTCTTCACTGAGTGGACGAGGGTTCTATTTTATGGAGTAAGATAACTTCCAAAAAGATGTGTCCATGTTATAACTATTTGTATTCGTAATGATTAACATTTGTATGTAAATAAAAAAGTTGTACCCAAAATTCTGCTGTCAAACATGAGTCTGATAAATGATTAGGGTTAGGATTGTTTTTATGTGAGTATGAATCTAAAAGCTGTGAGTGCAAAGTCTTGTGAATACAACTCTAATTTCTACGACTACGAGCCTTCACTGTGAACACGAATTCAAGTTTATGGGTACGAGTCGAAAAACTGTTGTAATGACGTCACAGGCAGAAACAGCATAGACATAAGAGAAATAGAGAAACATTTTCTCATCAACAAAACATGTTATTTTATTGGCAAAAATAAGAACTTTATTGATCCCACATAGGAGTAATTCATGTTATATCAGCTATAGAGAACAAGGTAGTGCCGAAAAACAATATATATCCCCCTCGGCCTCACAAAAATAAGAAAAATATACAAAAATAGATAAAAAAAAAAAATGAAAAATTTTTCAAATAACAAAATAACATATTTGAACCATTTTTCAGACAATAAAATAACATTTGAACCATTTGTCAGACAATAAAATAATTGAAAAAATCTGAAAATTAGTTCAAATATGTTATTTTGTTACTTGAAAATTTAAAAATATGCTCTGTTGATGAGAAAATATGTTTCTCTATTTTTCTTATTTTTGTGAGGGGGGATATATATTGTTTTTCGGCACTACCTTGTTCTCTATAGCTGGTATAACATGAATTACTCCTATGTGGGATCAATAAAGTTCTTATTTTTGCCATTTGAAAAAATAAAATATATTATATTCGGTGCCTAACTGTTTCCCAAGTATATTAGTGCGTGTGTGAATGAATAAATGAGACGTAAAACGTAAATATCTTTGTAGAAAGGCGCTTTATGAAAATAAGTCAATTTACTTGTATTAGTTTACAGCGCAGTCTTGAACATCCAATATGGCGGCGACATTGACGTACGGCTCAGCGCCCGATGGGGCGTCTGCGTATATATGTCTATGCTGTTTCTGCCTGTGACGTCATTTCAACAGTTTTTCGACTCGTACCCATAAACTTGAATAAAAACAATCCTAACCCTAATAATTTATCAGACTCATGTGTGTGACAGCAGAATTTTGGATAGAACCTTTTTAATTTACATACAAATGTTTATCATTATGAATACGAATAGTTATAACATGGACACATCTTTTTGGAAGTGATCTTACTCTATACTATTTTAGCTTCAGAAATATGACCAAAGGTCCCGTTTACACGAACCCATTGGTCCTCATAATAGCACCGATGATAGTTTTAGCATTTTATATCTTTGGTTTACATTTGTAAGATACAATAATTGAAAGTTTGGTATGACTGCTTGTTCAGCTGCCCAGACTGTCGTTGATTTAAGCCGGCGCGTTCGTTCATTTTCACGCTTCAAATCTGACGCTGCTCGGATGAGCAAACCGCCAGTCCATGTCATTCAGTCCGTGACAGAAAATGTGACACTAAGCCGAGCTGAAAACACGATTCAACTCCCTCGGTAGTGTGTCTGTGTGTATGAACATTTATTCACTGCTGCACATCTGTTTGTGTATGTTTTTTATTTTTCTGTCGACCAACTGAAACCTCACTGAACTAAATTGTGACATCTTTTAAGGTAAACGCTGCTTATGGGTTACGCTTATTCAAATTTAAATTCAAAATACCTCATTAAAGGGAAAGTAATATATTTAGTAATGCATTACAAGTATCCAAGGCTTCCTTATGAGCCCAGGACCCCTCCTTGCACACATGTTAGAGCCGGGAGAGATCGATCCGTGTCCCGGTGCAGCTCCGGCTTTAGGCCGAGCCTGAGCGAGCTGTCCAGGCTTTAAGTTACCGATGAGGAGGAGCAGGAACTCTGAGGCCCTGTTTACACATAGCCGGTATTTACAAAAACGGATATTTGCCCCTCTACGTTTTGAAAAATTCCATCGTTTACACAAGATCGTTTTCAAAATCTCTTCGTTTACACGAATCCGCATGAATATGCTGTTAACGTCATGCCAGCCAATCAGAATCCTGGAAAAAACATCAACAAATGACACGTGTAACTTCCAGTTAAGGCTGATTTATGGTTCCGCGTTACACCAACGCAGAGCCTACGGCGTAGGGTACGCGGTGACGCACACCGTGCGGCGCGCATCGCCGCGTACCCTACGCCGTAGGCTCTGCGTCGATTTAACGCAGGACCATAATTCAGGCTTTACTTCCAAGACGAAACGAGAGTCTTTGGTTTGGAGTGACAGAGAAGTGGAGTTACTTTTAAGTGTGACTTTAGAATATAAAACAGGTAAAATACAAGAAAATATTGACGGTGGCCAAACTAATTGTAAGGTCGCACACATGACGCTGGTGACGTTTCTGTTGCATAATGTGACGTTCTGAAGCCTAAATCTCCGTTTTCCTCTGTTTAGACGCAAACGTGAAAACGGGGTTTTTGAAAATCTCCACTTTGGCAGGAGTTTTCAGAAATGATCGTTTTTGGTGACTTTGAGCTCCGTTTTCGTGTAAACGAACGGCCAAAACGCATGAAAACGCCTCCGTTTTTGCTCCGTGTAAACGGGGCCTGAGTCCTTTCTGAGTGCAGGACATCTCACCCTATTGCTCAAGGACAGTCAGGGCCCCCTCTGGTCTGGGATTGCATACTGCGGCTTCGTGAAGCTAGCAGGATCACATCAGTCAGGAAATAAGATAAGATAAGATACATTATAAGTATGAATAATAAAAAATTAAAAATACAGTAAAAAAGAAAGTAAAACTGAATCAATGTACTATAAACTAGGGCTGGGACGATACCGGTAACTCACGATTCAATACTGTCGCAATATGTGGCCCACGATAACAATAATATCACGATAGATGATAGCTACGATATTCAATGTATTGTAAGAAATTTCATCAACGATATATGTGACTGAAAAAGAAAAAAAATACCCATAAAAAGGAAAACGTCTATAGTTAGGCATTTATTCAATGCCAAAACTTCATACAATGTACAAAGAAAGTGCATTTATATAGTACCTCACTGCCTCCTAGGCTTGTAAATGTAAACACTGAACAGCTGGACCAATTAAAGTGCATGAACATTAATAACATCTATCTATCTCAGAACGGAAGGTAAGAAGTCGGAAATGTGTCTGGAAAAAAGAAACCTTAGGATATCTATCTGAAGACATAATGAACACAATAAAACTATTAATAACATGTTTTATATAAACCAGGACAGTGCACTGCTGTGTTTCTAATACTGAAAAGTCAGTAAGCAACTTCATTTTTCATATTTCCTCTCTGCCTCGTAGTCTAGTAAATGTAAACACTGAACAGCTGGACTAATTAAAGTGCATGAACAATAGTGCGGTGACAACCGCGTAAATCCATTATGTGTGTTGTAATAAAATATCGATATTTGCCGTCAGTTTATCGATTATTTATTGCGACAGAGAGAGCAACAATATATTGCAATATCATTTTTTTCCCCACCACTACTATAAACATAGTAAGTACAGTATAATAAATAGTGTGTTATACTAATATAGTATAAAGATGGGTGTGCAGTTGCAGTCTTATTCTAACTACAATAAAACAATCATTAGCTGGTCAAAGCAGCAGTTGGCCTACACCCCAACTGTTAAAAAGTAATATTGATTTGAACATTACCCAAGACGGAGAGAGAGAACGTCTTACAGCAGAGACCAGGATGAAACCCTGAAGTCCCAGGATGTGCAGCAGATTCTGTTGCATTCAGGGACCCGGTCTCGTGCACATGCAGCTGCCTTTTGATCGTTTTGGTCAAGTGTTGGTTAATTTACCCTAAATGAGGAATTTGTCCTCAAGTAGAAGCAAGTAAATGCTCACAAGCCAGTTACAGTTTACAGTACAGTTACAAAGTTTCCAGTTATGTAATGTATCTGCAAGTCTATTGTAATGAAAACATGTTTTATTCCCACCCAAATATTCCAAAGTTTGGTTAAAAAATGAGCTAGTACTCAAAGTGTAATGTGATATCTACTCACTCTTAGTGTCCAGTAATGTTATGGCATTTTTGAGCAGAAATGGCCAAGAACAAAAAAAATGTTGCGGTGTATCAGTGTCGAAGGTGAAACTGTGGAACCGCCTGGATGAGGAACTAAAAAAAAGGAGCTCAATTTACAAATTTAAAAAAAATTATAAATCTAAAATAATAGATAAATATAGAACAATAATATAAATTATCTTCATATTAAATTGTCTAAATTATGCATCTTTCCTCCTGCAGCTGTCCTCAATCATGAGTGACCACATTTATTTTCTTCTCTTCTTTGTTCATTTTCTTTGTTTTGTTCATTCGTTTCATTTTATTAGTATATTTTTGTTTCTGAAGTCTGCCTTTTGTTGAAAAGGAAAGGCAAAATAAGCCAAGAGGCTTCAGCCTATACCTTTTTGGTCAAAAAAAAAAAAAAAAAGGAAATGTGTACATATATATAATATATATATTTATACCTGTGTGTATACAGTGTGTATATGCAAACGTCTTAAAATGTAACTGACCAAAACAAAATAAACTAAACTAAAACTAAACTAAACTGTTAATGTTCTTCTCCTTTTGTGTTGCGTGCTGCACAGCTGGAGTCAGGAGCGGTTTTCTACGAGCACCAACTCCCCGCCGAGCCGTTCTGGGTGGTCCGGGACTCCATGGAGTTCGCCCTGTCCTCCCAACCGGCCCCGGACGTCCGCCGCGTCCTGCCCATCACCGTCTCTTACTCTGCCGCCCACAGCAACGTCTCCTCGCAGCTGTGGAGGAACAAAGGTAAATGACGAAGCAAGGGTGAAACACGCCAAGAGCAATTGTACGTAACGTTGTGCAGACGTCCGTGCCTGTGCTTGTAAAAGCAGAGAAGAGGAGAGGTAGGCTTGAACTGAGATGTAGGACTTTTTTGCTTTGAATAGAACTTTATTTCAGTATTTTAACCCGGAGATGTTTTTATAACTCAGTTTTAGAATATCCCTCTTGTTATTTACTGTAACTGAACAGCTCAAACTTATGCAGGCCTTTGCTGCCCTTGCTTTGACCACTACCAGACCAAACAGAGCTCCTACTTCACCCGTCTATGCCACAGGCAGGAAGAGTGTTAGGGCCAGGCAGGAGAAAAATAAAAATAATATTTTAGAGGAGGAAGATTTTTTTTTCATTATGCACTTCGAGAAAAAAGTCTAAATGTCGAGAAAAAAGTTGAAATGTTGAGAAAAAAGTCAAAATGTCGAGATTAATGTTGAAGTACAATTCCGAGAAAAAAGTTGAAATGTTGAAAAAGTCGAAATTTCGTGAATAAAGTTGAAAAGTTTATTCTCGACATTTCGACTTTTTTCTTGACATTTCGACTTGGCCCTAATACTCTTCCGACAGGAAACATTCAAAATGTATTGTTAAAGTTATTCTATGCAACTTCCTAGAGCTAGCAAGATTTGAAAGTGGCGCTTCCTCTAAGCACCGCCCCCCCGCCCCCACCCACGAGCGCTCCGTCCAAAGCCACACCCCCACAAACACGAACGCGCATACGATTATTAAACATTTTGGACGGCACATTTACAGCAAAACTACCCCATGTCTCATTCACCTGTAAGCGAGGCCGGTTTTAGGGGGGGCAGGGGGGGGGGCGGTGCCCACCCAAACGTGCATCCTGCCCACCGGCGTCTCCATCCCGGAGAGCGCCGGTGCTGGTGGCGGAGCGCTGCGGTGCCGTGCAGTCTCTAGAGCCACGGCTACGCCGTAGGCTATGGCGTACCCTACGGCGTAGGCTACGGCGTAGGCTACGGTGTAGCCTACAGCATAGGCTACGGTGTAGCCTACGGCGTAGCTGTGGCAACAGAGCCTGCACGGCACCGCAGCGCTCCGCCAGCCGCACCGGCGCTCTCCGGGATGGAGACGCCTCCATCCCCACGGACCCCATACAGCTTCCGAGCCAGAGCTGCGGCGGCTCTTCACGGCTGCTGCAGCTGTTCATGTGTGCCCGCAGGCTGCTGCTGCTGGGCAGAGAGTCCTGCAGCAGCAGCAGCGGACTAACGGCTCTTCCCCGGTCACACACAGCGGGACCGACCCGCTCTGGAAATAACTACTGGGCTCCGTGGCAGAGGGGAGGGAGGGGGTTACACTGGGACACTGTGAGCCTAGGAGGACCCGTGGGAAGTGGACACGGGGGGGGCTGGAAGCCAGTGCACGCATGGGACATGGCAGGGGGGCGTGGTTTAAAATGAAGGCATCTGATTGGTTCTTTCCCTTCCTGGACCTGGACCAATCCGTATCATTCGGACCGAATGGGCGGGGCTTAGAGGTGCCTCTTTCAAAATTCTTGCTAGCTCTTCCAGATCAGGGAGAATACCTTTAAGAGTCTTGATATGATTATATTTAAGAGTGTTATTTGCTTTTATTTCTCTTCCCAGGGCTGGATGTTGTGCAGGGCCAGAAGAAAAGCATTGACGGGTCGATCCTTGACGCCTCCAACCTCCTGGCAAGCCTGACTGAAGCCCAGCAAGACAATGCGGACGTGGTCTTTGAGTTGAAGCGTTTCCCTGAACATGGCCGTATCACCCTGGACGGCGAGGACCTGCCCCGTGACGCCCCGTCCTTCATGCAGGACGACCTGTTTCAAGGAAAGCTGGAGTACCTCCATGATGACTCCAGGGCCTCCTCTGACAGTTTCTCTTTCACGGCCCGTCTAAAGTCCGAGGGCGGTGCCGTTGCCTCGCCTGCCGAGTCCGTGGTCCTGGAGGAGGTCTTCCATATCTCCGTCAAACGGCGGGGCTCTAACGCCCCTCAGCTCGTCACCAACGACATGCTCCTGGAGGTTCTCCAAGGCTCCATGACCATTCTGACCAACAACCATCTGAACACTCAGGACGGAGACAGCCCGCCGGACGAGGTGCACTTCAGGGTGACCAAAGCGCCGGCCAACGGCCGACTGGTGGACTCCGTCACCAAGGAGCCCATCTCCGAGTTCACCCAGGACATGGTCAACCGCGGGCAGGTGGGTTTCTACGGCGACGGCAGCCTGAACGACGGCTTCATGGAATTCGTCCTGTCGGACGGGGAGCACGACACGGAGCCGTACACGCTGCACATCGGCGTCCTGGCCCGCACCCTGTTTCTGGACAAAGCCCCGGAGATTAAGGTGAAGCAGGGCGACGACGAGACCCTGGTGACCGAGGAGATGTTGAGGGTCACCACGGGGGGGCAGGTGGAGGAAGACATCCTTTACAAGATCACCAGCGTACCCAAGTACGCGGCGGTGATGGTGGACCGGCAGCCCACCTCGGCCTTCACGCAGAAGCAGATCAGAGAGGGCCGGGTCAGCGTCCGCTTCGTCAAGTCCACTTCCCCCAGGGACAGCGTCTCCTTCACGGCCCGCAGCCGGGCCGCCAACGTCTCCTCGGTGCTCAACATCACCGTGCAGCCTCTGGCCCACATCGCCCAGGACCCCCTGCTGCCCCGGGGCGCGCTGCTCCGCCTGGACCGGAGGCTTCTGGACGCCACGCCGCTGGCCAACAAGACCGGCACTTCCCCAACGTTCACCGTCATCCAGCAGCCCCGAGGGGCTCGCTTCGTCAGGTCCGGGGGCTCCAACGCGGGCCAGCCGCTCAACTCCTTCAGCCAGAAGGACGTGGATGAGGGTCGCGTCGCTGTGGAAATAGACGACGCTTCTGGCTCCCAAAGCAGCGCCAATCAAGACGAGGCCCGGTTCCTGCTCAAAGCCCACGGGGTCCCTCCCGCGGAGTGCGTGCTGTCCTTCCGGACGGGCCCTTACAACGCCTCGGCCGTCTACCCCGGCACCCTGCTGAGGCTTCCCGGGGACAGCAACGACCTCCCCGACGTGGCGGGGGCTCCCCCTCGCGGGACTCCGCCCCGCCCGGCCTGGAGGGGCAACATGGACTGGCCCGCGGGAGACGGCGTCACCACCACCGCGTCGCCCGACTCCAGCTCCCGCGGGAAGCCGCACGTGTCGCGCCGCAGCAACGTCTGGTCCATCCTCATCCCCATCCTGGTGGTCCTGCTGCTGCTGCTGCTGGCGGCCGTCCTGGCCTACTACCTCGTCCACAAGAACAAGACGGGCAAGCACGACGTGCAGACGGCGGCCTCCAAGCCCAAGAACGGAGAGGTGGCCAGTGCGGAAACCTTCCGCAAGACCGACCCGGCCAACAATATCCCCATGTCCAATATGGACTCCAAAGAAACGGACCCCGAGCTGTTGCAGCACTGTCGGACAAACAACCCGGCCTTGAAAAAGAACCAGTACTGGGTTTGAAACATTTCTCAAGTGTTTGGAAAGTCTCCTCGAATCATTCCTCGCAGTATTACAGACTTATTACCAAGCAGTTTCAATAAATCACGTTTTCGATGCCTTCGTGTATTGACTTCTCAGCAAAACTGTGGACAAATTCTCAGGCAAAGAAACACTGTACACTTATTTGGCAACGAAATAGGCTGTTTCTGATCTTTGGAGGCTCAAGCCATGTCTATTTATTTCACTTTTATCATTCCTCTTTGTCAAAGGGCACAAATGAAGACATAAACATACTGAGTGTTTGCAAGAAAGTGTTTGGGGCGTGCTCTATTATTGTATCCATTATGATAGCGGGAAATATTAATCACTCAAGTGGGTAGATAGACTCAGTTAGAATCTTTTTTCAGTTTTTGCAAGTCGATAAGTAGGTACGGAAGGAACGAGGTGAATGTCATTAAGATGAGAACAGTGTGTTTTTGTGTAAATACAAATTAAAGGTGAAAATAGACATTTTACAAACATTCATATCCTGCTAGGGTGTAAGCTAAGCTGTCGCGCTGCCAGCTGTCGGCCCACACAGATGTGCGACAGTTTCACAGGTTTCAGGGCGAATTAAAAAGATCACAAATGCTTTTTTTTTGTGTGTGTAAGAATAAGGCAGTTTCTAACTTCAAATGTTTAAAAGTGAGAACCTTATTGTGACAATGTGCTCTCACTTTACTGAGTTTTCTCGCTCCGCGTCAGCCCGCCGTCTGTCATATGGGACTTTTCTGTGTGCTCGCACAGCGCTTGTAAATGTTCACTGGACTGGCACGGTCTTGACCGCATGACTACACTTTATAGAGTTTATAGACTGAAGGCAGGACGCTCAGCGCAGCCAAACTGGTCTTTAACACGTCCACACCGGCTGAGCTCGCTCCTGTCCGTCAGCCAGAGCCCACTTCACAAGCCTGATTGGTGAATAAAAGGACAGTCCAAGTCTTCAAAGCTTTTCCGGCTATAAGCATTCCCAGCGTGAGCTGAATATACAGACTGTCCTCCAATGAAATCATCTTTTTTTTGTTTTAACTCTGTATGTCTTGCATGTGGAAGCTAAAAGGCTAAAAGGAGTCCTACTGTAACTCACAGACGACCTCTGTGACGGTTAGCTGATAATGTGGAATGAGGCTCGCAGGTCAAAGAAAGAGAGTAACCTCTTCTGAGGTGTTCCACAGTTTGCTGTATTTTATTTCCCTCATGCTGTATACCAGTGTTGCCTTATTTTCCACTTGTTAAATGAGAATACAGTATTTTTGATAATAATCCCTGTCATTACCCGATTTGAGTCACACATGCGCAGTCGTGTCCAACATCGTCGGCCATCTTGGAAAGCAACATACGGCAACACCACTTGGACAAACTACAGTTACGTCCCCAGACTTGATAGACAAGCTCTAAACACACACTTGTTTTGATATACACTACTCACAATAAGTTAGGGATATTATTATTTACATGATTGCTTTTCCTATTTGGTCTGAATTTTAATGAAATAAGTAAAAGTTCCCTTTGATTTTACACCATTTTCATTAGTTTAATATTACCCCAAAAATTTAGACAATAAAAATAGTCTCTCACAATATCTCTAACTTATTGTGAGTAGTATATGTATATATATATAAATACATATCATATATAGAAAGAGATGCATAGATATGCAAAGAGATGCATAGATATGTTCACATTTTTTCAGTTGGGAATGGTATAAACTAACACATTTTTAACATTACATTACAATCATTTTACATAAAGTTTTGGTAATGAAAAAAGGCCAGGATTTATCTGTTGTTTGATGTGCACTCTTATATTTTTATACACATCGGGTAAAGACAGTTTGTCCAAGTGGTGTTGCCGTATGTTGCTTTCCAAGATGGCCGATGATGTTGGACGCGACTGCGCGTGTGTGACTCAAATCTAGTAGCGACTCAAATCAGGTAATGACAATCCCCCGCCACTTAAATCTGTAGTATTTTGTATCAGTAAATACACATTAGGTAGAGATTTGAAGGAGCTGTCCAGGGTGTAGCACCTTCTCCACCCGGAATAATCTGTTTACATGCTTGAGCTAACAGGGTTATCCCTGTTTACATGGTAATTAATCATTCGGGATATCTGGATCAAACCAGCGACGCGCGGAGAACGTGATGACACAATTACCGTCATTTCCGCTTCTTCTTCCTGTATCCAAATTCAAAACAAATGCTGCTTCTCACAACTTTTCTCTCACCTTCTTGTAAATCTTCTATCCCCGTACTTTCTACCGTCTACAAATGCAGAAATGTTCATATCCTTCATTACATTTATGAAGTGATTAGTCTCCTCCTGGTCTTGTGTTTCTCCGTGTTTATAAGAACTTCCTGGACTCAAAAGACCAGGATTCCTTGCGAAAAGAACATGCGCAGAAAACAAATTCATGTTCCGTTTGATGGGGAAATTCCATTTGGCGTTTACATGACCCAATATTCGGGTTTTAAAAGGAGTAACCCAGGACTCATATTCAGGTTTTTAAAAACCAAAAATTCAGGTTTTTAAAAACCGGAATATGAGCAAATTCGGGTTATTCAAAGGGGTTATTGGTGTTTACATGGCCGTGCAAACCGGGTTATTGCTAATATTCCGATTAGAAAAGGGTTATTGATGCATGGAAACATAGACTACGTTTACATGCAGTCAAAATTCGGGTTATTACTAATATTCTGGTCACTGAAACATTCAGAATATTCCGTTTCCATGCGTGAGCTAACAGGGTTATCCCTGTATACATGGTGATTAATCATTCGGGATATCTGGATCAAACCAGCGACGCACGGAGAACGTGATGACGCAATTAACATCATTTCTGCTTCTTCTTCCTGTATCCAAATTCAAAACAAATGCTGCTTCGCGCAACTTTTCGCTCACCTTCTTGTAAATCTTCTATCCCGGTACTTTCTACAAATGCAGAAATGTTCATATCCTTCATTACATTTATGAAGTGATTAGTCTCCTCCTGGTCTTGGTTTCTCTGTGTTTATAAGAACTTCCTGGACTCAAAAGACCACGATTCCTTGCAAACAGAACATGTGCAGCAAATTCGGGTTATTCAAAGGGGTTATTGGTGTTTACATGGCCGTGCAAATTCGGGTTATTGCCAATATTCCGGTTAGAAAAGGGTTATTGATGCATGTAAACGTAGTCACTGAGCTGAACTGAAAACATGATCTGAACCCTCGTCGTGTCTGTACGTGTAAACTTCTGTGTCGTATATTTGTGTGTTTGTGGGTCTGCAGCCACCCGTCACTTTTAGGATTCTACTTCATTAGAGTTTCATCGCCACCACCTCTCATTCTTTATCGGGTCAGTCACACCCCATTCTTCGGCTCATTATCAAACCACCATTATTTTGTTTTCTGTGAACTGCTGGTGCCTTTAAATGAAATGGTAATAAGCAATGTTGCGTTTCTGGAACAAGTGTCTCAAAGTTCGTTTTTAAGCTCTAATCGAAATAAAAAAGGATCATCCGACAGAAATGTGTTGATTATTTTGTCTCTTTTTTCGGAGCTATGCTGTGATGAAGGCCCGTCACTGAGGACACGCAGCACAAAGTACATGGCATACTCAGTAACACCAGAGGTGGGTAGAGTAGCCAAATATTGTACTCAAGTAAAAGTACTGTTACTTCAGAATAATATGACTCAAGTAGAAGTAAAAAGTAGTCATCCAAATAATTACTTGAGTAAAAGTAAAGAAGTACTTGGTGAAAAAACTACTCAAGTACTGAGTAACTGTTGAGTAACTCCTGATTTATTTTTTTAACACAACCATTCAAACAGACAAAAGTACAAAATAATCATCTTCAGGCAAATTAAATCAATAAAATAATAAAATAAATTAAAATTAATAAAAAAATGTAAATAGCTTAAATTAAAATAATCTTAAAGTAATTTCAGGTACTTTAATAAATAATAAAATAAATAAAATAACAATAAAAAAATAAATTAAGCACAAGTTGAACAAAATTTGAAGCCTTTGTAGCCAGGCCGAACTAGAATAAGCCCATGAACTCATATAAACATTTGTTTGAGTCTGTGTATATGTGACAAAACATGCAAAAACAAACATTTTTCCCAAAGAATCGCCCAGTGATGTCATGAGATTGAGGCGTACGTGGATAAAAGGGATAAAAGAAAAGTAACAGCTCAACGTAGCCTAATGTAGCGGAGTAAGAGTAACAGTTTCTCCTTCACAAATCTACTCAAGTAAAAGTAAAAAGTATAGTGATTCAAAACTACTCCTAAAAGTACAACATTAACCAAAACGTACTCAAGTAAATGTAATGGAGTAAATGTAACTCGTTACTACCACCTCTGAGTAACACACACTAAAAACAGTCCCTCATATTCATTATAAAACAATTGAACATTTACAACATCACCTGCAGTCATATATATTCCAAGAAAACATTGTCACAGTTTAGTCAAGTCAGGTTTTTTTTATTCATACTCATCCTTTAATTGGTAAATGAAGTATATTAACTCTGTCCTCCACAGTCACTGAGCCAGAGCTGCACAGGCGCTGATAGTGGGGCATTCATTAGTTATGTTGTGGTATAATTTGGGGATTTATTTGATAGGAGGTAGTGGTATTGTTTGTGCATTGTAGGGAGCCTAATGTTTGTAATGTTTGCCTATTACCTTTAATTGGTTAATTTTATTTGATTTTCGAATTAATTATGGGTTGTTCCAGAGTGGGATTCAGCAGTCCAAGGCCTATGGCCACCAATCTCTGTTTTTGTTCAGTTTGGGGCAGAGGTGTCAAGTAACGAAGTACAAATACTTTGTTACCTTACTTAAAGGAGCTTGAGGCCGGATTGAGGCAGAATTTATGAAAAAAATTTGTATACGTTTTAAGTTTTCTAGTAATAATGTCAGATGAAGCGTTCCAAACCCAAAAGAATGAGCCCTCTAGTGTATCTCTCTGTTGCCTTGAACAGGCTGTGTGCTGCAAAATGTGCTGCAATTGTGGCCGGAATTTCCCGCGCTGTCCTGCGGATGTGACGTCACATGACGCTGCATGCACGTTCTCCCCGTTCTCCCGTGCCGGCTTCACTGTTGGCTGCAGTACCCCCGACGGCCGTCGTGGTGAAGGGTGGCGCTAGAGAGTCTCATTTCTTAAAAGGAGCCTCATGCTCCTTTAAGTAGAAATTTTGGTTATCTATACTTCACTGGAGTAATTATTTTTCAGACGACTTTTTACTTTTACTCCTTACATTTTCACGCAATTATCTGTACTTTTTACTCCTTACATTTTAAAAACAGCCTCGTTACTCTATTTCATTTCGGCCTTTAAAAAAAAAAAACTATCCAGTTAAATTGCTCCATCCGGATAGAGTGAATTTGGTTGTGGTTGTTTCAGATGTTCTTGTCCAGTTTTGTTCTTACATCCGTTCCCTCAGATTCCTGCAACTAAACTTGGATGTACATTCCAATAAAGGTTAGGATAAATGATAACATGCCTCTGAAGTTTGACTTTTTGCACCATTACAATACTTATAGGCAACTAGTCATCATATCTCCTGCTCTATTTTTTCCTTTTTTCCTCAATTTTTCCCTTTTTTTTCGCTTTTTGTTCTCTTTTTTCCCATATTTTTTTCCCTCTTTTTTCCTTTTTTCCCTCTTTTTTCTCCTTTTTCCCCTCTCTCTTCTTTTTCACTTTTTTCCTCTTTTTTCCTCTTTTCTTTCTTTTTCTGCTTTTTTTCTGTCATATCTCCTGCTCTCTGAAACACATGTTAATGCTCAATAGTACACATATATGGTTCTTTAATATATTTACATTATACTAAGATGCATTCATTTTCAATGGCTTTTGTCCTTAATGGCTTTTTTCCCCCTTACATTACTTTTACTTTTATACTTTAAGTAGTTTTGAAACCAGTACTTTTATACTTTTACTTGAGTAAAAACTTGAGTTGATACTTCAACTTCTACAGGAGTATTTTTAAACTCTAGTATCTATACTTCTACCTGAGTAATGAATGTGAATACTGAAGACACCTCTGATTATGGGTTGTTCCAGAGTGGGATTCAGCAGTCCGAGGCCTCTGGCCACCAATCTTTGTTTTTCTTCAGTTTGGTTGTTGCTGCTGAACAGAGAGGGAGTGTATCAGTGTTACATAGTTTTTCCCTCAGTTTTTTTCTTAGTTTCATTTGTTGGAGTTTCTTGTTGTTTTTTTTTTTAATTTTTTTGGTAAATAAAACACCTTAATCTGCTTTAGCGACTCCAGCCCTTTTTTCCCCTTGGACAGTAACCCACAGTTTTTGTAACATATGCTCCTGACTGCTCCAGATCGCAGTATTAAGACACGCTGGAGATGCTCTGTTTTTACACCCCCACCCTCCTGCAGCTGGATGACAACACAGCTGGAGCATCTCAACATCATCATCGCCCCAGCGTGCACTTTTACAAAACCTCACAGCAACTGATTTACTCCATTTCACAGTCAACAAGTTCCAAAAACGTCTCTGGCCACAGAGAGCTACGTCGGGTTGGCGCTGCATAGTCTTAAAACAAAACCAGAGAATGATGTTTCAAGTTTGCTGCTCCAGTGGGACACACACAATCCTGGCTTCACTGATACCAACACAGCATTTGTGCGACTGCAGGGGAGAGGAGGTGATGGGTTTGGGATGCCAGAGGTTGCCAAGCCAAGTTGTATGACATAGCAGCAGTTAAATGCAGCCTTCTGTAAGCTTTAAATATCCACTGGGCTTACATCAAATACATCAAAACACAACAATAAAAAACACTTTTCTGAACTTATCAATATGACTCTGTCCTTCACAGGATAAGTAAAATGGATCACTGCAAAAACTCACAATCTTAACAAGAATATTTGTCTTATTTCTAGTTAAAATGTCTCATTTTAGTAAAAAAATCTCATTACACTTAAAACAAGACTCATCACTGGAAAAAACAACAATTTTCACCTGTTTCAAGTAGATTTTCACTTGAAATAAGTAGAAAAATCTGCCAGTGGAACAAGATTTTATTGCTTGTAATAAGAAGATAAATCTTGTCCCACTGGCAGATTTTCCTACTTATTTCAAGTGAAAATTTACTTGATACAGGTGAAAATTGTCAAATAAGTTATTTTTCTGGTGTTATTTTTCTGGTGATGACTAAATGTTGAAATAGCAGTAAAACCACATTCATTGATGAAATGACATAAGGGATGGAAAGGGGGGATGGCAGTTTTACAGGGGGGATGATTTGGACCGTTTTTATTTCAGGGGGGATGCCATCCCCCCTCATCCTCCCTCATCCCCCCTCAACTCCAGCACTGTCTGCAGTTGATGCCACCTCCCAATGAATGTGGAACAGAGACATAACACCTGAGCAGGTACGCCTACTACAGGGGCCAAATGACGTGGCTGTGTGAGTGGGCTCTGGAGGAACCCACAGCCCCGTTCTTTCATGTATTTAATCCTCTGGTACCATAGTCTGCAGAATAGAGAAGATTACTGGCTAATCTGCTCTTCCTTTCCCCCAAGAGCCTGCTGGATGCGCAGGCTTGTCATCGTCTCTGAACACTGGAATAAAAGAATGATAGAATTTATTTAAAATGTACAGAAGAGTATTAGGGCCATGCAGGAGAAAAAATATTTGAGAGGGGAAGATTTTGTTTTATTGTGCACTTTGAGAAAAAAGTCAAAATGTCGAGAAAAATGTTGAAAAATATCAATTTCAAGAATAAAGTCGAAATGTTGAGAATAAAGTTGAAATACAATTTGGTGAAAAAAGTGGAAATGTCTCCTCTGGCCCATCAAATCCAGTTAGAGCGACTGACAGCTCTGCAGCAGCAGCCGGAACTAACTAACTAACTAACTAACTAACTAACTTACATCCTTGGAGTGGAAGGTTAAGGGTACGTTTCTGAAGTTATGCAACTGCATATGTGTGATATGTGTTTCAAATCAATATCGTAAAGCCAATTCTTGTATTCTGAACCTTGTTGTTCAACTATATTGACGAAATTTTGACTTTTTTCTCGACATTTCGACTTTTTTCTCAACATTTCAACTTTTTTCTCAACATTTCGACTTTTTTCTCGAAGTGCATAATGAAAAAAAAACCTTCCTCCTCTAAAATATTATGTTTATTTTTCTCCTGCCTGGCCTTAATACTTCTTCCGTAAAAATGCAAGTTCAGTTCAGAAGTCCTTTATTTTTGCTGGAGAAGTTGCTGCCCGTAAAGTGAAGTACACAGACTGTCTCTTAATTCTGAGGAAGTCTGATTCTGATTTACATGTTAAGGGATGTTTTATTTGGAAGGCAAACATTAAAAAGAAATGTTTACCAGAAACTGTCTGGGGAGAAAAGAGTTAATATGGTTGTAGAGAGTGGTCCTTGCATTGAAAGAAGTTTGTTTTTAGAGAGAAAGCTAGAATAGTTTTTTATGTTTTGTTGTTAGAATGCAGAGCTGGGTAGTAACGAGTTACATTTACTCCGTTACATTTACTTGAGTACGTTTTGGGAAATGTTGCACTTTTAGGAGTAGTTTTGAATCACTATACTTTTTACTTTTATTTGAGTAGATTTGTGAAGGAGAAACTGTTCCTCTTACTCCGCTACATTAGGCTACGTTGAGCTGTTACTTTTCTTTTATCCCTTTTATCCGTGTACGTGTCAATCTCATGACATCACTGGGTGATTCTTTGGGAAAAATGTTTGTTTTTGCATGTTTTGTCACATTTACACAGACTCAAACACACACAGAGTTTCTATGAGTTCATGGGCTTGTTTTAGTTCTGCCTGGTTAAAAAAGAAAAGTACAAAGGCTTGACATTTTGTGCTACTTGTGCTTAATTTATTTTTTTATTCTGTTATTATTTTATTTATTTTATTATGTATTAAAGTACTTGAATTTACTTCAAGATTATTTCAATTTAAGCTATTTTTTATTAATTTTTAATTTATTTTATTATTTTATTGATTTAATTTGCCTGAAGATGATTATTTTGTACTTTTGTCTGTTTGAATGGTTGTGTTAAAAAAATAAATCAGACGTTACTCAACAGTTACTCAGTACTTGAGTAGTTTTTTCACCAAGTACTTTTTTACTTTTACTCAAGTAATTATTTGGATGACTACTTCTTACTTTTACTTGAGTCATATTATTCTGAAGTAACAGTACTTTTACTTGAGTACAATTTTTTGGCTCCTCTACCAGCTCTGTTAGAATCACAGAAATGAAATTGTGTCTTTGTGTATTTAATCTGCACTTATAGCTGTTATTCCTATCGACCACCAGGGGGCGTTACGGTGCAAACAGCCCAAGAGTCTTTCCTGAGGTCGTCACAATTTAAGGCTTCCTCTCCAGCCATCATTCTTTCCAGTCAATGGCCTTTGCTTTGAGTGTTTCTCCCAGCTTGTTAAGTGTTCTCTGCTCCTCCTGCAGGTTTCATAAGCTGCTGGCACAGCTGCTGCTCCACATGTGTGTGCTGAGGTCACCGTCTGGTCCCACCATGACAGGCCTGCACACGAATGTATGTGCAAATGTAACCTATAAGAAAACATAACGGCTCTGAGATTCACAGCAATGTCATCTGTGTGTCTTGTAATATGACAAATGCAGAGGTGTCAAAAGTATTCACATTCATTATTCAGGTAGAAGTATAGATACTACAGTTTATAAAATACTCCTGTAGAAGTTGAAGTGTCAACTCAAGTTTTTTACTCAAGTAAAAGTATAAAAGTACTGGTTTCAAAACTACTTAAAGTATAAAAGTAAAAGTAATGTAAGGGGGAAAAAGCCATTAAGGACAAAAGCCATTGAAAATGAATGCATCTTAGTATAATGCAAATATATTAAAGAAGCATATATGTGTACTATTGAGCATTAACATGTGTTTCAGAGAGCAGGAGATATGATGACTAGTTGCCTATAAGTATTGTAATGGTGCAAAAAGTCAAACTTCAGAGGCATGTTATCATTTATCCTAACCTTTATTGGAATGTACATCCAAGTTTAGTTGCAGGAATCTGAGGGAACGGATGTAAGAACAAAAACAAGAACATCTGAAACAACCACAACCAAATTCACTCTATCCGGATGGAGCAATTTAACTGGATAGTTTTTATTAAAGGCCGAAATGAAATAGAGTAACGAGGCTGTTTTTAAAATGTAAGGAGTAAAAAGTACAGATAATTGCGTGAAAATGTAAGGAGTAAAAGTAAAAAGTCGTCTGAAAAATAATTACTCCATGGAAGTATAGATAACCAAAATTTCTACTTAAGTAAGGTAACAAAGTATTTGTACTTTGTTACTTGACACCTCTGGACAAATGTGAAGTAAAGATAAAAAAATGTTTTGGTCGATTCAAAACAAAAACAATCATATGCAAACCTGACCTACTATACACACACTATATAAGTTTAACTGTAGCTTTTTCTCTTTTTTTGAATTTTCATAATCGTTCAGCATTTTACAATATACATTTTGACTTTGATAAAAGTAATAAAAAGTTGGATTTAGTGTCGTTTTGGCTGAAAAATGATTCTCATTGTTCTGACATTTCACAAATGATCTCTCGCTCTGCAGTTTTATCTCATTTATTCTTTGTTTTTTTGATTTTGTAACAGTGAATTAGTGATTAAATTCAAGAATGTTTGTTGTGTTGATCTTAGAACTTCTGCCAAAAAGGCAAATCCAAAGCAAATAGAACTAGTCCCTTGAAGGAAGATATTATTCTTATTCTTGTTCTTGTTCTTGTTGGTTTTTTTTCGATGTTGCATCAGGTCATTGAGGATTGCAGACAGCTTTGAGTTTAGGAATGGCCTTATAAACCTTCACAGTTCAGTGGGCAGCAACAGTTGCTTCTCTAAGATTCTTAATAATGTCTCTTCTCCTTGGCATTATGTTAACATAAACCTGAATGCTGCAGACTAGCAAACTGCCAAAATATCCTCTCATACAGAGGTGTTAACAGTTGCTGATGATCATTATTGGAGTGTATTTGGATATCGTCACCTGCTGCTACTTACCTTCTTAACTGGACTCAGTTTTTCTGTATTTTGTCTTTTTAATCTAAATAATGAGACGCTTTAATATCCTAGTAAGGGCCGGAGTATCATTATCAGAGGTGGGTAGAGGAGCCAAAAATTGTACTCAAGTAAAAGTACTGTTACTTCAGAATAATATGACTCAAGTAGAAGTAAAAAGTAGTCATCCAAATAATTACTTGAGTAAAAGTAAAAAAGTATTTGGTGAAAAAACTACTCAAGTACTGAGTAACTGTTGAGTAACGTCTGATTTATTTTTTTAACAACCATTCAAACAGACAAAAGTACAAAATAATCATCTTCAGGCAAATTAAATCAATAAAATAAATTAAAATTAATAAAAAAATAAAAAATAGCTTAAATTAAAATAATCTTAAAGTAAATTCAAGTACTTTAATAAATAATAAAATAAATTAAGTAATAATAGAATAAAAAAATAAATTAAGCACAAGTAGCACAAAATTTCCAGCCTTTGTACTTTTCTTTTTTAACCAGAACTAGAACAAACATGAACTCATAGAAACTCTGTGTGTGTTTGAGTCTGTGTAAATGTGACAAAACATGCAAAAACAAACATTTTTCCCAAAGAATCACCCAGTGATGTCATGAGATTGACG
Organism: Cololabis saira; assembly: GCF_033807715.1. Taxonomy (NCBI): domain Eukaryota; kingdom Metazoa; phylum Chordata; class Actinopteri; order Beloniformes; family Belonidae; genus Cololabis; species Cololabis saira. The sequence continues at coordinate 6,076,978 of NC_084591.1, forward strand.
CGTATGCGGATAAAAGGGATAAAAGAAAAGTAACAGCTCAACGTAGCCTAATGTAGCGGAGTAAGAGGAACAGTTTCTTCTTCACAAATCTACTCAAGTAAAAGTAAAAAGTATAGTGATTCAAAACTACTCCTAAAAGTACAACATTTCCCAAAACTTATTCAAGTAAATGTAACGATTACTACCCAGCTCTGACCATTATTACGTCCTTATTCCTAACACTTAGACATTGGCAGAAGGTGGAGCATGTTTCTGCCACATCCTTGATCATCAGAATTACATGTTTCTCTTTTTCTGAAATTCCTGATTTGAACTGAAATATGATTCTTACCATGAGATTTTCTCTCAACCTGGTCAGAGAAAAGGAGCCACCGACTGGTAGATGTTATCCAGTACAAGTCTGGAACCAACACACCCCCCCCCTTCCTCCTGAAAGACTTACGGGAATGAAAACAGACTTGGCAGAGATGGAGAAACCACTTGTGAGATACCATGAGGACGGAGCTTGAACTCCTCTGCTGTGACAGTTAAGGATGAGACAAAAGGATGCATCAGACTTGAGCTCTTTTTGCAGTCTTGCACACAATTCTGCCCGTGTAAACGCAGGCTCCTCAATCTGGTTTAAAGAGCCGGCAAAAATAAGAACTTCACTATCACAAACTCATGTGGCTACAATTAAAACCAGCAATAATTCCTTCCTGGGTCAGAAACTTGTTTATACAAAAACCAAAAACAGAACCTTCAGTTGCTTTATGATGAAAGCCTCAAGCAATCATGTCATCGTTGTTTATGGCGTCTTTGAGGTTAAGCATCTTTGTATGTGCGTATATGTGCCTGTTACGCATCGATATTACGGAGTAAGATCACTTCCAAAAAGATGTGTCCATGTTATAACGATTCGTATTCGTTATGATAAACATTTGTATGTAAATAAAAAAGTTGTACCCAAAATGCTGCTGTCACACACATGAGTGTGATAAATTATTAGGGTTAGGATTGTTTTTATGCGAGTATGAATCTAAAAGCTGTGAGTGCAAAGTCTTATGAATACCACTCTAATTTCTACGACTACGAGTCTTCACTGTGAACACGAATTCAAGTTTATGGGTACGAGTCGAAAAACTGTTGAAATGACGTCACAGGCAGTTCACAGCATAGACATAAGAAAAATAGAGAAACATTTTCTCATCAACAAAATATATTTTTAAATTTTCAAGTAACAAAATAACATATTTTAACTACTTTTCAGATTTTTTCAATTATTTTATTGTCTGAAAAATGGTTCAAATATGTTATTTTGTTATTTGAAAAAATTTAAATTAGTTTTGTTGATCTATTTTTCTATATTTTTCTTATTTTTGTGAGGGGGGATATATATTGTTTTTCGGCACTACCTTGTTCTCTATAGCTGATATAACATGAATTACTCCTATGTGGGATCAATAAAGTTCTTATTTTTGCCGTCTGAGAAAATTAAATATATTATATTTGGTGTCTAACTGTTTCCCAAGTATATTAGTGCGTGAGTGAATGAATAAATGAGACGTAAAACGTACATTTCTTTGTAGAAAGGCGTTTTATGAAAATAAGTCCATTCACTTGTATTAGTTTACAGCGCAGTCTTGAACATCCAATATGGCGGCGACGTTGACGTACGGCTCAGCGCTCGATGGGGCGTCTACGTATATATGTCTATGCTGTTCCTGCCTGTGACGTCATTTCAACAGTTTTTCGACTCGTACCATAAACTTGAATTCGTGTTCACAGTGAAGACTCGTAGTCGTAGAAATTAGAGTTGTATTCACAAGACTTTTAGATTCATACTCACATAAAAACAATCCTAACCCTAATAATTTATCACTCATGTGTGTGACAGCAGGATTTTGGGTACAACTTTTTTATTTATATACAAATGTTTATCATTACGAATACGAATAGTTATAACATGGACACATCTTTTTGGAAGTGATCTTACTCCATACGATATGAGCCTGTCCTGGGTCGTGTTGACACTGGATTCACCGACCCACGTGTTTATTCAGCCTGTGACGTAGAGCCCGCGGCACGAACACGCGGCACGAACACGCCTCCTCACCTGTCGGCTGTCCCCACCTTCCGCCAACATGTCCCACTACAGAACAGGAAGTCACAAGCTGAGAATAAAACCCCTCTGCTGAGTTTGGCATCAGCACTGTTTAATTTAACTCCTTACAGAGTTCAACTTCCCTCTGCGTGCTTTCCACAGCTTCCTGTTTCTGCCAATTTTGCTAGCAAAATGTTGGTGTTGGGCTCCGGAGTTAGGTGTTTTTATAATCAAACAGGGTTGGTGGCACCGCTGTTCTAATATTTGCTCGGTATTTCACATCCTGTTGAAAGTATGGCATGACGTCATTTTTGTTGGATCTATTTGCTCTAGAATCACAGTGAGATCAACCTTTGGGCCAAATCCCGGCTAATGGAGATCCATTCTAACTGTATGACTGTCCTGAGTTGGGTTAAGTTGAGGGTTAAGCTTGAGTTATGGACAGTACTGGAGTTGAGGGGGGATGAGGGGGGATGACATCCCCCCTGAAATAAAAACGGTCAAAATCATCCCCCCTGTAAAACTGTCATCCCCCCTTTCCATCCCTTATGTCATTTCATCAATGAATGTGGTTTTACTGCTATTTCAACATTTAGAGTCATCACCAGAAAAATAACAGCAGAAAAATTACTTATTTGACAATTTGTTTCAAGTAAATTTTCACTTGAAATAAGTAGGAAAATCTGCCAGTGGAACAAGATTTATCTTCTCATTACAAGCAATAAAATCGTGTTCCACATACAGATTTTTCTACTTATTTTAAGTGAAAATCTACTTGAAACAGGTGAAAATTGTTGTTTTTCCAGGGATGAGTCTTGTTTCAAGTGTAATGAGATTTCTTTACTAAAATGAGAATCTGCCCTTGAAAATTGAAAACAATGTGATCTTGTGGTCTTGGTTTTGATTGAGGGTCAATCTGAGGCCCCGTTTCCACATAGCCGGGTATTTACAAAAACGGATATTTCCCCCTCTACGTTTTGAAAAATACCATCATTTACACGAACCCGCATAGATACGCTGTTAAGGTGCTATGAGCATCCAAACCTACAGGGGGCAGTGTAACGAGAAGATAAAGTCATGCTAGCCAATCGGAATCCTGGAAAAAAACATCAACAAATGACACGTGTGAAGCCTGAATAATATGTTATATATATGTAATATAGTAATATATGTTAAATCGACGGCGTAGCCTACATACGGTGCGCGTCACCGCGTACCCTACGCCGTAGGCTCTGCGTTGGTGTAACGCAGAACCATAAATCAGCCTTGACTGCCAGTTACTTCCATGATGAACGAGAGTCTTTCGTTTGGAGTGACAGCAGAGACGTTCAATAAACGAGTCAGCCCACTACGGTTCGGTTTCCTGTATCTGTGTCACGTGACTGCCACGCCCCTTTAGGAGACAGGAAGTAGGTCCTGAATCTATTGAGTCCTATGGGAAAAGTGAACGTGAGCACAGATTATTACCAATTCCTTCTCCCCATAGTAACCTAAGTAAATATGGGACCCATTTTCCAAAAGCCACAAACCTTCTGAACATTCTGACACCAAAATGGCAATTTTCAGACCGACAGATTAGGAGAAAATGAACTTTGTTTGAGACCTGTCTCTGTCTGAGCAACACACTCTCGCGAGATTTGGCTCTCATCGTTTTGCCATCGGATAAAATGAAGTTTAAAACTAAAATAAAACTTGCTTCTTTGCTTAATAATACCAAAGATCTTCTATACAGATATACATATATACATATATTTATTGAACGTCTCTGATAATACTGTTATTTTTATTATTTAAGTCTTTTTGGAAGAAAGTTGTTCTGTATCTAGTGTTGTATGTTCCAAAACGATGTGGGGAGAGGGGCGGCCACGCCCACTTAGGAGACAGGAAGTGAGGTCAGAGGGGCGGCCACGCCCACTTAGGAGACAGGAAGTGAAGTCAGAGGGGCGACCACGCCCACTTAGGAGACAGGAAGTGTATACCATTTCATACCATTGGCAGTAACGGTAATGGTAATGGTAAGGTAATCTTCTGTACAGAGGATCTTTGGTGACAGAGAAGTGGAGTTACTTTTAAGTGTGACTTTAGAATATAAAACAAGTAAAATACAAGAAAATATTGACGGTGGCCAAACAAATTGTAAACACAGGTGGCACTCATGACGCTGGTGACGTTTCTGTTGCATAATGTGACGTTCTGAAGCCTAAATCTCCGTTTCCCTCCGTTTACAAGCAAACGTGAAAACAGAGTTTTTGAAAATCTCCACTTTGGCCGGAGTTTTCAGAAATTATCATTTTTGGTGACTTTGAGCTTCGTTTCCGTGTAAATGAACGGCCAAAACGCATGAAAACACCACCGTTTTTGCTCCGTGTAAACGGGGCCTGAGTTCTGTTCAGTGCTTTAGCCGTGGTTTACTTGTGCTCTTTGGTTGTTTGGAATCTTGTTTTGTGTTTACCTTTGTTTCCTGTTTTATTTTGAAATATTGCCTGGTGTGTCTCTTCCTCTGTTCTCCCCAGTTGTCATTGGCAACACCTGTGTCTCGTTATCCTTTTTGAGTGTTTATCTATATTGGTTCGTCCCTCGGTGCTGCATTGCTGATTTGTTGTGTTTGTCTGTCCTGCTCACTTGGCAGCTTCCTTTGTGTTTTAATTGGGTAATTGTTTTTGTTTCATTTATTCATGTGTTATATTTGAAAGAGCTTTGGCTGATTTCTTTTAATTCCTTCCCCTGCAACACTGAAAGAATCCCCACCACAGACATTAAAGTAGCAGATGTGGCTAAAAACGAAACTTGTATCCCTGCCAAAACTTCTAACTGATTATATATTGCATAATGCAGCAATGCTGCACAAAGATAGTATGAAACAGAAATGTCTATTTTATTATTATTACCAGTGTAATTATTATTTATGTGTAGTTTGTTTTTTAGCTTTTTTATTACAGGCTTGGAATAATCTTTACTAAATAAAAAAAAGAAAAGTAATTATGTTTACCAACAAAGCAAAAATTCATTAACACTAGATCATGACAAAACAAGCAAAAGTGGCATTAAGTTTACAAATAGTAGAAAAATTTAATTTTGAAAGTTACTTTTGAAAATGGTAACAGAGCATATTCAAAGTTCTGTTTAGACTTGCGTTAATATGCGTTGATTAGAAATCTGGATCCTGTTTCACCAACCCAGTCTCACACAAAAACGTACCCTGCCTACGTTGGTCCAAAGTGCAAAAACGTAGAGGGGCTACAATATTAGCCCTTGAAATGTATAACTGTTACGTTTTTTTAGCCCTTAAAACGTATAACTGTTACATTTTTCTGCCGATTCGTTTTGCGCCCAAGTCACGTGACTTTTAAGATTCTGGCCGTGATACCAACAAACACGGTGGACATTTTTCCATTTTTGAGTGAAGAAAATCAATATTTTGAGTTAGTTTCTGCATAGAAATGCGTTTTGATTACATTTCTAGCAATACATATGTCACTTTCATAATATTCACTCAGTAAATGTATATAATCTCTTGCTTGCTCGTGGTTGCAAGGTTTTTTCAGATCTCGTCAGAATAATGTAAATCTGGAACGTTTTAAAAACGTGAAATGGTTACATTTTTGGTTGCTGTACACGCTGTGAAGAAAATCAATATTTTGAGTTAGTTTCTGCATAGAAATGCGTTTTGATTACATTTCTAGCAATACATATTTCACTTTCATAATATTCACTCAGTAAATGTATATAATCTCTTGCTTGCTCGTGGTTGCAAGGTTTTTTCAGATCTCGTCAGAATAATGTAAATCTGGAACGTTTTAAAAACGTGAAATGGTTACATTTTTGGTTGCTGTACACGCTGTGAAGAAAATCAATATTTTGAGTTAGTTTCTGCATAGAAATGCGTTTTGATTACATTTCTAGCAATACATATTTCACTTTCATAATATTCACTCAGTAAATGTATATAATCTCTTGCTTGCTCGTGGTTGCAAGGTTTTTTCAGATCTCGTCAGAATAATGTAAATCTGGAACGTTTTAAAAACGTGAAATGGTTACATTTTTGGTTGCTGTACACGCTGTGAAGAAAATCAATATTTTGAGTTAGTTTCTGCATAGAAATGCGTTTTGATTACATTTCTAGCAATACATATTTCACTTTCATAATATTCACTCAGTAAATGTATATAATCTCCTGCTTGCTCGTGGTTGCAAGGTTTTTTCAGATCTCGTCAGAATAATGTAAATCTGGAACGTTTTAAAAACGTGAAATGGTTACATTTTTGGTTGCTGTACACGCTGTGAAGAAAATCAATATTTTGAGTTAGTTTCTGCATAGAAATGCGTTTTGATTACATTTCTAGCAATACATATTTCACTTTCATAATATTCACTCAGTAAATGTATATAATCTCTTGCTTGCTCGTGGTTGCAAGGTTTTTTCAGATCTCGTCAGAATAATGTAAATCTGGAACGTTTTAAAAACGTGAAATGGTTACATTTTTGGTTGCTGTACACGCTGTGAAGAAAATCAATATTTTGAGTTAGTTTCTGCATAGAAATGCGTTTTGATTACATTTCTAGCAATACATATTTCACTTTCATAATATTCACTCAGTAAATGTATATAATCTCTTTCTTGCTTGTGGTTGCAAGGTTTTTTCAGATCTCGTCAGAATAATGTAGAACTGGAACGTTTTAATAACGTGAAATGGTTACATTTTTGGTTGCTGGACACGCTGTGGAAAAAATCAATATTTTGAGTTAGTTTCTGCATAGAAATGCGTTTTGATTACATTTCTAGCAATACATATTTCACTTTCATAATATTCACTCAATAAATGTACATAATCTCTTGCTTGCTCTGGTTGCAAGGTTTTTCAGATCTCGTCAGAATACCCTGGCTACGTTGGTCCAAATGCAAAAACGTAGAGGGGTTACAATATTAGCCCTTGAAATGTATAACTGTTACATTTTTCTGCCTATTCGTTTTGCGTCCAAGTCACGTGACTTTTAAGATTCTGGCCGTGATACCAACAAACATGGTGGACATTTTTCATTTTTTAGTGAAAAAAATCTATATTTTGAGTTAACAAACACGGTGGACATTTTTCAGTTTTGAGTGAAAAAAATCTATATTTTGAGTTAGTTTCTGCATAGAAATGCGATTTGATTACATTTATAGCAATATATAAATGTAGATAATCTCTTGCTTGCTCTGGTTGCAAGGTTTTTTCAGATCTCGTCAGAATAATGTAAAACTGGAACTTTTTAATAACGTGAAATCGTTACGTTTTTGGTTGCTGGACAGTGCTGTAAAAAAAATCAATATCTTGAGTTAGTTTCTGCATAGAAATGCGTTTTGATTACATTTCTAGCAATACATTTTTCAATTTCATAATATTCACTCAATAAATGTACATAATCTCTTGCTTGCTCTGGTTGCAAGGTTTTTTCAGATTTCGTCAGAATACCCTGGCTACGGTGGTCCAAAGTGCAAAAACGTAGAGGGGTTACAATATTCAACCCAGTCTCACAGGAAAACGTGGTACAGGCTACGTTGGTCCACATTGCAAAACGTGGCCAATGTTACGATTTGCCCTCCTAAAACGTGAGATGTGAAACCGTTCCGTGGCTCATTCATTTTAATAGGTTTCGTTAGGTTTCGTTTCTGTCACGTGACTTTCAAGTTTTCGGCTGTGGAGGAAAAATAAAATTGCTGCCATTTCTTTGATTCTCGGTCTAAATTGCAATATTTTAAGATAGTTTCGCCATGAAAAGAAGATTTTATCATATTCATAGCAAGAAATATATTTTGGTTATTTTACCCTCATTTAATGGATCTTATTGACGGAAATGTATGAACCATGTGCTTGTTTTACTTCCTTTGAGTAATAAAACCACCAATTCTCTTGCATGGCCCCGTTATTAAAATATATGCCACGCCCAGTGCTTAATTTCTAAAGTGGGAGGTCCCGGAGCGCAGACGATGAGTGGCTCCGGTGCGAGCGAAAAAAAACACACACACACACACACACACACACACACACACACACTGTTGAACTGTCCGTTTTGACGTTAACGGCGATTTTCACAATGATATCTGCAACATTTCTTAAGGCAGAAACACCACTGTATCATTGTTAATTACACAACATTAGTGGGTTAATTTCCTGCACACCAATTTTCATGTTTTTCCCTTCGATTGTGAGAAAAAAAAGAGTTGTTTCACGCTGAGAGCATCATGCCAGCCGATCAGAATCCTGGAAAAAACATCAACAAATGACACGTGTAACTTCCAGGCTGATTTATGGTTCCGCGTTACACCAACGCAGAGCCTACGGCGGAAGTGATACTAGTAGCTGATTGGCCGATATGTGATCATCATCATCATCATCATCATCATCATCATCATCATCATCATCATCATCATCATCATCATCATCACCACCATCATCATCATCATCATCATCATCATCATCATCCTCGCTACCACCATCATCATCATCACCATCACCATCATCATCATCATCATCATCAGTCAAGTCAAATTGCACGTGCGAGGTCCCGTTCATCGCTGCTTGCAGCTTTAATTTATATATAACTATTTTAACATTTCTAAACACAAAAACACGAAAGTGTCCTTGATAATTCAATAATACAATAGGTTCATGTTAAGGACATCCGTTTTAATTAGTTCTCCTTCGATTATGAGATGTTATTAATGCTCAGTAGACACAGGAGGTTTGTTATGTATTGTTATGAGGCCTATTTCGTGTCTATTTTTGAACAGTTCACTAATGCTTTGAGCTAGGAAGCTGAAATTCTAGACTCTGTATCAAGAGGTGACTTTCATCCACTGTGCGGATTTTCAGATCTGTGTGACCTTCGGAAGTGTCAAAGGTCACCCCGTCTGTTGCTTTTCGGCCTGCTAAGACTATTTCGTGTCTTTTTTTGCATAGTTCACTAACACTTTGAGCTAGGAAGCTGAAATTCTAGACTCTGTATCAGGAGGTGACTTTCATCCACTGTGTGGATTTTCAGATCTCTGTGACCTTCGGAAGTGTCAAAGGTCACCGCGTCTGTTGCTTTTCGGCCTGCTAAGACTATTTTGTGTCTTTTTTTGCATAGTTCACTAACGCTTTGAGCTAGGAAGCTGAAATTCTAGACTCTGTATCAGGAGGTGACTCTCATCCACTGTGCCGAGGTCCAGACCCGTGCGACCTTCGGAAGTGCCAAAGGTCACCGTGTGTGGTGCCTTTTTCGTGCCTTTTTTGTGTGTTTTTTGAATAATTCACTAACGCTTTGAGCTGGGAGGCTGATTTTTGACTATGTTGCAATGCAGAAGGCCCTTTGCTAGGATCTTTTAGTGTTGTGGCTGTACGACTTCCACAGAGCTAGTTGGCATTGCAGAGGGTTTACAGAGTTGAGACTTGGTAAGCCCAATTTAAGCCCCATATGGAGGCCACAGGTCAAGTTTTACTTGGTTTGGTCAAATATTGTGGCAACGGTGTCCGTTCGAATGTTGGAAAAGGTGACGTTTCAAAGCCCCGCCCATCGAAAAGTACAGGTCTGATCTGCACCAACGTCTGTCTGATCAGGGGATGCCCCCGAACAACATATAAAAAATTCAGACTCCTAGCTAAAGGCGTTAGTGAACTATGCAAAAAAAGACACAAAATAGGCCCTGTTCCATTAGTCAGGAGGCTCTCAGAGCTAGAGGTTTCTACACCCTCCTAACCAGCCAGAACGTTTTAGAGGAAACACTGTTGCAGAAGTCATAGAAATCTGAATTTTTTATATGTTGTTCGGGGGCATCCCCTGATCAGACAGACGTTAGTTTGGTGCAGATCAGACCTGTACTTTTCGATGGGCGGGGCTTTGAAACGTCACCTTTTCCAAAAAAAGACACAAAATAGTCTTAGCAGGCCGAAAAGCAACAGACGGGGTGACCTTTGACACTTCCGAAGGTCACACAGATCTGAAAATCCGCACAGTGGATGAAAGTCACCTCTTGATACAGAGTCTAGAATTTCAGCTTCCTAGCTCAAAGCATTAGTGAACTGTTCAAAAATAGACACGAAATAGGCCTCATAACAATACATAACAAACCTCCTGTGTCTACTGAGCATTAATAACATCTCATAATCGAAGGAGAACTAATTAAAACGGATGTCCTTAACATGAACCTATTGTATTATTGAATTATCAAGGACACTTTCGTGTTTTTGTGTTTAGAAATGTTAAAATAGTTATATATAAATTAAAGCTGCAAGCAGCGATGAACGGGACCTCGCACGTGCAATTTGACTTGACTGATGATGATGATGATGATGATGGTGATGGTGATGATGATGATGGTGGTAGCGAGGATGATGATGATGATGATGATGATGATGATGATGATGATGGTGGTGATGATGATGATGATGATGATGATGATGATGATGATGATGATGATGATGATGATGATGATGATCACATATCGGCCAATCAGCTACTAGTATCACTTCCGCCGTAGGCTCTGCGTTGGTGTAACGCATAAATCAGCCTGGAAGTTACACGTGTCATTTGTTGATGTTTTTTCCAGGATTCTGATCGGCTGGCATGATGCTCTCAGCGTGAAACAACTCTTTTTTTTCTCACAATCGAAGGGAAAAACATGAAAATTGGTGTGCAGGAAATTAACCCACTAATGTTGTGTAATTAACAATGATACAGTGGTGTTTCTGCCTTAAGAAATGTTGCAGATATCATTGTGAAAATCGCCGTTAACGTCAAAACGGACAGTTCAACAGTGTGTGTGTGTGTGTGTGTGTGTGTGTGTGTTTTTTTTTTCTCTCGCACCGGAGCCACTCATCGTCTGCGCTCCGGGACCTCCCACTTTAGAAATTAAGCACTGGGCGTGGCATATATTTTAATAACGGGGCCATGCAAGAGAATTGGTGGTTTTATTACTCAAAGGAAGTAAAACAAGCACATGGTTCATACATTTCCGTCAATAAGATCCATTAAATGAGGGTAAAATAACCAAAATATATTTCTTGCTATGAATATGATAAAATCTTCTTTTCATGGCGAAACTATCTTAAAATATTGCAATTTAGACCGAGAATCAAAGAAATGGCAGCAATTTTATTTTTCCTCCACAGCCGAAAACTTGAAAGTCACGTGACAGAAACGAAACCTAACGAAACCTATTAAAATGAATGAGCCACGGAACGGTTTCACATCTCACGTTTTAGGAGGGCAAATCGTAACATTGGCCACGTTTTGCAAAATAAATAAAATTGAAATATGTATTGCTAGAAATGTAATCAAAACGCATTTCTATACAGAAACTAACTCAAAATATAGATTTTTTTCACTCAAAAATGAAAAATGTCCACCGTGTTTGTTAACTCAAAATATAGATTTTTTTCACTCAAAAATGAAAAATGTCCACCATGTTTGTTGGTATCACGGCCAGAATCTTAAAAGTCACGTGACTTGGACGCAAAACGAATAGGCAGAAAAATGTAACAGTTATACATTTCAAGCACTAGAAAAATGTAACAGTTATACATTTCAAGGGCTAATATTGTAACCCCTGTACGTTTTTGCACTTTAGACCAACGTAGCCAGGGTACGTTTTTATATGAGACGGAAAACCAATAGGCAGAAAAATGTAACAGTTATACATTTCAAGCGCTAGAAAAATGTAACAGTTGTTGTGCGTCTCGGGTAGCTTGGCTGTCCAGTTATCGAAGGCTAATGATAATTCTATTAAAGAATTATTAATAATTAATAAAGTGGACTATTTATCAATTTGAATTATCAAAATGATAATAATTCTCGGGGCACCACCCCCGATGCCTTACTCCGGGGGAAATTTGATAACTACACAGCAGAAAATCAGTCTCATTATGATTTGAATTATCCTGCAGAACAGCAAATCTTACTATATCTTACAGAATAACAGTGAAGGCGTGATATCCGAACACTAGGCTCTGCTTAAACAAATCAATTTGTGACCAAATCTTGTATGAAATAACAACAAACCACTCATTAAAAATCAATCAGGATTTATTTACATACAGGTGTCAAAAGATGATAGACGCAACACCCCAAATAAAATCCTGATGGCGCACTACGTAAACAGGGACAGAAATTATACAATGCAAAAGTTCCAGTCATCTGTGTGGGGTGTGACTAGTGTGTGTGTGTGTGTGTGTGTGTGTGTGTGTGTGTGTGTGTGTGTGTGTGTGTGTGTGTGTGTGTGTGTGTGTGTGTGTGTGTGTGTGTGTGTGTGTGTGTGTGTGTGTGTCGGATCTCAGAACGGCTCGGGAATTTATGACCGAGGGGAGCGTCTGGGTGTGTGTGTGCGTGTGTGTGTGTGCGTGTGGGGGGGGGGGTTAGTACGAGAGGGAGAGAGAGAGAGATGCAGAAGAAAAGTAAAATAATAGACACTCTTAAATAATTTCTCATTACCAGAAACCCAAGACCTTCTGATCTTTCCCACACAGAAATGCCCCACTGTGAAACTAAACTTCACACGTGCGCTCTGGTCATTTAACTGGGAAATTTAGAAGGGCCTTGTTTTCGGTTGTCGAGAAGCATGTCATAACGATCCAGCAATGTGGATGCAGCAGTAGACCAATAAGAAGATAAACAAAAACACTTAAGTTAAGAAACACAACTATGACGGGATCAGCAGTCCAGCTCACAGCGTAAACCAACTTTTAAAGTGTATTACTAAGTTTTTCTCTGCCCAGACACCAAAAACAGCCTCTCACGTGAATCTTTGCAGTTGAAGAAAAAAAAGGGTGGTCAGTCAGCGTTCCTCGGGGAACAGCTGGGTGTTTACGCTCAGCAGGGGATCCTGATAAAGCGGCTATCACTCCCTCCTGTGTCCTTGCTGCAGATGAGGGGGTAGCAGCTGGGCACAGCACTTGGCTTCCTTCAACTTCGGATCGGCGTCGCGTTCACGTCGAGGCAATGCAGGGTCCCTAGTTCGGCTTCCTGGGCTCGGAACTGCGTGGGTCGCTCGTGCAGCGCTGCAAAACGGACGCTCCTTCGTTCACGAAGGAGAAAGCTGGCCCTTGGCTGGCTCCCTGGTGCTACAGAGACCTGTGGGTGAGAAGGAAGAAGCAGAAAAGAGAGAAGAGGCCGGAGAGAGGGCGGTCTTCTCTTTTATAGCTGCATACAGGAAGTTGATACCCCTTCCTGCAGCTCGGGGTCCTTGTCCAATCAAAGTGTGGTGCCTTATCACCAAGAGGGTCACATATGCAAATCCTGGTGTCCATGGGGTTGTTCTCCAGACCACGCTGGAGGTGTCGTAAACTCACCATGAGGCAGGGATCATGAGACTTTAGCTTTGGCTTCGGCCCTTTACTGGTCCAAAGTAAATGTTCACCCAATCATAAATGTCATGAATTCATAACCATATGGACGGTGGTCCAACATCCCCCCTTAGATTTGACAGCGGGAAAGCAGGGTCTGGTTGTCAAATCTACCAACGGTGCAACAGTCCATGTGATGCAGTCCTGGTTGGCAGAGGGGCACAGTACTTAAAAGTTCAGAGGTTAGCATAGCGCTGGAGGCTTTGTCTGGGCAGAGGTGAGGCACGTCTGGGCAGACGGAAATACGCTATGCTATATGAGACTAGGGTATAAAACATAACAATAAACATAAAACATAAAACATATAGAAACGATAAGGGATTCGATTATGCAGTTCAGTGTCATTACTAGCAGAATGAGGTAGATAAAGATAAAAAGAAGGGAGGTTAGTCAGGTTACGGACCCTCGATACGTAACTGCCAAAAGCAGACCAGGCTCAGTTCACTACGTGTTAATCCCTTGGCAGAGCGGTGCTGAGGAAGGAAACGGATCGGAGGGGGTCCGTCCTGTAACAGAACCGACCTCGGGTAACGGAAGAAGAAAGTATTGTTCCCTAACAATTTAATCATTCTGCGATTAATTGCTAGACCCGGAGAAACAAAAACAGAACAAATGAAATAAAATTGTGAGTGTAGGTCTGAGTTTTACTTCCCTAACACTCCAAGATCCCTGCCCCTTTTTCAGGGGTGGGGGGATTTGCACTTCTGGGTCAGAAGTTGTCAGTCAGCTGCAGACGATTCATGCAGCTCGTTCAGTGCTCTGGCCAACAGGGTATATATGGCACCCCCCCGGCCTGCTGATCCACGGCGTCTGCGCCGTCTCTTGGGCTGTACCCTTGGCTGTACCCCTTGGGCGTCAGCACCGGGGTGGAGCACCTCTCGGTCACTCTGTGCACCGTTCTCAGAATCTACGGTGGGACGTCTCTGTGTTTCCCACGCCAGCTCAGCGTACCCGCGGATTTCTCGCATTTTGAGATCTCGCCTCCCGCTGCAGTAAAGAGTTACCTTACATCGCACGCTTTCATGGAGGTTATGTAGGAATAGAGACTTAAAATGACGATCATTCTCCAAACCGGGAGTGTTGCGTCCCTGGAAAAACGCAGCTCTCACACGCCAGTAATAATCTTTGGGGGTTTCTGACTCCTGGTGCTTAATTGAAGAAGCAGCCAGAGTAGCTGAAGCCCAGTCGGTTTCAGAAAAGTACTCTTCCAGCAAAGCCTGACGGAGTGCTTCATAGCAGTCTCTGGTTTTAGCTGGAAGGGATCTTATGAAAACACGAACGCTCCTAGCTGTGGTTTTCCAAAGAAGCTTTATCTTCTCGCTAGAGGATGCATGAGGTAAATCTCGGAGGCAATCCTGAACCTCATCGAGATAATTCTCAATATTTGACCCTGGATCATCCGGGTCAAAGTGTTCTATGTCATTGGCCAGGGACTCAAGGTCACGGAGACGCAAGCCTTGTCTATGTGGCGGGCCAGGGCCGTCTGGTCCACCAGAACATTCCTGATACAACCGGTCCCTGTGCCGAGAAGAATAATTAGTTCTTGTCTGGTGTGGAACAGGTAGGTCGGAGTGGGGGTTTAAACCACCTGACACAACTTTTTGTCCATCAGGGAAAGGTTCCCGGAAATTTGGATTTACGGCCTTCAGATTATGAGGCTGGCCGCATTTCGGACTCAGCACCTCATCTTGAACGCGCGGGGCAGTGGGCCTGAGGGTGAACGGGGGGGCACGCTTTAAGTCTGACCCCCCTTTCCTCATTTTGCACCTCGGTGGCTGCACTTTCATTTCATCCCAGGTGATAAGGTCTGGAACGGTGTCAGTAGCGTTTGGGCTACTGGCTATCCCCCTGGGCTCAGACAGGATAAGCAGGTTAACTGCTGGATCCTTTCTCTGGCCCCCTGCTGGCCGTGGGTCAGTGTGAGATTGGTCACGCCTTTCATCACACTGCTGCAAATTGTTAATGATCGGGACACTGGAGAGTTGATCTACTTTAATTTCTGATTCGAGCCTTGGCTTGCGGTTCACATGCTTGTTCTCAACCCAGCGAGGCTCCATTTTCTCGGAGCTTCGAGTGGACCCGTTACAGGAGTCCAGTGACTGCTGACGAAAGTCCAGCGACTGCTGGCGGAGACTAAGCGACTGCTCATAGAGGCTTACTGCCTTCTCCCGGAGGCAAAGTGCGTGCTCACGGAGCAGCCATGACTTTTCATGGCGTTCCTCCACGTGGCTGAACTTATGTGACTGGAGCTGGGTTTTGCAACTAAGCACATCAGAGAAGAATGCTTCTCTGGAAGAACTCTTAATTAAAGAGATCAACTCCTGTGTCCTATCACCAGCGTTACGTTCATAATTATGGACGTTATTCACCTCCTCTGAGGCGCATCGACTAGTTTCTCGGATTCGTGCTTGAGCCTCTCTTAACAGGCTTTTCAAGCGTTCAATCTCTTCCTGCGCATCGCAGTGCGCCAACACTTCCCCCTCGTATTTTTGTCGCCACCTGTGTTTGTTTTCCCCAGCATGGAGTTCTGCCTTACGTTGCCATAGCAACGCCAGTTTACCCGGAACGTTGGCTACACAGGATTTTTTATACGGTTTCTTGGCGAAGCTAGTGAGCTCTGCTATCCTCCCTTCGCAGGTCTGGAGGTCATAGTTATTTATTATGCTCAGCTCATCTCTGGGTATTTCCATAATACGTGCAATTACTTCTTGAGTGTCGGTAAAAGTGACGCTGGGGGAAGCCTCGGCCCCCCTTTCATGGTTACCTGGGCTAGTCATCGCGCGTCTGGCCAGGGGACCCGGGACTGAAGGGTACCTGGCGAAAAGCTTCCTATTCAAACGGAACTTGCCTGATGGTCCTTCTTAGTCAACCTCTGGTCACCTCTGCTGGCTCTGCGTCCAAATGCGATGAGTTTCCTGCCCTGTACACCACACGCAGTTCACGAACCGGACACCAGTGTTTCGCTTGCGACTCTGCCAAGAGATTAACACTCAGTAATGAAGTAGATTCACGTTATCACCCAGATTAGGAGGAATGAGACAATAAATGAAGCATGAGAGACTGAGCCAACTCTGATCTGTGCCTGAAGGCAGTTGGGTTCTTGGTTATCATAAACAGAATTGAGATAACCTTGGAAGCACAAAAAAAAACAAAAGAGAATCAATAAGGTGGATTAAAATTGAAATGCCACCCAAATTAAAGATTCAATTTAACAAACACGATAGAAATTAATCCGAAAGAATAACTCACATGGGGTAATCCCGACAAAGTTCTATTAATAGAATAGAAACCAACCATTAACTTCAGTGAAGCAAGGTTGCAGAGGGAAATTAATCAAACAGATTAATAAAAGTAGTGATAAAAATAAAAGTTCAAGTTAATAAACTTAAAGCGACCAACCCTTAGTGAAGCGAGGTTGCCATTAGAACAACTTAAAATAACCGTAGGAATCAGATAATGAGAGGGGAAGAAAAATAAAAATATTTTCTTTCCCGATCAAAATTAATGTTCTGTTATTTCATACAACCTGGTCACAAATATCGTTTCGAGAGCCTCACACGGGCGGACCATTTATGTTGTGCGTCTCGGGTAGCTTGGCTGTCCAGTTATCGAAGGCTAATGATAATTCTATTAAAGAATTATTAATAATTAATAAAGTGGACTATTTATCAATTTGAATTATCAAAATGATAATAATTCTCGGGGCACCACCCCCGATGCCTTACTCCGGGGGAAATTTGATAACTACACAGCAGAAAATCAGTCTCATTATGATTTGAATTATCCTGCAGAACAGCAAATCTTACTATATCTTACAGAATAACAGTGAAGGCGTGATATCCGAACACTAGGCTCTGCTTAAACAAATCAATTTGTGACCAAATCTTGTATGAAATAACAACAAACCACTCATTAAAAATCAATCAGGATTTATTTACATACAGGTGTCAAAAGATGATAGACGCAACACCCCAAATAAAATCCTGATGGCGCACTACGTAAACAGGGACAGAAATTATACAATGCAAAAGTTCCAGTCATCTGTGTGGGGTGTGACTAGTGTGTGTGTGTGTGTGTGTGTGTGTGTGTGTGTGTGTGTGTGTGTGTGTGTGTGTGTGTGTGTGTGTGTGTGTGTGTGTGTGTGTGTGTGTGTGTGTGTGTGTGTGTGTGTGTGTGTGTGTCGGATCTCAGAACGGCTCGGGAATTTATGACCGAGGGGAGCGTCTGGGTGTGTGTGTGCGTGTGTGTGTGTGCGTGTGGGGGGGGGGGTTAGTACGAGAGGGAGAGAGAGAGAGATGCAGAAGAAAAGTAAAATAATAGACACTCTTAAATAATTTCTCATTACCAGAAACCCAAGACCTTCTGATCTTTCCCACACAGAAATGCCCCACTGTGAAACTAAACTTCACACGTGCGCTCTGGTCATTTAACTGGGAAATTTAGAAGGGCCTTGTTTTCGGTTGTCGAGAAGCATGTCATAACGATCCAGCAATGTGGATGCAGCAGTAGACCAATAAGAAGATAAACAAAAACACTTAAGTTAAGAAACACAACTATGACGGGATCAGCAGTCCAGCTCACAGCGTAAACCAACTTTTAAAGTGTATTACTAAGTTTTTCTCTGCCCAGACACCAAAAACAGCCTCTCACGTGAATCTTTGCAGTTGAAGAAAAAAAAGGGTGGTCAGTCAGCGTTCCTCGGGGAACAGCTGGGTGTTTACGCTCAGCAGGGGATCCTGATAAAGCGGCTATCACTCCCTCCTGTGTCCTTGCTGCAGATGAGGGGGTAGCAGCTGGGCACAGCACTTGGCTTCCTTCAACTTCGGATCGGCGTCGCGTTCACGTCGAGGCAATGCAGGGTCCCTAGTTCGGCTTCCTGGGCTCGGAACTGCGTGGGTCGCTCGTGCAGCGCTGCAAAACGGACGCTCCTTCGTTCACGAAGGAGAAAGCTGGCCCTTGGCTGGCTCCCTGGTGCTACAGAGACCTGTGGGTGAGAAGGAAGAAGCAGAAAAGAGAGAAGAGGCCGGAGAGAGGGCGGTCTTCTCTTTTATAGCTGCATACAGGAAGTTGATACCCCTTCCTGCAGCTCGGGGTCCTTGTCCAATCAAAGTGTGGTGCCTTATCACCAAGAGGGTCACATATGCAAATCCTGGTGTCCATGGGGTTGTTCTCCAGACCACGCTGGAGGTGTCGTAAACTCACCATGAGGCAGGGATCATGAGACTTTAGCTTTGGCTTCGGCCCTTTACTGGTCCAAAGTAAATGTTCACCCAATCATAAATGTCATGAATTCATAACCATATGGACGGTGGTCCAACACAGTTATACATTTCAAGGGCTAATATTGTAACCCCTCTACGTTTTTGCACTTTGGACCAACGTAGCCAGGGTACGTTTTTATATGAGACGGAAAACCAATAGGCAGAAGAATGTAACAGTTATACATTTCAAGGGCTAGAAAAATGTAACAGTTATACATTTCAAGGGCTAATATTGTAACCCCTCTACGTTTTTGCACTTTGGACCAACGTAGCCAGGGTATTCTGACGAGATCTGAAAAAACCTTGCAACCAGAGCAAGCAAGAGATTATGTACATTTATTGAGTGAATATTATGAAATTGAAATATGTATTGCTAGAAATGTAATCAAAACGCATTTCTATGCAGAAACTAACTCAAAATATTGATTTTTTTTCACAGCACTGTCCAGCAACCAAAAATGTAACCATTTCACGTTATTAAAACGTTCCAGTTTTCCATTATTCTGACGAGATCTAAAAAAACCTTGCAACAACGAGCAAGCAAGAGATTATATACATTTACTGAGTGAATATTATGAAAGTGAAATATGTATTGCTATAAATGTAATCAAAACGCATTTCTATGCAGAAACTAACTCAAAATATTGATTTTCTTCACAGCTGTCCAGCAACCAAAAATGTAACCATTTCACGTTATTAAAACGTTCCAGTTTTACATTATTCTGACGAGATCTGAAAAAACCTTGCAACCACGAGCAAGCAAGAGATTATATACATTTACTGGGTGAATATTATGAAAGTGAAATATGTATTGCTAGAAATGTAATCAAAACGCATTTCTATGCAGAAAATAACTCAAAATATTGATTTTCTTCACAGCGTGTCCAGCAACCAAAAATGTAACCATTTCACGTTATTAAAACGTTCCAGCTTTACATTATTCTGACGAGATCTGAAAAAACCTTGCAACCACGAGCAAGCAAGATATTATATACATTTACTGAGTGAATATTGTGAAAGTGAAATATGTATTGCTAGAAATGTAATCAAAACGCATTTCCATGCAGAAACTAACTCAAAATATTGATTTTCTTCACAGCGTGTCCAGCAACAAAGAATGTAACCATTTCACGTTATTAAAACGTTCCAGCTTTACATTATTCTGACGAGATCTGTAAAAACCTTGCAACCACGAGCAAGCAAGAGATTATATACATTTACTGAGTGAATATTGTGAAAATGAAATATGTATTGCTAGAAATGTAATCAAAACGCATTTCAATGCAGAAACTAACTCAAAATATTGATTTTCTTCACAGCTGTCCAGCAACCAAAAATGTAACCATTTCACGTTATTAAAACGTTCCAGCTTTACATTATTCTGACGAGATCTGTAAAAACCTTGCAACCACGAGCAAGCAAGAGATTATATACATTTACTGAGTGAATATTATGAAAGTGAAATATGTATTGCTAGAAATGTAATCAAAACGCATTTCTATGCAGAAACTAACTCAAAATATTGATTTTCTTCACAGCGTGTCCAGCAACCAGAAATGTAACCATTTCACGTTATTAAAACGTTCCAGCTTTACATTATTCTGACGAGATCTGAAAAAACCTTGCAACCACGAGCAAGCAAGAGATTATATACATTTACTGAGTGAATATTGTGAAAATGAAATATGTATTGCTAGAAATGTAATCAAAACGCATTTCCATGCAGAAACTAACTCAAAATATTGATTTTCTTCACAGCGTGTCCAGCAACCAAAAATGTAACCATTTCACGTTATTAAAACGTTCCAGCTTTACATTATTCTGACGAGATCTGAAAAAACCTTGCAACCACGAGCAAGCAAAGGATTATATACATTTACTGAGTGAATATTATGAAAGTGAAATATGTATTGCTAGAAATGTAATCAAAACGCATTTCTATGCAGACACTAACTCAAAATATAGATTTTTTTCACTCAAAAATGAAAAATGTCCACCGTGTTTGTTGGTATCACGGCCAGAATCTTAAAAGTCACGTGACTTGGGCGCAAAACGAATCGGCAGAAAAATGTAACAGTTATACATTTCGAGGGCTAAAAAAACGTAACAGTTATACATTTCAAGGGCTAATATTGTAACCCCTCTACGTTTTTGCACTGTGGACCAACGTAGCCAGGGTACGTTTTTGTGTGAGACTGGGTTGGTTTCACAAAGCAGGTTCAACCAATTCAGAGTCAACCAGAGGCGTCAAGTAACGAAGTACAAATACTTTGTTACCTTACTTAAGTAGAAATTTTGGTTATCTATACTTCACTGGAGTAATTATTTTTCAGACGACTTTTTACTTTTACTCCTTACATTTTCACGCAATTATCTGTTCTTTTTACTCCTCACATTTTAAAAACAGCATACAGCACACATTTAATTTCGGCCCCTTTAAAAAAAAAACTATCCAGTTAAATTGCTCCATCCGGATAGAGTGAATTTGGTTGTGGTTGGATGAGAAGTATAAACATAATACCATTCCGACACCCTATTGGTTTGGCTGCTCTCTGAAACACATGTTAATGCTCAATAGTACACATATATGGTTCTTTAATATATTTGCATTATACTAAGATGCATTCATTTTCAATGGCTTTTGTCCTTAATGGCTTTTTTCCCCCTTACATTACTTTTACTTTTATACTTTAAGTAGTTTTGAAACCAGTACTTTTACTGGAGTAAAAAACTTGAGTTGATACTTCAACTTCTACAGGAGAATTTTTAAACTCTAGTATCTATACTTCTACCTGAGTAATGAATGTGAATACTTTTGGCACCTACAACACAGCAACGGGTTACCAGCTTCTGCGGAGCTCTGAGCTCCACGCCCCGCCCATTTTCGTCTCGACTACGAATCAGGAAGGAGGGGGAAGTGACGTATGCCGTAAAGCAGTCAAAGCCGTAAAAATGTGTAGTTTTTTAGTGTGGAAGGGTTCCTATCCTATCATCTCCCTGTCTTTGCTATATTGCCATATTACCTCAAAAATAAAAGTAAACAAACAAATCACTACTATGAAATAACACGACAAAAAACACCTGAGGCCATAAATGCTCTTAAAGCTGAGCTGCAGACACAGACTTGGAGTGAAGTTTACAACGCATCTGACCCAAATGAAGCCTATAATGCCTTCTTGGCTGTAGTAATTAATTCATATAATAAGCACTGCCCATTAAAAAAGACACTACATACAAACAAACAAAAACAGGAAAAGCCATGGATAACTCAAGGTTTAAATAATGCATGCAAAAAGAAGAATCTACTATACAAAAACTTCTTAAAGCAAAGAACCAATGAAACAGAAACACGATATAAAAAATATAAGAACAAACTAACCAATATATTAAGAATAAGTAAGAAGGATTATTATCATAAACTATTGGAACAACAGAAAAACAACATTCAAGGTACCTGGAAATTACTGAACAGTCTAATCAAGAAAGGCACAGGAAAACCACAATACCCAACGTTTTTTAAAAAGGATAATACAATAAAGGAAAACACAAAAGAAATCGCAAATGAATTTAATAAATTCTTTGTGAATGTAGGACCAAATTTAGCAAAGGAGATTGAGGACCTGAGAGAAAAGGACGGCCTAGATGAAGGTCTCATTGATCAGAATCCACACTCCATCTTCATTGCTAGTGTAAATGAACAAGAAATATCGAAAATTGTTAACAATCTGAAAAATAAAAAATCAACTGACAATACAAATATAGACATGACTTTAGTCAAAAATATAATTGATACTATTGTAAAACCTTTTACCCATATTTGCAACCAATCACTCTTAACAGGTATCTTTCCAAATAAAATGAAAATAGCTAAAATAGTACCAATATACAAAAGTGGAGACAAACAACTATACACAAACTATAGACCGATATCACTCTTATCACAATTCTCTAAAATTCTAGAAAAACTTTTTGTAGCAAGACTTGATAGCTTTATTGAAAAACACCAATTACTAAGTAATAACCAATATGGATTCAGAACCAACAGATCAACCTCAATGGCAGTTATAGAACTGGTAGAAAACATCTCTAAAGCAATAGACAATAAACAATACACTGTGGGGGTCTTCATTGACCTAAAAAAAGCATTTGACACAATAGATCATAAAATACTATTAAAAAAATTATATCGATATGGAATCAGGGGTATTGCCCTCTCTTGGCTGGAAAGCTATTTAGATAAAAGAATGCAATTTGTTAGCCTAAACGGAGTCGAGTCGGAACCCTTACAAATAACTTTTGGAGTTCCTCAAGGCTCTGTACTAGGGCCAA
This sequence comes from Cololabis saira, assembly GCF_033807715.1. Lineage (NCBI taxonomy): Eukaryota > Metazoa > Chordata > Actinopteri > Beloniformes > Belonidae > Cololabis > Cololabis saira. The sequence goes on from NC_084591.1 coordinate 6,100,011, forward strand.
AATTATTTATCCTATATATAAACGATATATGTAAAGCCCTACAAAAAATGCAGTGTGTCTTATTTGCAGACGACACAAGCCTGTACTTGTCTGGTACAGATCTGGAGCAGCTCCTGCATGTAGTACAGAAGGACCTCAACATAGTGAACAAATGGTTTAAAATAAATAAGCTATCATTAAATATCAGTAAAACCAAATTCATTGTTTTTGGCAACAAAATGATAAATGCTCCAATAAACCTAATTATTAATAACATAAAACTAGAACAAACAAACACTACTACATTTTTAGGAATAACTATTGATGAAAAACTCATATGGAAGCCATATATTAATACCTTAAAAAGAAAATTATCTAAAACAATAGCTATATTATATAAAATGAAAGGTATTGTAAATAAAAGATCATTACAAGTACTATACAGATCCCTACTACTCCCATACCTGACTTATTGTGTGGAAGTGTGGGGGAATACGTACAAATCAATAACTCAACCCATTTATATTTTACAAAAAAAAGCAATTAGAATTGTAAACTTGGCTGATTATCTTGCACCAACAAACCCGCTTTTCATTCATAACAATACACTTAAATTCCAAGACATAGTCAATCTGAACACCACTGTTATAATATACAAGGCTTACAACAATTTACTTCCGGGCTGCATGCAGGAACTGTTCAAGCCAAGAGCGGGCAAACACGACCTCAGGGGAACTGCAATGTTTGACACAACAACAGTTAGAACAAACGCAAAGGGAAGATGTATTTCTGTTTTAGGAGTAAAACTGTGGAACTCATTAGAAAATGACCTTAAACTAGTAAATTCAATAAAAGCATACAAGATATTATTCAAAGCAAAGGTAATGGACTCATATATAGAAACACAATAAACAAACAATGAAGAATGCACACATGCACGAGATAAAATGACAACTTACATTGGTTTTGCCGGTTTCCTTAGCATCTTTTCACTTTCTGTTTTCAGAGCTATCATTATTATTATTATCATATTATTGCTATTATTATTATCATTATTACTATTACTATTATCATCACCATCATTATTATTGTTATTATTATTATTATTACTATTATTATAACTATTATTATTATTATTATTATTATTATTATTATTATTATTATTATTATTATTATTACTATTATTATTATTCTGTGTAGACTTATGATACTTCATTTGTTTTTTTGTATATTTTATTCTGTTAAAAGGTGGGCAAGATAAGCTTTATGCTTCAAGCCCAGACCTTTTCGGTCAAATCACAATGTTGACCAGGGAAAAACCTGTGTTATCTTGTTTGTTGTTTTTTCATTTTTGTTTGTGATTGACCGAAATAAATATTTACTACTACTACTACTACCATGCTCCTCAAAGTTACATAGTGCCAGTGAAGGTGATACAGACCCCTCAGACCATGACAGAGGTTCATTAAACCTGTTGGAAGTTGATGTACCATCACAATTACTCTGGAAATATGATATTAAGGTGGAAAAGTTACATAGTGCTGCTTTAAAGGGGACCTATTATGAAAAACACGTTTTTTCTTGTTTTAACATATATAAAGTGGTCTCCCCTCACCCTGCCAACACAGAAAAGATGATATCCCAAGAAAATCTGCAAGGTCTGCTCCCCCCCGCCTTACAGAGTCCCCCAGTGTCATGTGGTTTCTGTGAGCCGTTTGGATTTGTGCATTTTCTTTACGTCACCAAAATGCAAACCTCGGTCCTCGGGGGTCCGTCCCAGGTCGGATCAGCTTCACCCTCCGAGATTTTCAGCCAAATCTGTCGGTTTGATCACCGGTAACGGGCGATGCGCAGAGGATGCGCCACGGAGCCGATCTGTGCGCCGGGCGCCCGTCGCGCAGCATCCATCCGAGCATCCGGCTGAAATTCCGCTGGTCGGTCCCCGGGAGTCCCTGCTACCAGTCCAGGCCGGTTCCTGCGGTCCCGGCCGGTCGGAACCGGTCAGATTCCCTGGTTAAAGCCGCGGTGATGCGCGCTGCTCCAGCCTACTTCCTGGTTCCCAAAGCGCGGTCCGTCCGACTAAATTGTCCAGGTTCCCAGCGGCTTTGGGAGCAGGGATTTCTGGGGTCTGTCCCAGGCTGGATCAGCTTCACCCTCTGAGATTTTCAGCGAAATCTGTCGGTTTGATCACCGGTAATGGGCGATGCGTTCAGCAGCAGCCAGCGTTCAGCATCCGCACGGGCAGATCCAGCTGAAATAGTGCATAAATGTTATTTATATACAACTCATATTTTATTTTTTTAACAATAAAGTTGCCATTTGTGAAAATTCAGTGTTGTGATTTATTTACAGGCTCGGGCTGCTCTGGCGGAGCGAGGTTTATGCTCCTCCCCTGCTACACATCATTCAGGGAGCCAATCAGCACAGAGCCTCATTATCATACCCCCCCTTCCCTTAGAATGAAGCACAGAAAAAGAGGTTAGAAGCGGTAAAACTAGTGACAGGGCCCACAGGCTGGATTTATGATTTATGTAGAAAAAACAAGCTTTAGATTGTTTTTAAGACATTCAAGGCCTGTTTAAAATATACATTAAATGCCATAATATGTCCCCTTTAAACACCTTTGGTGGGTTTTTATAGTGGCAGTAACTCAAGACTTTACATACTTAGAGATGACTGAACCAACCTTTCTGTTTCTTAGTTTTTTGGCTCGGCCTCCTTTGTGAACCGGCTCCAGGCTTTAACGCTGTGTGTCCATGTGCACCTTAAGGGATCAGATCTGACATTCTCACTCCACATGCAATAAAGACACATTCAATTTACACAACCAAATAGCAAATATGTTACTTTATTGGCTAACCGCAGCAAATCAAAATCAAATGTTACCTTAATAGGCGGTCCCTGAATGAGGCCCAGCATGTATTCCACATCATGTTCCAGGCATATTTCCTGAGCTTTTTTACAACGCCCTGTGGCACTGGAAAATGTTTAAATCGTGCTCATATGGTATACAAAATGTGTCTGACGTGGTGTGCTTTGTCTGCACCTCTCTCACTCGCTCAAATTATGAAAAAAAATACAAAATATGTTACCTTAACTACGCAGATGACACACAAGTCTATATAACCATCTCGCCAAGGAGACTATAATCCCATTCAAACATCAATCTAATGCATTGATCAAATTAAAGAGTGGATGTGCCTGAATTTTCTTCAGTTAAATGAAGACAAAACAGAAATAATAGTGTTTGGAGCCAAGGAAGAAATATAAAAGTCAGCACTCGGCTTCAAGCAGTGAAGCTAAAAACCAATAGCGAAGCCAGAAGTCTGGGACTGGTTCTGGACTCAGACCTGGATTTTAACAGCCACATTAAGACAGTAGTGAAGTCTGTTATCACCTAAAGAAAACATCGAGGAATAAAGGACTTATGTCTCAGACCTATGTCTCCAGGCTTTTATCTTCAGTGGTGGGCTACTGTAACCAGAGGTGTCTTCAGTATGCACATTCATTACTCAGGTAGAAGTATAGATACTAGAGTTTAAAAATACTCCTGTAGAAGTTGAAGTATCAACTCAAGTTTTTTACTCAAGTAAAAGTATAAAAGTACTGGTTTCAAAACTACTTAAAATATAAAAGTAAAAGTAATGTAAGGGGGAAAAAGCCATTAAGGACAAAAGCCATTGAAAATGAATGTATCTTAGTATAATGTAAATATATTAAAGAAGCATATATGTGTACTATTGAGCATTAACATGTGTTTCAGAGAGCAGGAGATATGATGACTAGTTGCCTATAAGTATTGTAATGGTGCAAAAAGTCAAACTTCAGAGGCATGTTATCATTTATCCTAACCTTTATTGGAATGAACATCCAAGTTTAGTTGCAGGAATCTGAGGGAACGGATGTAAGAACAAAACTGGACAAGAACATCTGAAACAACCACAACCAAATTCACTCTATCCGGATGGAGCAATTTAACTGGATAGTTTTTATTTTAAAGGCCAAAATGAAATAGAGTAACGAGGCTGTTTTTAAAATGTAAGGAGTAAAAAGTACAGATAATTGCGTGAAAATGTAAGGAGTAAAAGTAAAAAGTGGTCTGAAAAATAATTACTCCAGTGAAGTATAGATAACCAAAATTTCTACTTAAGTAAGGTAACAAAGTATTTGTAATTCGTTACTTGACACCTCTGTTGTACATGAAGTGTGCTTTATAAATAAACTGGCCGTGCCTCTTTAAGGTGGAGGATCCTCAATATTTGGAGCTACCGCGTGAACAGCCGGTCTGTTTCCACACACATCTGTGGGAGACGGCTGGTGCTGGGGTTCCAGGGCCCATATGTCGGGGTCAGGGAGCCGTGTAATACTCCGGGTCGGGCCACGGGGAGAATCAGAGGTGTGTTGAAGCAGTTGTTCCTGAGAAAAGAGAGGTGTTTTAAAAAGGACACGGCCAGACAGCTGCAAGCCTGTCATCGCTGCGGGTCCGGCCTGCTGCTCACAGTACATTGTTAGAAACAATGTTTATGATTATTTATCAAATAAAACATTTTCCCAAAGTCGAACTTTGATAAAGGCACCATATTTTGCAGAATTAAAATAATAAAACTTTTTACAGAGCGTTTGCACCCAAGGTATTTTAAGTTTTTCTGCTCAAGTCAATTTCATTTGTTAGAAAACGTCTGGAACACATTCCAAAGATGGTTGGGATAGTAAACATTTTCACCACTTTGCAATCTTTTCTTTCCTTCTCACAACAATTGTTGCTTTGCATCAGATAAGTAAAGCCTGCTGTTGGACCTGTCCAGTACGTTCACCCTTCTGTGCCTCGGCCAAGTTGTTGGAATGCATGCAGATTGTAGTTGTATATTTTCTTGTTGAAAACGCACGTCCAAGGAAAACATGTAATTTTAAAGACAACATATTCCGAGAGGATTGCTATAATATCCTACATAGCGAAGAAATGCATTAACTGGAACCAGCACAGACCCCTTACATTTAACCTGTTTAAACAAACTTTGAATGACACTTTACGTTTGGAACAACGCACGTACACTCTGAAAAATAAGGGGGATGTTTTTCTGAGAATATGGCAACCGCTTATGGAGCTCTGACATTCATCCAGCATGCCTGGATTCTATGCACAAAAGAGACATATATGCACTGTGACCATGGCTTGTTTGATTTGATTACTTATGTATTTAGTTTACAAGTTCAATTCAATTCAATTTTATTTATATAGCGTCTAATACAACAAAAGTTGTCTCTCGACGCTTTCCAGAGACCCAGAACATGAACATAAACTCCTGAGCAATTATTACATAAACAATGGCAGGTAAAAACTCCCCTAGTGGGAGAAAAACCTTAAGCCAAACAGTGGCAAGAAAAACTCCCCTTTAGGAGGGAAGAAACCTTGAGCAGGACCAGGCTCATAAGGGTGGACCCTCCTGCCGAAGGCCAGACTGGGGGTCAGGGACGGCAACAGCACAGCAGGCAGGTGGAAGCAGCAGCGGGATGACTGGGGGTGGGGACCGCAGGCCAGCATGCAGCTCCCGAAGCTCCGGCCCAATCAGCAAGTCCCAGGTTGGGGTGCAGGGTCGGGGAAAGGTTGAGAAGGGGCAGGGCCAGGGAGAGGAGTCTCGAGGGACGAACCTTCTCCCCCGCCCAAATGGGGCCATTACCCTGCCCTCCTCACTCCCACACTGCAGGATCCGGTGTTTTGCATTCAGATTGTTAAAACTTTTAGTAAAAGTTGTCCTTTTACTTTATGTAACCACTTCTTCTTTTATTCTTTTTTTGATTTTCTGGTTGTTTTTTGTTCTGTATGTCTTTAAAATGCTAAAAACAAATAAAAATATAATTGAAAAAAAAAAAAGGCAGCATATTCCGGTCTGAAATCTTCGTATAAGTTTTGGCATGAATGCTGCATCACAGAAGTGAAAATGACCAAACTTCTACTCTTGCAAATCCCGGCTTTGAGGATATTGGCCCGGTTTCACAGACAAGGCTTAAGCCTAGTCTCAGACTAAAATGCTGTTTGAGCTGGCTTAACTTTAAGTCACTTGCACAGACATATCTTAAAATAGTCATAGATTTAGTCTGTTCTGGATTAAACAAAGCCAATTGCAAAAGGGTGGATTAGAGCTACTCTAGGACTAAATTGAAGTTTATATTAATCCTGCAAAGAGGCAGGTTTAACTTCAGCTTAGTACTGTTTGTGAAAGGGAGCACAGATGTTTTGGGAGCATGGAGTATTTGGAATATCTAAATGAAGACCAATATTCGCTACAGAGGCCAGCCAGACAAATGCTTGTGGATAGGAGTAATCCATTGAATCAGTTCGATGAAATAACTTTCCGAAACCGCTTTCGTATGTACAAAGAAAATGTACTGGAGATAATTACTTTGCTTGAGCCTAGACTTTCCTCCATGTCTCAAAGAGGAAGGCCTGTACCCAGTTCTCTCCAAGTTCTGATCACTTTGAGATTCTTGGCATCTGGAACCTTTCATCGTGAAACTGGTGATTTGTGTGGTGTCAGCAAAGCAACAGTGTTTAGAATAGTTCACAATGTCTGCAGTGCCATTTGTGAACTGAGAAATCTGTACATTAAGTTCCCTGATGCTGCTGAGCAAACCAACTATAAATCGTGATTCTACGAATATGGGAACTTCCCAGGAGTGATTGGCTGTATAGAGGGATGTCATGTTAAAATCAAGTGTCCATCAACTCCTGATGCTGAGGAGTACAGGAACTGTAAGAACTAGTTTTCCATCAATGTTCAGGCTGTATGCACTCCCAATTTAGAGTTTTCAAACATTGTTGCCCGTTGGAAGGGAGCAACACATGACTCAAGGATTTTTCACAACTCTTCATTGTGTGCTCAGTTTGAGAGAGGGCAACATAGCGGAATACTAATTGGTGACAGTGCATATGCGCAGAGTTCCTATTTATTCACACCTTAGCCACATCCCACAACAACTGAGCGGAAAGATATAACAGAGCTCATATTCGCACTAGAGGGATGATCAAGCGTATGTTTGGGGTGTGGAAAAATCAATTCCAGTGTTTATGCAATACACTTCATTTTGAGCCAAGAAGATGCTGCAAGGTGATCATTGCTACAGCTGTGCTGCACAACTACCTGAAGCTGCACAACTACCTAAAGCAGTATAATTGTCCTGACCCTCCAATGGAAGACCAGAATGATTCAGATGTGCCCATGCCAGTCCAACAAGGACTTGCACTCAGAGCTGCTTTCACATTGCAGTGCAATATTGCAGTGCAATAGTGTGCTGAAAAATTAAATGAGAAACTCAACCAAGGCTGTCCTAAAATTTAGGTTGTGGTGACTACAATACTCACACTCTTGTCAAGTGTATTTCATTACATTACATAGCTATCTCATGCATCTTTCTTTGAACAACTCTCTCTTCTAATTTCATATCCAATTCGACCTGTAGAATTCTCATTTTCATGTCATGCTCTTCTTTCAGATATTTCATTTTCTGCTCATGAACTTCTAAGGCTAACTTTTCATGCATTGACATCCTTTTTGGTCTCTGCTGGAAGGTTTTGGCAGCATCTTTTCTCTGGGATGCCATGCCAGATGTGGAGGGTGCACAGTCACTGTGCACTGGCTGTTCCACCAGGGTTAGAATAATTTCCTCTGGGAAAAGAACACCGTTAGATACAAAAGTGTGGTTACATTTTAATTTGCATTGAATTCACTGCAAATGGCAGCCCAAGCATTGTTCTTCTTATGTTCAACAGCAGCACTATGCCCTTTACTTTCAATAACAGCATGATTTCCCAAAATTTGTTTAAGTAGAGTTTTTTTTCATACTCAGTATAGTTCTTTGAGCGTGTTCTTTTAGCTTCAACCATGTTTGGTGTCAAAATTCCCTCCAGCAAAACTGTCCTCAATTCCATTCCAGGTTTTTGTGAGCACCATTAGGCTAACAGACTGTGCTCCCACTTAGGCTAATGAGGCGTTCTCATTTAAGCTTACTCCAGGACTCCACAGTCTGGGACTAACTAAGACAAATATAAGCCACGCTCATGCAAGCCACTTAAATGACCTAGCTTTACTAGTCTGACTTAAGCCTACTCCTGGATTGATATAAGCCTTGTCTGTGAAACCGGCCCATTAAGAGTTTGTTAGTGAGTGAAAAGCATATGTAGGGGTTAAAAAGCAAATGCCAGGGTTAGGCATCTTGGAGATAAAGTAAGAGAGGCTAGATCTGGGTGGTTTGACAAGATGGATCATGGAGATGGAGCTGTTCAGCAGGAGGGAGAGGAGACAACCAAAAAGGGGTTTTGTGGATGTGGTGAGAGGATATGGAGGTGGTTAGTGTGACAGGAAGATACATAAGAAAGCATAACATGGAAATGGACGGCCTGCTGTGGAGATCCCTGTAGGGGAAAGAGAACAAGAAGAAACAGAAAAGAAGGAACAGTCTGGTTTTGCTTCTTAGGCCCAAAGCACGCAATGCCCATTTCAACCGAAAAGATCTGGCATGCACAGTGAAAACATATTTGTTTTTTAAAGGAGCATGAGGCTCCTTTTTAAGAAATGAGACTCTCTAGCGCCGCCCTTCACCACGACGGCCGTCGGGGGTACTGCAGCCAACAGCGAAGCCGGCACGGGAGAACGGGGAGAACGTGCATGCAGCGTCATGTGACGTCACATCCGCAGGCCAGAGACGCTGACGCCGCCACTGGTTAACAAGGTTACTATAAGGAAAAATAGAAGCTAAAGATCCAGGCACTCGAGACGAGGTGGATAAAAAGATAAAAAAGCCTTTATTGGAAGAGGGCTGCCAACATGTTTTGGCCTATCTGGCCTTCATCAGGGCAAAAGCAATGCAGAGGAAAGGAACCCATTTAAATAACCACAGGTGTGGTAATGAGCACAGGTGAAAACAATCACTCATCAATGCGAAAACACATGTGAACCATATAGCAACATTTTAAGGTGGTAGTCATTATAAAGGCGAATGAAAAGGGCTGGCTGGATGAAGAGAGGATGATCAAGTGGCTGAGGCAGGTCTATGTGCGTCGACCCGGTGGTTTTTTTCACACATCATGCGTGGGCTAACCTGTCTGCTGGGACTGTTGTTCGGGCTTTTGCAAAAGCCGGCATTTCCGAGGCGCCGCACGGCACAGAAAGTGACTCTGACACCGAGGAAATTGGGACTGGCGCAGCTGAATTAGCGGCGCTCTTTAATGCAGAAACAGAGGATGAGGACTTTGAAGGGTTTGATTAATGTAAAAACTGAAATAAAATACAATCAAACTAAGTTTTGCTCCCACTTTATTTTTAAATAAGCACACTTGTGTGCTTGTGTGTGTGTTCTGCAGCGGGTGTGTGTGTTTTGCGGCGCGCGTGTGTGCAGCTCCGTGTCTGTAGACTGCGCCTTTTGGGTCGGTGCGCCGTATGTGTGTTTTAAATCCAAAAATGACACACAAAAATGAAGGTGCGCCTTTTCACACGGTGCGCCGAATGGTCGTGAAAATACGGTAATTAAAATAGGCTACAGTAGCCATGACCACAAGGTGAAGGCTGCATAGCAAGCAAGACTATACCGATGACAGGGAAGCAGTAGGCTACATTATACAGTCAGATGTACCAATAGACATATAAACCAAAACGACCTACATGTATACACCAAGATTCATAGGAAACAAATGAAATCAATATCTTCGTTAAGGCCAGGCTCATTCAGGGCATTATGAGTTTAACTCCCCATACCACCTTAAAATGTTGCTATATGGTTCACCTGTGTTTTCGCCTTGATGAGTGATTGTTTTCACCTGTGCTCATTACCACACCTGTGGTTATTTATATGGGTTCCTTTCCTCTGTATTGCTTTTGCCCTGATGAAGGCCAGATAGGCCGAAACATGTTGGCAGCCCTCTTCTAATAAAGGCTTTATCTTTTTATCCACCTCGTCTCGAGTGCCTGGATCTTTAGCTTCTATTTTTCCACATTGTCTCCTGGGTCTGATCCAAGAGCACCATTTTACAGCGGTCACACCCTAACGAGCACCTGGTCGACTCTTTATCTATGGTTACTATAAGGCTTCCTATTTACTGGGTTTTAAAGCATAAATATTAATATTGCTCTACGCTGCAGTAAAAGAAGACTTTCATATTAACCCTTTACCCAGACGGTTGCAGCAGGTACTGATGAATGACCGTTGTTGATGCAGTGATGTCTGAGGAACCTGCAATCATTCAATGATATTCTGCACTTTAGAAAGAGAAATATACAAATCTTCCCCACTCTTTGAAAAAAGAGCTCTACTGTTCAGATAGATAGATAGAAGATAATAGATACTTTATTTATCCCGAGGGGAATTCAAAAGTATTTAGCAGATACATAAATGCTGGAAAGCATGATAGTATCAAAAACAACAGATGTAATTCATAGCCGCGTAATAGCATCATAACAACATACTAGTGCAGCCCATTTATGGTGATAATGCCATGGGAGACAGAACAAAATGTACAATGTACTCAATGTACAAACAGTTGTGGTATGTATGTGAATATGGATCTAATCATGATCCTCCCAGAGTTTTAGAGGCACATAGAGGGGACGAAGCAGCTCTGAGTCTGTTTGTGGAGGAAATAAAGACGACTCTGTCCTGTACGTTGAATGCCGTCTGTGTTTACGGCCCAGTTCCCGTTTGTCATCCACAATGTGATTGCTTTATCCTTTATTTATGATTATACTCACGATTTATAAATACATGTACTGATGAGCAGAGGTGTCAAGTAACAAAGTACAAATACTTTGTTACCTTACTTAAGTAGAAATTTTGGTTATCTATACTTCACTGGAGTAATTATTTTTCAGACGACTTTTTACTTTTAATCCTTACATTTTCACACAATTATCTGTACTTTTTACTCCTTACATTTTAAAAACAGCCTCGTTACTCTATTTCATTTTGGCCTTTCAAAAAAACTATCCAGTTAAATTGCTCCATCCAGATAGAGTGAATTTGGTTGTGGTTGTTTCAGATGTTCTTGTCCAGTTTTGTTCTTACATCCGTTCCCTCAGATTCCTGCAACTAAACTTGGATGTACATTCCAATAAAGGTTAGGATAAATGATAACATGCCTCTGAAGTTTGACTTTTTGCACCATTACAATACTTATAGGCAACTAGTCATCATATCTCCTGCTCTCTGAAACACATGTTAATGCTCAATAGTACACATATATGCTTCTTTAATATATTTGCATTATACTAAGATGCATTCATTTTCAATGGCTTTTGTCCTTAATGGCTTTTTTCCCCCTTACATTACTTTTACTTTTATACTTTAAGTAGTTTTGAAACCAGTACTTTTATACTTTTACTTGAGTAAAAAACTTGAGTTGATACTTCAACTTCTACAGGAGTATTTTTAAACTCTAGTATCTATACTTCTACCTGAGTAATGAATGTGAATACTGAAGACACCTCTGCTGATGAGTTGATGACCAACGTCAGACCGGTGTCTTTTTGCTGTTTTTTGTGTGAAATTTCAGTCTGAGCCAGAGAGAAATGGAAGAGCCTTCATAATAACCCCAGTGAGGAACCTTTAAGGCTTCAGATCCTGTTGTGCTCCTCTGTTTTGTGAGATCCCTGTACTGTTACAGTTTGTATACCTCTGCTCGTTCCGTTTGCACCACATTCCTGTCACAGCGGGCGACTTATACCATGTAATTAGGTTTGACTCTTAACAGGAGGGCCCTTATGGTCCCGTCCCGCTGTCACAGGAACGTGTTTTACACTTATTTGTTTAACATGCACAAGTCTTTAATTTCCCATTTGTATAGGAGGTTATTAAATAAACATAATGCTGCTTATTACAACAACCACGTTCTGCTTGTTTCAGGCTCCTTCTCAGCTAAGGGAGGGGCAATTTTACCCCAAACAAGCGTTGGATGAAAAATGGTACAAAATAAGCAAGAGAAACTACCACCAATCCAGGAGCACACTGGAGATGATGGTTTCGCAGGACAAAATTGACAGAAAAGTGGCTCACAGATCATCCATCCATTCATCCATCCATCCTTCAGTTTTGAAGTTGAGGGGCTCGACATTTTAAATACTTTAATACATACACAACAAATATCAAGCCTTTGTTTATTTTACAGAAGAGAGCAGTACGGATCAGACATAAAAAGGAGGCAAGAGAACACACCAATGGACTCTTTATCGATGCAGGATTAATTAAACTTAAAGATATTGTTGAGTTACAGACTTTATTACCGTATTTTCTGGACTATAAGCCGCTACTTTTTTCATACGTTTTGAACCATGCAGCTTATACAAAGGTGCAGCTTTTCTGTGGATTTTTCTTCCACCGCTCGGGGCGCTCTAACCGGAATTATAATCAAAACTAAGACAAAATAAATGCAAAGAAGAATACGCTACTTCGTCTTTAGCAGATAGAAGTAGAAGCAGATTTCAAACAGATAAATAGATGAATAAATAGCGGTTATTTTCTCTTGGTTCTGTCCAGTTTTAATCAGCAAAGTTGCTGCCGTGTTAAAAGACACTGTTAGGAAAGGATCTATTAAGGTACAAACATGTACATCATTTACAGTTCAAAATCCTTCTAAACATGTAGTAAATATCTAATCTAACAACATAAATATCTGCGGCTTGCATACCTTTTTTTTTAAATAGAGTTGATGCGGCTTGTATGCAGGTGAGGCTTGTATATCTTTTTTTTATAATTTTTTTAAAAATAGAGCGGATGCGGTTTATATGCAGGTGCGGCTTATAGTCCAGAAAATACGGTAGTTATGTTCAAGGCAAAAGGCAGAATATTGCCTGAAAATATACCTTTTTTTTGTGTTTAGTTCAGAAAATAAGGACCATAGGAGGAGATTTGATTTTAAACATCCGTTTGCACAAACTACTTTAAAACAAATGTGTATTTCAGTATGTGGTGTAAAATTATGGAACTCCTTAACAACTGATTTAAAGGATTGTAAAAATATTCACCAGTTCAAGAAATTGTATAAAGACAACACAATCAGACAATATGAATTTAATGGGTAAAATATCTTTTGTTGTTTTTTTGTTTTTGGTGTTGTTGGTGAGTTATTGTGTATGTTTTCTTATTTTTTGTTTTGTTTAGTTTAGTTTTTTCATTATTTTTTTTGGTATTACTGTATATAAGCAGTGACTGTTGAACAGACGGACAGACCATCTTCATATGTATTGTTTTATTTTTTTGAGAAAGGGGCTTGTAATATAAGGCTTTCTTCTTCTTGCCCCTTTTCCATCATGGAATGGAACATGTATGTGAACTATTTCCATGATACGGAATAAATAAAATTGAAATGAAATGAAATACTAACTCTTTGAGTAAGTCTGATGAATCTGCCAGTGAAAGCCTTTCATTCTTAATACTTCTCCAGTGTATCATGTTAACTCTGGAAAAACAGTCTAAGAATACTGACGTAAGAAAAAAAGCAACATTTGCATCACCACCAAAGCCCGTGTGGGGGTTAAAATAATTCCTGGCGTCTGGTGCCGAGATAATAATCACAGCAATCAAAGTGAGAAAGCGGTAAAATCCTTCAGTCTTATTAAACCAAATCATCTTACTATCATACGTCATTCCACGGCTCACCGCAGACCCCAACTGCAGACCCCCCACCCCCGAGGAAAAGCTCTGAAGTCACTCTGAGTATTATTTGGTTTTGCAGAATGAGGGGAACATTAGATTCCTCTGAAGACTTTCAGCCCGACCTCATCTCTGAGAAACCCGCTGCGGTCGGCCTGCTTTGTTATTCCCACCGGTTGGAGCACTATTGTCATGGAAATCTCTGTTGTGTTTTGTTTGGTGTGTGTCAGAGTACGCATGTGTCTGAAGAACCCTGCAGCGGGGTGGGACGACTACAGAGAGCCAAGAGCAACACGGAACTGGTTCCAATATCGAGGGAACGTGCATGACGACACAGCGGGTTACGCCCACTGAGTGGCAGAAAGACTGAGTGGCAGAAAGACAGAGTGGCAGAAAGACTGAGTGGCAGAAAGACTGAGTGTCAGAAAGACTGAGTGGCAGTGTAAACTTTCAGTTTGAGCAACTGGAAAACATCTAAAATGGGAAAGAGCTGTTGTGCGATCGACTGTAGTCATAGATTTGGCAAGAAATCAGAGTTATCGTTTTACAGACTGTCGAAAAAGAGGCTTAAAAGAGACAAATGGATCTCTGTAATTCTCAGAAACAACTGGATTCCAGGCACCGAAACATGGATTTGCGGTTCCTATTTTGTATCAGGTAATGTTGGATTTTTGGGTAGCTAACGTTAAACGGTCAAATCATAAAGTTTGGTGTCCTCATCACTTTAATTTCTACAACAAATCCTGCCTTGAAGTATTCAATTCAATTCAATTCAAGCACAGGCAGGTGGAAGCAGCAATGGGATGACCGGGGATGGCGGGGGGCCGGGAACGCAGGCCAGAACGCAGCTCCCGAGGCTCCGGCCTGCAAACATGCACAAAAGAGAAAAAAGGGGGGCCGGCACAAGAAACTACAGAAACGATGGACAAAAACGATAGCTATGAGATATTTATAATAAATAAAAATGGAAATGGAGAAGAGAGGAAGGGAAGAGGAGAGGAGAAGAAGGGTGAGAGGCACCGCCCAGCGGATCATGTCGGTGCCCCCCTGCAGCATAAGCCTATAGCAGCATATCTACCACCAAGCTATATTTGAGACTAACTATTATAGTCTTGTTCTATAGCTGCAACTATGACTACTGACTCTAACACACTAGAGTTTACACTACCTAGAGATTTACCAACACCAGCTAGAGGTTTACTAAACACTAACTATAGGCTTTACTAAACAGAAAGGTTTTAAGTTTAGTTTTAAAGGTGGAGGTGGTGTCAGCCTCCTTAACCCAGATTGGAAGTTGGTTCCATAGTAGTGGTGCCTGATAGCAGAACGCCCGCCCTCCAAATCTACATTTAGATACTCTAGGAACTACGAGTAAACCTGCACTCCGAGAACGGAGAGCTCTGTCAGGAACATAAGGCACTGTCAAATCTTGTAAATACTGCGGAGCTAAGCCGTTTTGGGCTTTATATGCAAGTAATACAATTTTAAATTGGATTCTGAAAGTAGGACCGAGCATCGAGACTTCTGTATGCCTTCAAGCTTTGCTTCGTGTATTTCCCCGGCGTAGAAATTAAGTACATATAAATATCAGGAAACTGGATTCGTGGCCAAATATTAATGTCCATGGACCACTGGTTCTTCAGGTAACTGAACGGGTCACTGTCAAGTCAAACTGCCTTTAATTTAAGCAGATAATCAGCTGTTATCCCGTCTTTTCCACAGTTTCCCCTACTAGTTGCAGCCATTTTTGCCACTCAGTGCGAGTAAGGGTGCGTGGTCCAGTGGGAAAGTGATGTCAATGCATGCTTTTTATGGCTCTCACCAACCTCACTTCATCTTCTCATTGTGCCTTCTTCCATCCCAGTGCACTGAAAAAAGGAGCAGCCTGGAATCTGGATGGGGCAGGAAGTCATGAGGGTGGACTCCCTTCACCCCTCCCTCGGAGCTGGAGGGGCGATCAAGCCCTTAGATCTGGGTTGTGCAAGTGCTCCAACTAGCTGATAGGGTGGAGTTCCCCCGCCAGGGTTCAGAGCTGCTTCATGCGTCAAAAAGCCAAACTGCATCACGTTGAAAGCATGCATGAATGAAGAAAATATTTCCAGAAGGGTTTTGTGTTGTCCCTTTGACAAAGAACACAAACCTCCTGCACACATGGCACCATGGGAAGGTTGCACATCTGAGCAACGTCTCCGCTGATGTTGGAGGACTCAGACAACAGCTTACAGGCCAGCTGACAGTCCTGCCGGGGCCCCGGACAAAATAATCTAAGATGGGCCCCCCTGCGCCCAGATCTCTCCTTCTCCTCCTCCTCTCCTCTCCCTCTGCTCTTCAGGTTTTTATACAAGCTAATGGACGTTAACATTAGAGCTAGCCAGTTAAGTTACAAGGTTGGTAAACGTTGGCTGCTGTTTCTTACCTTGCTCTACGCTGACTTTATTAATTCCAGCTTCACCGTCACCACCCTTTTAAAATATTTGTGTAGAGAATCTCTGAGGCCTCTATTTTCTTCTTCTCTTCTTCTCTTTTCTATTCTTTTCTGATTACCGGACTTGTGCTGATCGGACATTTTGACCATTCTAATGGTTGAATTAAATGATAACATCAAATTTTGATCAGTGGCCAAACCATTTTTGTGTTGGGGGTTCTTGACCACAAGGACAATTAGGAAGAAAACAAATAAAATACTCTATAATAAGCAACTGTACCCACCCGTGTGCAATAAACCTGTCTCTTTGTAAGTGCAATAACCGCTAAATACCCCACATGTTTTTGAAAATATTTGTAAATATTTTGTGAATATTATCCGTTTTTTGGTGTTTACTATTTTTTTTCTTTTTCTTCTCTTGTACATACTCTTTTTTCTACTTTTTATATTGCTCTTTTTGATTATTTAACTATTTATTGGTTATTTCTATTTTACATTTTTTGTATAAAACATTTGTGTTTTGGCTGCTGCACGACTGAATTTCTCCTCTGGGAGAAATTCAGTCTTCTATTCTATTCTATTCTATTCTAACAAGCTTTTATGTAACTCAAATACTACATATTTTTCCACAAATAGGCATATTTTGAAACATTTTGAAAAAATGATTCCATTATTTAATGAGAATAAAAAAATATATATATATATATATATTTTTGTTTTCAGTTCTGGGCCCCCCCCTACCCTGGGCCCGGGACAACAGACCCGTTTGTCCCCCCATATCGGCGGGCGTGCAGCTTGTAACCCGAGCGGAGGAAGTGGTTCTGGGGTGAAGGAGCAGGGTGAGGCCAGAGACGTGGTATGCAGGACCTGGTGGGGAAGTTATTTTAAAGGAGAGCCCTTCTGGAAATTCACTCATTGTTTTCTTCCACTGCTTTTCATTACCAGTGTTGCTCTACAGGGGTCACCCTGTTACACACAGATCCTCTCACGGCTCGGCTGATCGAGATGTTACTGAGGTGTTCACTTCAAGCATAAATTTAACAGATTAAATTAGACTATTACAGAGTTAGGGACAGTACTGGAGTTGAGGGGGGATGAGGGGGGACGGCACCCCCCCTGAAATAAAAACGGTCAAAATCATCCCCCCTGTAAAACTGAACAATGAATGTGGTTTTACTGCTATTTCAACATTTAGAGTCATCACCAGGAAAATAACACCAGAAAAATAACTTTTATAATTTTCACCTGTTTCAAGTAAATTTTCACTTGAAATAAGTAGGAAAATCTGCCAGTGGGACAAGATTTATCTTCTTATTACAAACAAAAAAAGTGTAATGAGATTTTTTTACTAAAATGAGACATTTTAACTAGAAATAAGACAAATATTCTTGTTAAGATTTTTGAGTTTTTGCAGTGATACATTTTACTTATCCTGTAAAGGACAAAGTCATATTGATTATTGTTGTGTTTTGATGTATTTGATGTAAGCCCAGTGGATATTTAAAGCTTACAGAAGGCTGCATTTAACTGCTGCTATGTCATTCCTGCAGTATTTCTGCAGGTGTTTTGGTCACTGCTATTATTTGTAATATATTATATTATTTGTAATCAGCACAAATTATCTGTCCCCATATGATAAAATCCACCATCCCCCCTGATTGTTTTTTACAACTCGAGTACTGGTTATTAGGGAAGGGTGATATTTTACCGTTCACGATAAACCGCCAAAAGAATTCCCCACGGTAAAAATTTGTCATCTCGCGGTAAAAACGATAAATTCCTGTTGATGATGTTTTTGTGTAAAGCTGATTTATGGTTCTGCGTTAAATCCATGCACAACGTACGTGAAGGAAGGAAGGAAGGAAGGAAGGAAGGAAGGAAGGAAGGAAGGAAGGAAGGAAGGAAGGAAGGAAGGAAGGAAGGAAGGAAGGAAGGAAGGAAGGAAGGAAGGAAGGAAGGAAGGAAGGAAGGAAGGAAGATGAAAGAAAGAGAAAGAAAGAAAGAAAGAAAGAAAGAAAGAAAGAAAGAAAGAAAGAAAGAAAGAAAGAAAGAAAGAAAGAAAGAAAGAAAGAAAGAAAGAAAGAAAGAAAGAAATGAGCCAGAAAGAAAGAAAGAAAGAAATGAGCCTGAAAGAAAGAAAGAAAGAAAGAAAGAAAGAAAGAAAGAAAGAAAGAAAGAAAGAAAGAAAGAAAGAAAGAAAGAAAGAAAGAAAGAAAGAGAGAAAAGAGAGAAAGAAAGATTTGATTTTTAAGGCACCTTTATTTCCAATAAATAAAGTCCAATCACATCATGATGTCATCATGACATAGTTAGCCAAAGTTTAAAAAATTAAAAACCATTAAAATAAATTATGCAAAAGTGGGATTGAAGCACAGCTTCTCTTCAACTACAGAACAGACAGCAGCATTAAAACACCATTGATGGATAAAGTCACTCATGTGTCCCATCAGAGAGTGGAATTTAAAATCCACTCTGACTCTGGCCTTCACCAGAGCCTTGAACATAGTCACCAAGTCTGTGTTAGAGTCATTGTTCATCTGGTGTTTCCTGCTGAGGTAAATGGACAGCTTAGCCTGTCCCACCACAAAGTTCAGCAGCTGCCACTTCTGTGCGTCCTTCCTGGTGTAACCAGCACCAAAGATGAAGGCAGTCCCACTCCAGCCCTCTCCACAGGCCAGAAACACAGCCTGCAACAAGGTAAAAAAGAGGCTCCAGCCTCAGACAGTCCAGGAAGCAGTGGAACACTGTCTCCGTCTCCTGACAGAAAGGACAGCCCATAGACACAGTGGGGTTCAGTTTGCAGGTGAAGTTGTTTACCGCCAGCGCCCCCTGCAAGATCCTCCACTGCAGGTCACCCGACCTCTTGTTGAGGGGAGGCTTATACAACAGCCTTCACACAGGTTTGCAATCCACAGTTACTTGCAACCTGCCCCTCCACACAGTGTCCACTCGCCCACTGAGCTGTCTCTTGTACATGGCATGAACACAGTACCTGTACAGCGTCTTCCCTGTCACCATGTACAGGTCCACAGGGTCAGCGTCCTTATATCCCAAACACGGCCCCGTCAGTGCCTGATAGTCAATAGACAGACCCAACTCCGGAAAGGGGTCTCCGTCACACAGGGGTGTAAATAGTCCCGTAGAATATCCTGTTCCTCAGTGGTCAGCCTGTACATCCACAAGTTTAGAATATCCCTGGTGTGCCGCTGTGACCTCACCCCCAGCAGTGAAGCTGCCGTCTCTGTGTCATGAAGCCCTGGACCTGCAGCCTCCACCACCTGTCTCAGCTTCACCACTCCGGCTGAAACCAGCCGCTGGCCGAGACCTGGTCTGCCGCCGCCCTGAAGATCCAACCGAGCCCCGTGGACCAGAGGCTCCTCCAGCAGCCAGAACAAAGAGGCCGCAGGCTGCAGTCTAGTCCATTTAAAAAGAGTCCATGCTCTGAACAGTCCCTGATAAAAAACGGCAGGTTATGTGCACTGTTAAAAACACAATCAGTTAAAAACAACCCCACGTCTAGCCCCAGACCTGCCACTCTCCTCAATATGATGGTCATCACCAGGCTCCAGACCACATCCTGACCTGTCAGGTACCTCTGTACCATCAGTAGCCTGAAAGCTGCCATTCTGCTCTTCAAGTGGATCAAACCCTGGCCCCCCTCCTCTTTTGGTAGGTACAGTATGCTCTGTGGGACCCAGTGTAGGCTATCCCAGAAAAAATTCAGTAGGACCCTCTGAATGTCCTCTAAGAGGGCAGCCGGAGGCTCCACACATTTTAACTTGTGCCAGAGGGAGGATGCCACCAGGTTGTTAATAATGAGCACCCTCCCTCTGTATGACATGTGTGGTAGCAACCACCTCCACTTCCTCAGCCTCCCCTCCACCTTCTCCAGTACTCCCTCCCAGTTTTTCAGTTCTGTGGTGCTGTCCCCCAAATACACCCCCAGGTACTTCAAACCACCCCTTCTCCAACTTAAGCCTCCTGGCAGCTGGGGAAGACCTGCAGCCCACCTCCCTACTGCTAAGGCCTCACTTTTTTCCCAGTTCACCCTAGCAGCTGAGATCTTACCATAAGTATCAACGATACCCCCAGCACCTTCACATCTTTCTGATGTTTGACAATAACAACAATGTCATCTGCATATGCTGACAGGTTAAAACGAGAGTTAAAACCAGGTAAAAACAATCCATCAATAAAAGAGCGTACATTGTGCAGCATGGGTTCAATAGCGAGTGCATACAACATGCCGGACATGGAGCAGCCCTGTCTGACCCCCCTCCCCACTTCAAAAGGTCTACACAGACCCCCGTTTATCTTCAGCACACTCTCAATGCCCTCGTACAAAACCATTGTCTTGGCAATGAACCCTGAGTTGAGGCCGAACCTGTGTAAGACTTTCCACAGGTAACGGTGCTCAACTCGGTCAAACGCCTTTTCCTGGTACAAAGAAACCAGACCAGCATCAAAACCCAATGGACCGGAGACTTCCAAAATGTCCCGAATTAGTGACACATTGTCAACTATGGACCTGCCGGGCACACAGTAGGTCTGTGTCTGGTGCGCGACCTGGTCCATTACTTTCTTCAGCCTGTTTGACAGCACCTTGGAGAGGATTTTATAATCGGTACAGAGCAGGGAGACCGGGCCCCAGTTCTTTATATTCTGTAGGTCCCCTTTTTTGGCAGGAGAGTCAGCACCGCTCTCCTGCAGCTCCGGGGCAGAGCCAAGTCCTCAAAGCTTTCCTGAAAGACTTCCAGCAGGTCGTCCTTCAGTTCAGAACGCCTTAAAAAACTCCGCTGGCAGCCCGTAGATCCCGGGGGCCTTGCCCCCCTGCATACTCTGCAGTGCCCTGTCCAGCTCCTCCGCAGTCAGCGGACCCTCCAGCTCCCTGTTGGCCTCTTCTGAGACCCTGGGCAGCCCGCTGCAGAAGGAGTCAAACACTTCCTCATCCTCCACATACTCACTCCTGTACAGCTCGGCATAAAAATCAACTGCCCTTTGCCTGATGTCTCCGGCCTCAGTCAGGAGCTGGCCTGTGCTAGAGTGCAGAGCGTGAATGAACCTGCTCTGTCCGTTCCTCTTTTCCAGACTAAAGAAGTATTTTGATGGTGAGTCCATCAGTGCTGCGCACTGAAATCGTGACCGGACCAGCGCCCCCTGTGCCCTAGAGCCCAGCAGGTCTTTTTTTGACTTGAGGCTCTCAATACAGCCTCGATCTCCTGTGGACTCTGCAGAACCCTGCAGCTCCACTATATCTATCTCCAGTTCCTTCATAGACCTGATGATGTCACGAGACACATTGAGAGTGTACTGCTGACAGAGCTGCTTCACCTCCACCTTCCCACAGTCCCACCACTGCCTCAGTGATGTAAAATCACTCTTGGACTACATTAAAATGTTGCTTAAAACAATAAAACCGGTCTAGTCTGGCCAAAGAGACAGTGTTGTCCCTACAGTGAGCCCAGGTGTACTGCCGCTCTGTCCCATGAAGCCTCCTCCACACATCCACCAGGTCGTTTGAGTGGACCAGCTGCCTCAGCACACTCTGGGATGCAGGATGAGGCTCATCATGGTTGCGGTCCAGTCTGTCATTCTCTGTACAATTAAAATCCCCCCCCACAAATAAAAACTCTTCAGGTTTGACCTCAGCCAGTCTCTTACTGACAGTGTTTAAGAACAGCTTCCTGTGGGCCCCTGAACATGGAGCATAGATGTTCATAAAAACCACACAGAATTTATCAAAATGAGCTGTCACCACCGGAAACCTGCCATCTACAATATGCTCTATGTCAAAGGATAGAGGAGTGAAACGCCTAGAAAATAAAAACCCTACTCCACTGCTGGTCGTAGTATGATGGCTTAAAACCACCTGCCCCGCCCACTCTGTCTGCCAGTCAGTTTGATTTTGTGTGTCGCTGTGTGTCTCCTGTAGGAACAGCACATCTATGTTTTTTACTCTGCTCAGCTCAAACACGGCTGCACGCTTCCTCACCTCCCTCGCACCGTTGATATTTAAAGTGCCAACTTTAAAAGTCTCCATAAGGAAGGGAAGAGAGCAAACTATTAAAACACAGATAATAAATAAGTTAAAAGTCACTGTCATGGTCATCATCATGTTTGTTTTTACGTCTCAATTTAACCACTAGCTTTTTCAGTCTGTAGCCCTCTTTGGTTGTGAACTCTCTGAAGAAAGAAAGAAAGAAAGAAAGAAAGAAAGAAAGAAAGAAAGAAAGAAAGAAAGAAAGAAAGAAAGAAAGAAAGAAAGAAAGAAAGAAAGAAAGAAAGAAAGAAAGAAAGAAAGAAAGAAAGAAAGAAAGAAAGAAAGAAATGAGCCAGAAAGAAAGAAAGAAAGAAAGAAAGAAAGAAAGAAAGAAAGAAAGAAAGAAAGAAAGAAAGAAAGAAAGAAAGAAAGAAAGAAAGAAAGAAAGAAAGAAAGAAAGAAAGAAAGAAAGAAAGAAAGAACAATAAATTCCCATTGATGACGTTTAGTAGTATTTAGTATTCTTTTAGAGCAGTGATTTGGGGGCTCCAAAGACTGAATGTGGTGATAGATTTATAGTTACAAAGGTGGAGTTGAATTGGTATTTTTTTTATCGTCATTTTTATCGTTATCAGGATAAATGCCAGAAATGATCGTGATACATTTTTTAGTCCATAGCGCCCATCCCTAGTGGTTATGGATATATTTTGTTGTTCTCCCTCTAAGAACTCGACAAACTCAGCGTTTACTGACCGTGTAAAAGGTGGTACACGTGCAGTTTAGTACTAGTTAAGAGGTGAAAGAGAGCAATGCTGATGTCATTTCAAACAGGTGATGTCAGCAGCTGGTTATATTGATGATTTGGCCCCATAACAGTATCCGTGAAAGACGGAGCATTTGAGCAGCAGAGATTTAACAGAGAATAACAAAAGCTTGAAGTAATTATGCTAAAGTTTATCACAGAAGAGTGCACAGACAAGTCTTCAGGACAACTTTTCTTGGGAAGTTTAAACATTTTCCAACAAGACAGAACAAAATCACATCTCACAGACTTTACAAAGACAGCGCAGGTTTAGGTGCGATACTTCCTGCCCACAGCAATAAACCTTGATGACTACGTTAAACTTTACATGCAGTCAAAGTTCGGGTTAAGGTCAATATTCCGGTTACTGAAACATTCGGAATATTCCGTTTACATGCGTGAGCAAACAGGGTTATTCCTGTATACATGGTAATTAATCATTCGGGATATCTGGATCAAACCAGCGACGCACGGAGAACGTGATGACGCAATTCCGGTCATTTCTGCTTCTTCTTCCTGTATCCAAATTCAAAACAACGACAATAACAGCAGCACGGCGGATAATGAACAGCCCAGTAGAAGTCGTTTTGTTTCTTGTCCCTGTAGTTCTGCTTTTTCAGCGTCTTCCAGCGGAGCTTGATCTGGTCTGGCCTTCGTACAAATCCTGCTTCGCGCAAATTTTCGCTCACCTTTTTGTAAATCTGGCTATCCCCGTACTTTCTACCGTCTACAAATGACAAAATGTTTATATCTTTCATTACATTTATGAAGTGATTAGTCTCCTCCTGGTCTTGCGTTTATCTGTGTTTATAAGAACTTCCTGGACTCAAAAGACTCAAAAACCAGGATTCCTTGCGAAAAGAACAAGATGGGGATATTCCGTTAGGCGTTTACATGACCAAATAATTGGGTTAGAAAAGGAGTAACTAGGAGACCTGAGCTCAGTGTAGGAGCCTCCCTGGGTTGGCAGAGGAGAGCAATGCCCAGGACTGTTACTTAGGTATGAGCACTGGGTGATGAAATGGGTAAAAAATCAGGGATAAAAAAATATTTATAAAAAAAAAAGAAAAGGAGTAACCCGGGACTTATATTCGGGTTTTTAAAAACCAGAATATGAGCAAATTCCGGTTATTCAAAGGGGTTATTGGTGTTTACATGGCCGTGCAAAACCGGGTTATTGCTAATATTCCGGTTAGAAAAGGGTTATTGATGCATGGAAACGTAGTCAATGACTCTTTGAAGAGACTTAAATCATGACTCGTGCAACAATTAATTAATATGTTTGTATTTGAATTTGAAGGTTTGTGTTGTGAGAAATGTAATAAAGGCCTGATATGCAAGAAAGGGATGTATTAAATGAAGAAAACATGAAGTAGCTTGGCTCCGTATGTCCATAAAGAAATAAAAGTCATAGTAAATGTAAGATTCACAGCATTTCTGAAAGGGGCAGGGCCATGTTTGCCCCCATGCTTCCTAACCTATCTGGCAGGACATTTCATAACAATTACAATGTTTACTAAAGCTGTAAAACTTCTAAATATGAAACAGGTTACAGCTTATTAACAAAAGAAAAGACTTCTGCCAACGAATCATGCTGTTATGTTGTCAGTGCCTCGCTGAAATAACCCAGTCCTCCCTGAATCATCTCCCGCAGCGATAACGCAGCCCCCAAGCCGTCTCCATGGAGCCATAGAAGGAATCTGAAAGGGAGCTGTTGTAGCTGCCGATGTCACACGCTGCATTCACAACTAGAAAATCATTTGTACAATTATTTCCTGCCGGGGGGGGGAAACCTCCAGTGACTATGCATGCAAAGACCAGGCCGCTGGCTCTAACCAGACATTATTTCTGTAAAGCACGGGAGTGGAGATGCTACAGTTTGATCACGTCACCAAGGTCTTGAATAGTATTGAAAAGTAATTGAAAATTCATCTTTTAACATTAAAAAAATAATAATAATTAAAGCTGCGAGCAGCGATGAACGGGCCCTCGCACTCATGGCCACCGTCCCTCATAAGCATATCAGAAATGACACCACCCACGACTTCCTATGTCAAATCAGTCAAAAGTTATAGCAGAAAAAAGGGACAACCAATCAGAAGAAGGGGCGGAGCTAATTCAGGCCAACGAAGGTCAAGGACTTAATACAGCGTCCAATGACACCACCCACAAATCTCGAAGTCAGAAAATATTCAAAAGTTATAGCAGAAAAAAGGGACAACCAATCAGATGAAGGGGCGGGGCTAATTTTCACCAATTATGGTCAAGGACTCAATACCGAGTCCGATGACACCACCCACGACTCTTTATGTCAAACCTTTCAAAAATTATGGCAGAAAATAGGGACTATCAAATATTGACCAATCAGAAGAAGGGGCGGGGCTAATTCAGGCCAATGAAGGTCAAGGACTCAATACCGAGTCCCATGACACCACCCATGACTCTCTATGTCAAACCATTCAAAAGTTATGGCAGAGAAAAGTATTCTAGGGGGCGCTGTTGAGCCGTTAGGCCACGCCCATTAATGCAAACCATGAAATATCAAATTTATCGCCAGGCCTGGCTTGCATGCAAAATTTGGTGACTTTTGGGGAACTATCAAATATGGACCAATCAGATGAGGGGGGGCACGTTTTTTGGCGTCTAGCGTCGCTTTTGAATGAGAAAAGTAATGCGTTTTGTCGCAGGATGGAGACGCACATTTTGATGTATAACACACCTGGGTGCACGTTACGGTTCGGGCTCTGAAGCGGCTGAAGAAGTGGCATAAATTTAGCCAAAATGACGACGATTAATTCATGTTCAAATGGTCAAAATGGCCGACTTCCTGTTGGGTTTGGGCCATGGCGCCAAGAGACTTTTCTTTAAGTTGCGACATGAAACAGCTGTGTACCGATTTTCGTTCATGTACGTCAAACCGTATTGTGGGGCTTGAGGCACAAAGTTTTCTAGGGGGCGCTGTTGAGCCATTTTGCCACGCCCATTAATGCAAACCATTAAATATCACATTTTTCGCCAGGCCTGGCTTCCGTGCAAAATTTGGTGACTTTTGGGGCACGTTTAGGGGGAAAAAAGGCCCTCATTTCGTCAGAATAAGAATAAAGATACAATAGGGCCTGTACAACTGTAAGTGCTCGGGCCCTAATAAATCTTCCGTACATCCACATTGCTACCGAGGACTCATTACTTACATTTTGTTTGACAAAATGCAACTACAAGCCACCATTATAGCTTCAAACATCGTTTTCTTTGTTTTTGTTTTGGTGTTTTACTCCGTCCAAGAAAACACTGAGTCATCTCCACGAGGTTTTGGCCGTAGATCCGACTTCTCCGCAGAGCTCTGCTGACACCGCAGACAGCAGGAATGTGCCATGTTGACAAAGTGGGATCCAGTGCGTGTGTGAAAGATTCACTGGGCTCGGTCTAGTTGCTGGAAATACCTGGTCACAGCTTGGCCTCAAACCAAGCAGGAATGTTGATTCCGGTCAGACGTTAAGGAAATCACCAGATGCCAAGCAGAGTGGAAACATCTTGGCCAACTTCCATGGCCGAACAGGCAGAGCGGCACTTCTTCTCGTTTGTCTTGTGGTCCGTGTTTGAGCGCCGATGTTTGCACAGGGCGTGATATCGGCAGATAGCCAGCAGCAGCGTGTAAACGCTTGTATCGTTGCATGCAACCTTCGTGTTTGAGCACTGCTTCATGCCACTATCTGAAAGTTTAAAATTCACCTTTTCAAAGTGCCTGTTTAGTTCCTTCAGAACAAGGGACCTGAAAGTGATGGAAAATGTCAGACATTTGCTGAAGATATTCGGGTATCAGCTGAGGCTTGTTCACCAACATTAACAGAAGGCTGGATAATGCAGATTTTAAGCTTTATATATGTGGAGATTCCTGAAACAAGACAATAAACCATCCCATTTGCCTTCAAGAGATCTTCAAAAACATGTAGCAGACTCCGGGGTGGTGGATGTTCTACCGTGCAGCTTCACCTGCACAAACAGGATTTTCATCAGGTCTCCTCACAAATAAATTCAGTGTCAAAGATGAGATAAATTTTACAGAAACAAGTAAAACAAGTCTAAACTGTCTGTTTTACCCAAATTCATCAGATTTGTGTGCACACTTTGGCAAAGACATTTGAAGGTCAGATAAATTCACAGTTTTAAGATTTTGTATTTGATAATAAGATTTTAGCTGATTTTCGGCACGGTTCTCCAATCTGCACCTAAAACTGAAACAGCTGGCAGGGAGAAGGAGGAAAAACTCCAGCAAACAAGATGACTCATTGCCGGTTGACAAAAAAAACCAACAAAAAACAGAATGTCTGGCATATTGGAAAAATATGCTCTTGAACTCCATGTGTCAATAGAGTTGGATCTTATTTAGTCCCTTATTTATTTATATGTACCGGTGTTGTTAGTGCAGCTGGTAAACCACTTATAGTTCAATTTCTGGTTTTGTGTAATTATCCATCCATCCATCCATCCATCCATCCATCCATTCATCTCAGAGTTTGTTTAATTTTACCTGATAGATTTAACCAGGGCCCTCTACTAAGGGCTGTCCGGTCTCTATACGATCGGAGCAGGAGTCTGGTTCGCATTGCCGGCAGTAGGTCAGACTTGTTCTCGGTGCATGTTGGACTCCGGCAGGGCTGCCCTTTGCCACCGGTCCTGTTCATAATTTTTATGGACAGGATTTCTAGGCGCAGCCAGGGGCCGGAGGGGATCCGGTTTGGGAACCACAGGATTTCATCTCTGCTTTTTGCAGATGATGTTGTCCTGTTGGCTTCATCGGACCGGTACCTCCAGCATGTGCTGGGGCGGTTTGCGGCCGAGTGCGACGCGGCAGGGATGAGAATCAGCACCTCCAAGACCGAGGCCATGGTTCTCCATCGGAAAAGGGTGGAATGCCTTCTCCGGGTGGGTGGAGAAGTCCTGCCTCAGGTGGAGGAGTTCAAGTATCTCGGGTCTTGTTCACGAGTGAGGGAATGATGGAGCAGGAGATTGACAGACGGATCGGTGCAGCGTCCGCAGTTATGCGGTCGATGTACCGGACCGTCGTGGTGAAGAAGGAGCTGAGTCGAAAGAAGAAGCTCTCGATTTACCGGGAAATCTACGCACCTACCCTCACCTATGGTCATGAACTTTGCGTAGTGACCGAAAGGACAAGATCTCGGATACAAGCGGCCGAGATGAGTTTCCTCCGCAGGGTGGCTGGACGCTCCCTTAGAGATGAGTTTCCTCCGCAGGGTGGCTGGACGCTCCCTTAGAGATGAGTTTCCTCCGCAGGGCGGCTGGACGCTCCCTTAGAGATGAGTTTCCTCCGCAGGGCGGCTGGACGCTCCCTTAGAGATAGGGTGAGGAGTTCGGTCACCCGGGAGGAGCTCGGAGTCGAGCCGCTGCTCCTTCACATTGAGAGGAGTCAGCTGAGGTGGCTTGGGCATCTGTGCCGGATCCTCCTGGACGCCTCCCTAGGGAGGTGTTCCAGGCATGTCCCTCCTCCCTAGGGAGGTGTTCCAGGCATGTCCCTCCTCCCTAGGGAGGTGTTCCAGGCATGTCCCACCTCCCTAGGGAGGTGTTCCAGGCATGTCCCACCGGGAGGAGACCCCGGGGAAGACCCAGGACACGCTGGAGAGACTATGTCTCTCGGCTGGCCTGGGAACGCCTCGGACTCCCCTCGGAAGAGCTGGAGGAAGTGTCTGGGGTGAAAGACATCTGGGCATCTCTGCTGAGACTGCTGCCCCCGCGACCCGGGAACGGATAAGCGGAAGAAGATGAGTGAGTGATGAGATTTAACCAAAGTCTGCATCATGTAATGATTTAACGTGTCCCACTTTCAAGAAGTCGACCTGAAATTGATCACCTTCTGGGGTAATTTTTCTCTTTCATGATCAGCAACAATAAATGAAGGAGAAATGCAAAATGGAGAAATGTCTCATACGATGCTCGTGGGGAAAAAAAGACCTTGCTGAAGAAGTGCCCTCAGATTTCATGTCGTAAGCGGCTCTTTTCCCAGATGGGGACACCACGATCTCTTTCCTGTTTTAAATATCTAACCCACATTATTACCAAGAACAGTGTGAGCAATAAAAGTAAAACTGTCTGGAAACATTAGACAATATGTACCGTAATGGAGCCGTGAATAACTACCCATGGATGTCTGTGTTAGTGGAACAAAACCTTTTAGTCACGCTCGGCTGTATAATTTGAGGGTCTGATGTTGGTTTTTCAGTGTTGACGTTTGCTCTGTTCATTTCATGGACAGATTACTGTGTCTACTGGGGAATAGAGGGGGGGTGGTCTGAGCGCAGCTCCACGTGAGACAGCCTGTCCAAACTCTGTGTCTGGATGGCTGATACTGTCATAATTATCATTTCAGACTTAGTTTTATTACAAAAATCTCAAATCAGAAGCTGAAAATTGAAAGTGAAGGTATGAGTGCTGACTGGCTTCTGAAATTAAATGTGAGGCTTAGTGACGCCGCCGTTTTGGATTTCACAACTCACTTTTTGGGTAGTTCTGTTTCTGTTTTTCTAACTCAAGACTAGTCAATTCAGTTCAATTTTATTCATATTGCATCTATTACAACACAAGTTGTCTCTAGGATCTTTCCAGAGACCCAGAACATCAACCCCCGAGCAATTATTACATAAACAGTGGCAGGTTAAAACTCCCCTAGTGGGAGAAAAAGCTTGAGTCAAAGCTTGAGTCAAAAACTCCTGTTTAGGAGGGAAGAAACCTGGACCAGGACTTGGATCATAAGGCAGGAAACTCCTGCTGAAGAACAGCTGGGCAGAGCAGGAAAAGAGAGATCAGAAAGAGGGGGAAGAACAGAGAGAGAAGGGGAAACGATATATGCTCCATAGTACAAACGAAAAGATATATTAGTGGTCATTATCCAATAACTGGAGAACAAAGAGCTTCATGTAGATATGATTGATGAGTTGATGTACAGAGACAACTTTACGAACAGATGTAGACACCAGACACTGAGATGATCAGCGGGGGGGGGGACTCCAGGTCAGCATGCAGCTCCTGAGGCTCCGGCCTGCAAACATGCACAGAAGAGAAGAAGAGGGGGAGGCAGACCGGCACAACAAACTACAAGAACAATGGAGAACAGTTATAGACTAGACGAGATGTACCCAAAAAGTGAATGTAAGGAACATTTATGGGTACAAGTCGGGAACCGGCCTACTTTACATATTTCAAGGGTGCTGAATCCAAAAAAAAAACGGTACCCGAGCGAAATTTGGAGTTTTTGACCTTCTAATTTGCATATCAAAATGGCCGCCAAACTGCCTGTCTTGCTCAGTCGTTGGACCATTTTCCCAAGTTCTTTTGTAAGTAGGCATTCAAAGATGATGAATTAAGTGTCTAGATCTATAGTCTAGGGTCAGAGCAAGGATATAATGGAGGCTCAGTGCCTTTTTTATGTATGTATATATGCAAAATACCCACTTTTAAGGTGATTTTAAGCATTATTTGTGTCATTTTTTAAGGCCAACATAAATATTCAGTCAATATTCCCAGTGTATATATGATATGTGATGTATTCCATATTACATAATAACTAAGAAAAACACCATTGCAAGTTGTCCGAGAATTCATTTTTTTATGCAAACAAAGCATAATGCTCTTAATTCAAACATCGAAAAACCCAAGTGAATAGGGGAAAAAAAAACATGAAACTTCCCTTGAACAGTTCTACAGATCACATATTGTTTCTGTATATTTTCTTTCATGTTTCTAACTGAATTGCTTTGCTTTCATCTGTCTTCTTCTGTTCTGTTATTTTTTTTAAAATAGAGCGGGTGCGGCTTATATGCAGGTGCAGCTTATAGTCCAGAAAATACGGTATATATATATATATATATATATATATATATATATATATATATATATATATATATATATATATATACACTGTATATTTCTCTCTGAAGCTGTAATTTGGAAGCTAACTTCAGGGTTGTGCAGTTTTCCACCCACCATTTGTATGTGGGCCCCACCTGAGACAGAAAATGGAGCCTCATAAGTGGATTGTCCCTCAGTTTCTTGCCGACCCCATGTGAGTCGGTTGCAGCGTTTGTGCTCAGGTACTGGCATGGGCCCAAAGTGGATGTTTGGGCTCGGGCTAACCGCATTAGTGAACCCAAGTGAGTATTTCACATGCGATGGAGCCCGCATGCAGATGTTGGCTGAGATGTTATGATTGTGAAGTGTACTCTCTGGAGTCCATCACCAACCATTGCTATCGTGGATTTTGTTGCTTATTCAAAAGGCAGAATGATCTCCTGATGTCAGTTGCTGCTGCAGCTGGTCTGGGGCGGCGGTATTTGAAAGTGGTTGGAAGATCTCGGGTGTGCCACCAAAGCAGCTCTGATCCGATGGACCCTTTGGGATGTCTGCTGATGTCGGAAACTGCCACATAAAAAGCAGATCGTCCGGGTCTGGTTCACGGAGTAGGGCCTCGGGACTGGGCTTGTTTTGGGGAATGTGATGACATTTTGGGGACTTGGAATATCAAGATGATAATGTGTTTAATTGTTTAATTAGGATCCGCATTAGCTACAGCATGACTGCAGCTATTCTTCCTGGGGTTCCGCCAACTTTTAAAATAATACAGTACTAAACTTAACATAAAAAAAGCAAACCAAATACATTTCCACTAGATAAAGAGAATATCAAATTAAAAATACTCTGCAAAAAAAAGCAGAGACATTCCACAAAATGAAGACAGCGAAATGAGAACATAAAACAAAAACACTGCACAGTTAAAAGTTCATCTGAGGTCGTCAAAAAGTCTGAAAAGCAGTCCACAATTTCATTTCATTTGTAGTCTAGAACTTCACAACTGATCTAATACAGAAAAAAAGAAAGAAAAAAATGCATACAATGTGTGAACAATAATGATCCCAAATTAAAGCTGCAAGCAGCGATGAACGGGCCCTCGCACTCACGGCCACCGTCCCCCATAAGCATATCAGAAATGACACCACCCACGACTTCCTATGTCAAACCATCCAAAAGTTATGGCAGGCTTTTTGGAGTCTATGGTCGCCATGGTAACGCTTTTGAAAGAGAAAAGTAATGCGTGGTGTCGCAGAATGGAGACGCACATTTTGATGTATAACACACCTGGGTGCACGTTACGGTTCCGGCTCTGAAGCGGCTGAAGAAATGGCATAAATTTCCCCAAAATGACGATTAATTCAAAATGTTCAAAATTGCAGACTTCCTGTTCGGTTTCATCCATGGCGCCAAGAGACTTTTCTTTAAGTTGCGCCATGATACAGGTGTGTACCAATTTTCGTGCATGTACGTCAAACCGTATTGTGGGGCTTGAGGCACAAAGTTTTCTAGGGGGCGCTGATTTGGTGACTTTTGGGGCACGTTTATGGGGGCAAAAAGGCCCTCATTTTGTCAGAAGAAAAGTTCCTACAGATACAATTGGGCCTTCGCACTGTAAGTGCTCGGGCCCTAATAAAAAAACATCTGGGGGTTCCTTCATCATATGCGCTGTTATTTGGTCTGATTTTTCTTTTATCTGATTATCTACGTTTCTACTTTCCCTCCTCTTGACTGTAGAACATAAACCAGTAGGACATAAGAGGGCTTAGCTTTGGTTAGGATGCCGGGGAAGTGGAAGAAAACGACAGATCCTCACCTGCACCCTGCGTCCTCTCCAAGACTCGTTTTCATTTACAAGCTTCCAGCCAGAGGACCTGAACTTTCCAGCACTCTGGCTGCTTGCTTTTAATCCGTCTCTGCTTTGACACAAAACAGAGATGTGAAGGAAGAAATGTTGAGAAAAAATTGAAAAAGTGCTGAATATGATAATGAACTTACAGACAGTTATTTCCTGAATCTCTCACGCAAAGGCTCATTTTTCCACATAAGCATTTCATCATTGAAGCAGAATGTGATGATGTTTTAAAACACTGCAATTCATTTGGGTGAACTAGTTCTGGTGTTGTGTCATCTGCTGAAATGATTATTTATTTTAATGAGGCTTGTTTCACTCGTGTTTGTTGTGTTTTAACATGACAACATATCTGACTGGGCTTGTTTTCTTTAAAGTTCAAATGAAAGGATCCAAGGATGCTTTAATATCACGTGCAGCAAACTGATGAAGAGATTAAATGTGTGCCAGCCCGCTAACTGTGGTTAAAAACAGTAAATGTTGATTGGATACACACTATAAAGGCTACTAAAAACCAACATAAAAATAGTATATGAATGAATATACAAACATCTGCAAGAATGTGCACGAAGCCAACAGCATTTAACTGGATTTCTTGGAGCTTATGAGCCGTATGTCTTGTGGTTTAAACTGTCCTCAGTCTCTCAGCCTATTGGCAGCCAGGGGACAGGATATGATAGTGGTGGTGTCGGCCTTTAATAATCTGTTATGTTTTGCATCTGCAGTTAGGTGCAAACTTAAAAAAAAACGTCAAACATAAAAAAAACCCAACATGATTCATTACATCATATTGTGTCTTGATGATATTTGGAAAATGTGATGTGAAATATGTGTAAATATGTAGAGAGATGTGTTCATTTGTGTTTATATATAAATGTAAAAATGTAAAAGTATTTCAGACTGTGGCAGGGTGGAGGAGCAGCCACTCAGCCGATTGCCCAATCAACCTCTCCACCCTGCCTGGCTACATAAGAAGTGGCTGCACACCAGCAAGAGGTCTGCTGGAGAAGGTTCTGCTGGTGCACGTGTGGCGGTGTGATTGAATAAAGGAGTTCCTGCACAAACTCCTTTATGTGTCCTCTGTCCTGTCTGTCGGCCCCAGTGGCAACGAGCTTGCTACACTGGCGCCCAACGTGGGGCCCGACAGGATGGAGGAGGGATGCGGGGAGCGGACCCTGGAGGCGCTTGCACAGGTGCTGGCAGATCTGGCAGCCCTGTTGCAGGGCCAGTGGGATAAGTAGACTTCTGCGCTGGAGGCGCAGCAGCCGACAGGCTGGGAAGCAGAGGCTGCAGGGCGCCAGGCGACGGCTCCTGAGGCGGCTCCTGAGGCGGCCCCAGCGACGGCGGGACCCACAGCGCGTCCCACCCCGGCGCAACATCTGAGATTCATCACGGCAGTCCTGGAGTCGGAGGTCACCGAGGCGGAGACGTTTTTGGCGGAGGTCGCCGAAGCCGAAGCGCCGAAGCGCTGAAGCGGAGGCGTCGTGGCGGAGGTCGCCGAGGCGGAGGCGTCGGTGGCGGTTGGCTAGGCCGGATGGTCCCCGGCCGGTTCTATTGGTGCACGTGTGGCGGTGTGATTGAATAAAGGAGTTCCTGCACTAAACCCTGTGTCCTCTGTCCTGTCGGTCGGCCCCAGTGCCAACGAGCTTGCTACACAGACATACATTGATTTTAAGAGCTGTTGTGTACATACATATATATATATATATATATATATATATATATATATATATATATATATATATATATATATATATATATACATGTAGGACATTGTATAAGTAGGATAGGCAAAACCAAAAACAAGCACTTTTTGTCCAGTCTCTTCCTTTTTGGCTTAGGCTATTTATTTATTGGATATGTTTTGGTTTTACAGATTGCCTTTTAAGTAGTATACTATTATCTATCTTTCCTATCTAAATAAGATTAAGATTAACACAAACTAAGAAGATCTTTCATTCTGCTTTTATTTATTCAGCAAAGAAATGCAGTCAAACTAAATAAATAAATCATGTGGGCAACAGTAAATACCCTTCTGATTCATTAGTTTGTACGTGAAACTTTAGTAGTAACTCAAAGCCGCCATCTCTTGTGACTTATCGCTCCTTCCCATCACTGTGGAGGAATTTTAGTCCGTTTTCTTTCCAACATTGCTCCAGCTCGTTGGTTTTTGGGCGTTCACTTGTACACAGCTCTCTCAAGGTCCCACCACTGGCTCTCAGTCGGACTCGTGTCTGAACTCTGATTTGACGGCCCGGGTCCTGTCACTAAGAAACAACGCCTTTGCTGTGCCTGACAGTGGTTATGAGGTGTCCCGACTGAAATGCTCTGTTTGGGTTCTCCAAAAAAAATAACAAATACCACAAGGTACCGAAGCCAAACAGTCCCACTTTGGTGTCTGTCATCAGTCGGAGATTATTCCAGACATCTTGTAATTTTCTCAGATGCAGTTTTGTAAAACCTCGGCCGTGCTTCCAAGAAACTTTCTCCAGGCAACCCTTTCAAACAAACTCTAGTTTCGTCAGTTTTCTTCTAACTGTGCTATTGTGTACCTGATCGTCTAAAATGAAAGGCTTGTAGGGTCAGAGATGCAGCTCTTAGGCCGCGTTCAGACTGCAGGCAAATCTGATATATATCTGATTCCTTCTCATATCCGATTTTCAGGGCTGACTGTCCACACTGTTTTTAGCAAGTGTCCAAATCGCATCTGGCTCTGTTCAGACTGGGCCAATTCATTGACTGATCTGACGGGTTGCCATAGCAACGACGTCGGAGCGGAGGCGTCACCCAGCGCGTGTATTGTGTGAAGTCATGTATTTTTTTTATATATAAAAAAATCTCCAAATATCTGTTCCGTTTCTGATTGGGTGGGCACTGCGCATCATTTTTAACAATGAACGCATACCGCAAAAGTCGTGTCTCGGCGGAGGGACCCGGCGTCCCAGCAAAATGAGAAACAGAGAAAGGTGTTCAGAACAAAACCACCAGCAAACTAACAAACCAATCAACAAAGCTCAGAGTTAACAAAACGAACCAGCAATTAATAACTGGCAGCCCCGCTCCAGCCCCTCTCCTCCTAGGAGGAGAGGGGCTGACGGGCTGCAGGTTCAGGCTCACAGCGCGACTGAAGGCTGATTTATGGTTCCGCGTTACACCGACGCAGAGCCTACGGCGTAGGGTACGCGGCGACGCGCACCGTACGTGGAAATGCGGTCTTTTTTTCTGCTATTAAAACATGATTTGTAATGTGAATTTGCAACACTTAAACTACAAATAATAGTTTTTGACGTGACATCAGAGATTGTACATGCTCTCTGTGAAAGGATGAGTAGCTCCACAACTGGAAATGGGCGGGTGGTTTGGAGCGTCTGGGACAGTCATATCCGAACTGAGTGTTTGGACTGTTCAGACTGACACGCATCTGCCCAAATGCGATATGAATAGGATATGAAACTACCGTTTCGATCTGGTTTGCAAAAATCGGATCTCATGCGGTTTGGGACTGTTCAGACTTCAA
Source organism: Cololabis saira (assembly GCF_033807715.1). Taxonomy (NCBI): domain Eukaryota; kingdom Metazoa; phylum Chordata; class Actinopteri; order Beloniformes; family Belonidae; genus Cololabis; species Cololabis saira. The sequence goes on from NC_084591.1 coordinate 6,136,058, forward strand.
AAGAGTCATCCAGTTTCAATCTGGATGGGCTAAAAATCGGATATTGGCTGGCAGTCTGAACGCGGCCTTAGGTCTCTGTATTTCTCTGAACACTTGGTTTGATCTTGAGGTAAATTGACTGTCTTGAACGTTTTCCACTTATAATAGTCTTTATCACTGTAAAATGTTCAACTGCAAACTGTTATAAAATAAGCCTTTCCAGATGAATTTGTTAGAACAAATGCTTCTCTTAGACTTTTGGGTTTCCCTCTTGACATTGTGTTGACAAATAGATGAAAGCTTCAGATTAGCAAACGGCCTAAACCTGTTTTTTATAAGTGTTGTTGTTGGTTTTGAGGTTATATTTGCATAATATGGCCTAATATGATCAGACGGGGAAAAAAGCTAGGATGAAAGGATGGGACAGTCACTTTTGCATGACTGTCCATCACTTTAAAAACTGTATTGCCCTCGAGGTTGGACTGAGGACTCCCATGATGCACTCTGTATGCTTTACAATGCTTGTTTTGTCCTGTGAGGAGTCAAACCAGATTTGAACATGCCCAGTAAGTACCGTACAGACTTAATTCTTGCTGGGTAGAATTTTTTGGCAGCACCGAGCAAATGTTGGATTTTATCAGTAACCTATGACAGGACAGGTGCTGCTATCTCGAAATCTTCACCATGGTGTTGGTGCGGCTCAACCAAGAGATGTCAGGCGTGCGTCCACTTAGTCTTCAGTCTCCACTTTGGTCTTTTATTTCCTTCCTATCAGAGTCCTTCACATCTGCCCGCCACCTTCTGAGAGCTCCAGCTCATGTGGCGAACAAACACGATGAGTAGGAAGCACAAGCAGGTGGTTAATGGCTGCGATTTTCACAACTAAAAAGGAGATGTGTAAACATGCACACAGCTCCAATCATCAGCAGTAGCACAAACAGAGACTCACATTAGGGCTGACTACTTGACAACAGCTACAGGAAATTCCCAAGAAGTGCTTAGTGGAGGCTGTACAACAGAAGACTTAGATGGAAAACTCAATGGTGCTCCCACGACCGTTCATTGCAGACGATATGTAAGTATCACTTCAGTGGAGATTTCCAAGTGATCGTCTGAGATCAAATCCTCTGCTGTTCATCCTTAACCTTAGCAACCAAACACAGAGCTTACGCCACCTCCAACCACTAAGCGTCTCTCCCGATGATCCGGTCGAGCATTGATCAGTCCTAACAGAGCTCCGATGACAGCAGAGGCTCATCCTTTCCTCCAGTATGTGTACAAGCCGGCTATAAATGATGATTTGCAGAGTGAGAGAAGTACATCTGTTGGAGAAGAAAATGTTAGATACTTGGGGAAATTCGGGACTCTGCTTTTTTAAACCGTCACTATTTTTGGCCGCCATTTTTCCAGCGCCTGGGGTGCAGTTGGGGGTTAAGGGGCCCAAAGCGGTTCACCTCTCTCGCCAACAGGGATTTCCAGGCAGTTTTTGGAGGTTTTGCAGTTTTGAAAGGTTTGTGGTTCTATTCCTGGGAGGCCACAAAGGAAAAGGACGCTAAAGTGCTAACAGATTGCACACAAATCTTTGCCATCAATATCTCCAAAGAGATTCCGATACAAGTTTGGGAACACTAGTGTACAGAAGAGTATTAGGGCCATGGAGTAGAAAAAATATTGGAGAGGGGAAGATTTTTTTTATTGTGCACTTCGAGAAAAAAGTCGAAATGTCAAGATTAATGTTGAAATATAATTTCAAGAATAAAGTCAAAATTTCGTGGATAAAGTCGAAATTTAGCCTTTTTTCCTCAACATTTCAACTTTATTCACGAAATTTTGACTTTTTTCTCAACATTTCGACTTTTTTCTCGAAATTGTACTTTGTGGCAGGGTGGAGAGGTTTATGGGACACACGCACCTGTGTCCCATCCGCCTGAGTGGCTGCCGCGCCTCCACCCTGCCTGCCTTATAAGGCAGAGCTGGACAGCAGCAAGCGGCTGGGTATGCTGATCGTGAGGATGAAGCTGTGTGAAGGTGCTTGGGCACGTGTGAGGGTTTCTGAGACTAAATAAAGGGTTCTGCACAAAACTCTGTGTCTCCCCATCCTGTCGGTCGGGCCCCCATAGCACGCACCCTGCTACACTGGCAGCCCAACGTGGGGCCTGACGGGCGGACATGGAGCGGGCCCTGGATGCGCTCGCCCGGGCCATGGCGGACCTGGCCGCCCTGTGCCGGGACCAGGGCGGGCATCAGCTCGCTGTGCTGGCGGCTTTGATGCCCGCGGAGCGACCTATCCCTGCGCCACGCCGGAGGGTCGCCGCAGCAGCGCGGGAGGAGCTGGCGGCGCCGCAGCTGGGAGGCCGTGAGGCAGAAGCTGCGGGCCGCCAAGCGACGGCTCCCGAGGCGGCGGGACCCGCGGAGCGACCCACCCCTCCACCCCGTCTGAGGTTCGCCGTGGCAGCGCTGGCGGCGCTGCAGCCGACCGGCCGTGAGGCAGTCGCTGTGGGCCGCCAGGCGACGGCTCCTGGGACGGAGTCTGCGGCGGAGACGGAGGTGGAGGGGGAGACGGAGGCGCAGCTGCCAGCGACGGCGGGTCCCGCGGAGACGGGGCCGGACCGGCAGCCCGCGCAGGGCTGCGTGACAGGATAGAGGAGGACACGGAGTTTAGTGCAGACCCTTTTATTCACGCAAATCACCCAGGACACAGTGCACAAGCACCTCACGCCAGCAGCACCTCACGATCAGCATACCCAGCCGCTTGCTGCTGTCCAGCTCTGCCTTATAAGGCAGGCAGGGTGGAGGCGCGGCAGCCACTCAGGCGGATGGGACACAGGTGCGTGTGTCCCATAAACCTCTCCACCCTGCCACATACTTCAACTGTATTCTCGACATTTCGACTTTTTTCTCACATTTCGACTTTTTTTCTCGAAATTGTACTTCAACATTAATCTTGACATTTCGCCATTTTTCTCACATTTCGACTTTTTTCTTAACATTTCAACTTTTTTCTCAACATTTCGACTTTTTTCTCAAAATTGTACTTCAACATTAATCCCGACATTTCGACTTTTTTCTCAACATTTCGACTTTTTTCTCGAAATTGTACTTCAACTTTATTCTAGACATTTCAACTTTTTTCTCGAAATTGTACTTCAACATTAATCCGGACATTTTGCCTTTTTTCTCGACATTTCGACTTTTTTTCTCGAAGTGCACAATGAAAAAAAAAATCTTCCTCTAAAATATTATTTTTATTTTTCTCCTGCCTGGCCCTAATACTCTTCCGTACTAGTGTAACAGAAAAAAAAACTACACTACACCTGAGACAGAAGATACAGAAGAAACCTCTGCATCCAGCAGTGCGACTGTGATTTGCCGTGGCCTTCGTTCCCCGAGCGAGGAATGTTGTTTACAGCACATCAGGAAAGCAGATTGTGTTCAGGGGAAATGTCTGTTGTCTCCGGAGGGACCTTCCAGGGCCTGGCTGCACACCCAGGAGGGAAATGAACACAAAATGTTTTCATTAGCATCTTACAAGGAATTATTTGACTCCTCATTTATCTGCGATATGGTGACATTGAGGTTCCTCGTACTCTGGTGTTTTCAGCCCCTGTGATGCAAATCCACGGCTCAGTCCCTAACCTCCGGTTGAGACGAAGCAGTTGGCCGATATACAGAACCACTGCAGAGATGATATGTGGGTAATGAGCAGCACTGATTTCAACTCCCCATGTAACTTGGTAAACAGCGAGGAATACAAACACAGCCCACAAAAACAACGTTTAAGGCTATATGCCTTTCATTGACGTCAGTTATAATGCTGCAATTTCTTCCAGATTTAACATCTGGGTGCTTTTATTGTGCTTGGGTCTGTATCGTATAGCTCGCTCATAAATGAATAATGCCTGTAGACATCTATAAGAGATATTTTACACTTTTTCATCATGTCTTTACTTGACATACTGCAGATGAATTAACACCCTCTTGGGGCGCAGCCAGTACTGACTGAAATTGTTTATCCCCATCAGAGCACCACAAGGCCATCGTGGTCTTCACAACATTTTCCTTTCAGTTTTGAAAGTACCAGATTTTTATTTTTTTTTCATTTGAGTTCTAAGTATCACTCTAGACCAGGGGTCGGCAACCCGCGGCTCTAGAGCCGCATGCAGCTCTTTAGCGCCGCCCTAGTGGCTCCTGGAGCTTTTTCAAAAATATTTGACCTTTTTTTTTGTCTTTTTTTCTTCTTTTCTTCTTTTCCCTTTTTTCTCTTTTCTCTTTTTTCCTTTTTTTCCTTTTTTCTTTTTTTTCTTCTTTTTTCCCTTTTTCCTTTTTCTCTTTTTTCTTCCTTTTTCCTTTCCTTTTAATCTCAACATTTCGACTTTTTCTCGCAATTTTGAATTTTTTCTCAACATTTCGACTTTTTTCTCGACATTTCGACTTTTTTCTCAACAATTTCAACTTTTTTCTCGAGATTTTACTTCAACATTAATCTCGACATTTCGACTTTTTTCTCAACATTTCGACTTTTTTCTCAACATTTCGACTTTTTTCTCGACATTTCGACTGTGTGCATAATGAAAAAAAAATCTTCCCCCAGTTATAACTAATATAGAAACATGCAGCATGTGTTGCCTTCATTCTAAGGCTTATACAAGACTTTTCATTTTTTGCGGCTCCAGACATATGTGTTTTTTGTGTTTTCGGTCTAATATGGCTCTTTCAACATTTTGGGTTGCCGACCCCTGCTCTAGACTCTGTTTGACAGCTAAAGTCTTCAGAAACTCCTCAGCATTCAGGTTTCTGAAAGTACTCTAAGAATGTTGCACCCGCCTGCCCCACACATCTGAACTGCAATTATTTCCAGGAAATGTACTGTTCCTGGGGAAACTCGGGTCAACAGGAAGCAACGGAAAAAGTAGGCTTCCTTCAAGTTCAGCGTAAGTACAGATGTTTGCCGGTAAAACAGAGACTGGAGAGGTGATGTAGCCTATGAGATTGACCGTGGTGTTTTGGATTTTGAAGTTAATGTGACTCACCTAAACATGGCCATTTGTTTGCGAAACTCAGCAGCTTCGTCAGCTCGTGGAGGCTGATGGGAAGCAGCAGGCCAAGCAAAAGCTTGAGTGTGGTAAGAGTTTGGTGAGGCCTCGGAGAGCAGCCCTGGATTGGCTCCAGGAATACTCTGGCAAACTGTCTGGTGGCTTTTGGGAAAGCAGTGCTTTGACAACAAGGAGTGGAGTGAAGGTGGGCCGCTCATCAGTGTGTGGACTCTGGGATGGGCTTGGCCATGACCGAGCTGAGTTATAGTTTAAAAGCTCCGCGCCAGCAGGGCTCAAGGGGGAATGAGGTCTATACAGAACCTGAAGGCCCTGGATGTTGCGTCTTGGTCGACAGGCTGCTGCAACATAGCGTTGACATCAGCTTCAGAGCCTCTGCATTGGCAGACTGGGGTGATGGTTCCCCGTCTGAAGACTGGGGACTGTAGCACCCTATAATGTAATAATTTCCTGAAAATGTAATAAAATTTGCACTTAAAGTGGCACTATGTAACTTTTCCACCTTAATATCATATTTCCAGAGTCATTGTGATGGAACATCAACTTCCAACAGGTTTAATGAACCTCTGTCATGGTCTGGGGGTCTGTATCGCCTTCACTGGCACTATGTAACTTTGAGGAGCATGGTAGGAACCCTGCCACACTAAAAAACTACAAATTTTTACGGCATACGTCACTTCCCCCTCTTTCCCGATTCGTAGTCGAGACGAAAATGGGCGGGGTGTGGAGCTCAGAGCTCAGCAGAAGCTGGTAACCCGTTGCTGTGTTGTGGCTGCAGCAGCTCCACACACAACAGACGTGGGGAAAAGGTCCTAATGGTTTAACTTTTCACCGCTTTCCTGCTCGGAGGCAGAACCACGGACACCAAGTATCTGAGATAACAGAGTAAAAGAGTGAAAGAGTCGTCGGCTCGCTTGGATCGCGGCTGTAACGACCAAACCTTCCACACAGTATCACAAACAAACACTCACACACACCGGGTTGGATCAAAACACGGGTTTTATTCCCCACTTCTCCAGCTAAACAGAGTTGCTGGCCAGCTCTCTGCGGTGCGATTAACCCCAATCTTCAGATAAAACTAGTTTGTTGAGGAAAAAATATTAACTCTTATTTGTAGCTGCAGAGGAAAAAAATAATCTCACGAGGAAAACAAAAATATTGCTCACGCCGCGGAGCCTCTTCAGCATAATATAGCAGTCAAAATAAAGAAAAGAGAAGTAAGAGTGATACAAAACATGTACTGTATGTTGTACTATTATACTAATTTATTGAAACACATGGCTAGTCAAACATTTACCAAAGCAGCTGCCAAACACTCCTAAACAAGGTAGTAAGACGGTGGTTGTGCAGAACTGCGGCAGTAAATCCTTCTAAAGAGTGCAGCTCCGACGAGGAGCTCCATTCTTTAGTAGAGATTATATATGAACCCAAACCGTTAATAATCATTATTTTCTCCATATACCGCTCCCTAGCTTCCTTGTTTAAGGTATCCCGGTAAATTCCAGTTCCTTTCCAGCAGTTTAACATCTTTTCTTTGCGTTCCGTCTGTTCACTTGGTGAAAGAGAAAAGTCCGTCCCGTCTTCATTCACTATCAAAACAAATGCACGTGACAGGGACAGGAGTTTTCCGGCAGTACGCGCTGGTGCTCATGGGAAACGTAATGTTCTTTCTGGTAAAGCACTCGCGCTTTTGTCCAAAAGATGCCGCCAAACTCAACAAAAGTTGAAAGTTACGTTGTGCTGCTTTAACTCAATCGAAAATGTAATAAAATCCAATAATGTAATAACTTCACCAATAATGTAATAAAATATCCTGACTGATATTGTAATAACATTTTTACCTATAATGTAATACCTTATTATATTATTGGGAATTAATTACATTTTCAGGTGGGTCTTTTTTTTTTTTTTTTCAAAACTGATAATGTAATACTTGACAAATAATGTAATATATTTGTTCATTTTCAGTCCAGAGTTCAACATTTTGTGTATTTAAGAATGTTATATACGCTGGATTTGAAACACCAAAACGATTATTGAGTTAAATTGCAGACTTTGAGTACCATGTAATAAATTCCCAATAACGTAATAAGGTATTACATTATCGGTAAAAATGTTATTAGTTTTAACATATATAAAGTGGTCTCCCCTCACCCTGCCAGCACAGGGGAGACAAAATCCCATGAATTTCTGCAAGCTCTCTGACCCCCGCCGGACAGAATCCCCCAGTGTCACGTGATTTTTTTTTTGAGCCGATTAAAATCTGCGCCTAGGGTGACGTCACCATAGGCGCAGAGGTTCGGCCTCCGCTGCTGAAACCACGCCCACAACCAGCTCTGGAGCGGTGCTTCCTTCAGCCAGTCGGACGCGGCGCCGGGGCGGAGCGGATCCGGGTTAAATCATCCAGGTTCCCGGGTGGTTTGGGAGCTGGGTCCTTGGGGGTCTGTCCCAGGTCGGATCAGCTTCACCCTCCGAGATTTTCAGCCAAATCTGTCGGTTTGATCACCGGTAACGGGCGATGCGCACAGGATGCGCCCCGGAGCCGATCTGTGCGCCCGCCGTGGGGTTGCGCCGCCAGCGCGCAGATCCGGCTGAAATTCCGCTGGTCGGTCCCCGGGAGTCCCTGCTAGCAGTCCAGGCCGGTTCCTGCGGTCCCGGCCGGTCTGAACCGGTCAGATTCCCCGGTTAAAGCTGCGGTGATGCGCGCTGCTCCAGCCTACTTCCTGGTTCCCAAAGCGGGGTTCCGACTAAATTGTCCAGGTTCCCAGCCGCTTTGGGAGCAGGGATTTCTGGGATTTTCAGCGAAATCTGTCGGTTTGATCACCGGTAACGGGCGATGCGCCCCGGAGCCATGCGCCCTGGAGCCATGCGCCGGGCGCCCCCGTGGGGTTGCGGGGCCAACGTTCAGCATCCGCCGGGCAGATCCGGCTGAAATAGTGCATAAATGTTATTTATATACAACTCATATTTTATTTTTTTAACAATAAAGTTGCCATTTGTGAAAATTCAGTGTTGTGATTTATTTACAGGCTCGGGCTGCTCTGGCGGAGCAAGGTTTATTCTCCTCCCCTGCTACACGTCATTCAGGGAGCCAATCAGCACAGAGCCTCATTATCATACCCCCCCCTTCCCTTAGAATGGAGCACAGAAAAAGGGGTTAGAAGCGGTAAAACTAGTGACAGGGCCCACAGGCTGGATTTCTGATTTATGTAGAAAAAACAAGCTTTAGATTGTTTTTAAGACATTCAAGGCCTGTTTAAAATATACATTAAATGCCATAATATGTCCCCTTTAAAGGAGCCGTCTGTAAGAAATGTCCAAAACTGGTACTGCAGTCACTTTCAAAATACTGTTGAGAGGCGTGTACCCTCCCCCTCCTCCCCGACCAGAGGTTGCTAGGTAGGCTGCAGAATACAGCAGGGACGTAGGCTGCCATGGCAAGCGACGAGTCCTACAAAGTACGTTTATTTTCTGTATTTAATGCTTTATGAAAGATCTTTTGCGAAGTAATAATGTACTGCAAAATTTACTAATGGCGATTAGCCAAACAGAATCGTAAATGTTACCGAAGCGCACCGTACATGTGCGTCGCCGCGTACCCTACGGCGTAGGCTCTGCGTTGGTGTAACGCGGAACCATAAATCAGCCTTAAGGCTGCAGCGGCGTGGGAGCGATGGATGACTGAGGGAGAACACAGTTTCACCAAGAGTGGAAAGTGGAAAGTTATGCCACAGTTTGCAGATATATTGTTGACGCGTGGGCTAATGTGTCTGCTGGGACTATTTTGCAAGCTTTTGCAAAAGCCGGCAAGTCCGAAGCGCCGCCCGGCACGGAAAGAGACTCTGACAGCGAGGAAATTCGGACTGGCACAGCTGATTTAGCGGAGCTCTTTAATGCAGAAACAGGATGAGACTTCCATGGGTTTGATTAATGTAAAAACTGAAATAAAGTAGCCTACAATCAAACAAAGTTTTGCTCCCGCTCTATTTTTAAATACGCACACTCGTGTGCTTGTGTGTGTGTTCTGCGGCGCGCGCGCGCGCGTGTGTGTGTGTGTGTGTGTGTGTGTGTGTGTGTGTGTGTGTGTGTGTGGACGGCGCCTTTAGGTTCGGTGCGCCGTGTGTGTGTTCTGCGGCGCGCGTGTGTGTGTAGACAGCGCCTTTAGGTTCGGTGCGCCGTGTGTGTGTTTTAAATACAGAAATAACACAAAACTGAGGGTGCGCCTTTCCAAACGGCGCCCGTATGGTCGCGAAAATACAGTATTTATATATGAAAGCCAAACATTTAGCTATGAATCTTACCTGTCCAGGAGAAAATCAGCAACGTTGGCGTCTGTCTTCAAATTCTTCTCCGCTTTCAGCCGTCTCCATCTATCAAAAGCATCTCCTATACAAATCCTTGTTTTATTTCGGACCTTGTCACGACGTAACTCGGATTCATAACGTGGTCTTTTAGGTTTTGGAAAGCTAGATATTTTTTCATCCAACACGTTCGTAGCGGCTGCTGCGATAATTACAGCCGAGCTGGCAACCCGGATGCCGAAACAATACTGACTTGGTGATTGGGAGATAGGTGGAGGGTGGAGCTTCAGAAACAATACTGACTTGGTGATTGGGAGATAGGTGGAGGGTGGAGCTTCAGAAACAATACTGACTTGGTGATTGGGAGATAGGTGGAGGGTGGAGCTTCAGAAACAATGCTGACTTGGTGATTGGGAGATAGGTGGAGGATGGAGCTTCAGAAACAATACTGACTTGGTGATTGGGAGATAGGTGGAGGGTGGAGCTTCAGAAACAATACTGACTTGGTGATTGGGAGATAGGTGGAGGGTGGAGCTTCAGAAACAATACTGACTTGGTGATTGGGAGATAGGTGGAGGGTGGAGCTTCAGAAACAATACTGACTTGGTGATTGGGAGATAGGTGGAGGGTGGAGCTTCAGAAACAATACTGACTTGGTGATTGGGAGATAGGTGGAGGGTGGAGCTTCAGAAACAATACTGACTTGGTGATTGGGAGATAGGTGGAGGGTGGAGCTTCAGAAACAATACTGACTTGGTGATTGGGAGATAGGTGGAGGGTGGAGCTTCAGAAACAATACTGACTTGGTGATTGGGAGATAGGTGGAGGGTGGAGCTTCAGAAACAATACTGACTTGGTGATTGGGAGATAGGTGGAGGGTGGAGCTTCAGGCCAAAACAAAAAATGACAACATAAACATCAGTTGAGGGCTGCAACTCCTCTTTTTAAACTGGAATATCCTGGCTTGAGTGCTGTTGTCAGTGGCATAAGTATTTGAAATGAACATGATTTTTAAATGTCTGTTGACATATCGGGGTCATTTTATGATTCGTTTTATTATTGCTCTTACATACAGCTCCTTTAAGTGCAAATTTTATTACATTTTCAGGAAATTATTAAATTATAGGTTGCTACAGGGACCAAAGGGTGAGTTTTTGCACAGGGAGTAGAGGATACCGGGTCCACAGCTTCAGGTCATTCAGTCCATATACAAATGGAGTGAGAACTTGGCCTTCAGTGCTGACAGCATGATTTGTTCCAGGTCGGAGTTAGGCTTCGTTAGCCTTGCCTGTTCTCATCAGCGCTATTTATAGTTCAGAGATGTGTTAGGATTTTATGAAATTGTTCAAAGTATGAGGGTTTTTTTTCTATAAGATTGTACTGATGGTTGCTTTCATCGCAGAACCACTTCCTGTTTTTATGAGCAGACTGATTATCTGAGTTCTTCTTTAGGTGAGGACGGGGAAGAGGAATGGATGTTTCAGATTGATGGTTCTCCTCCTGTTTTTCTCTGGGTTTTGGTTGTCGTAGATCTTTGCTTGGTCGGCATGTCGGATTAGAGATAGACAACAGAAAATATATGGCTGAAAGTGTGACATGTTTAAGTTTATTTCCCTGCAGTTGTCCTCCCAGATAAGGTTCAACAGATAAGGTTCAACATCGGCTCCTGCAATGTACAAAACACCTCCCTTTTCAGTATAAATATGACTGGATTGATGACCACTGCGTGCATTTCTCACCTACCTACTGTATGTGGTTTGAGAAAAGTGCACCTCTATGGAGCCAAATCAAGGCCAAAAGTTTTGCTAATTTGAAAATAAAATTTGAACCTGAAAATTATTTTTTATAGTTTCAATTTATTTTTTTTGGAATCAGATCTTTTTTTCAGTTTCAGAACTTTTTATTTCAGTTTCAAATCTTTTTTTCAGTTTCAGATCTTTTTTTTCAGTAAAACATCTTTTTTTTCAGTTTCAAATCTTTTTTTCAGTTTCAAATCTTTTTTTTTCAGTTTCAAATTTTTTTTTCAGTTCCAGACTTTTGGCCCCGATCTGGCGTAGGGGGCGTGGGATCAACTGAGAGGGGCGTGGCATCATGAGTGACAGCATAACAGAGAAGGCGGGGGACGTTCCTCAGTCATGTTGCCTTCAGGAAACGTAGGTTGCAGAAGTTATCAGTAGAAGTTTGATTCAACACTATATACACCATATTCACGTGATTGGCAGTGGAAAAAACGGATACTAGTGACACATTTCTGTTTAAAAAGCTGTTTTATACCGTACTTGGTAGTATGTGGAAGTGGGAAATGTCAAACTTTAAAGTGTGGCTGTTGAACTGTACAGTCTGGAATAGTTTATTGCTTTTATACTGCGATTGGTGCCAAGTACGGTCTAAAACAGCTTTTTAAACAGAAATGTGTCACTAATATCAGTTTTTTCCACTGCCAATCACGGGAATATAGTGTATATACAGTGTTGAATCATACTTCTACTGATAACTAACTGAAAACTACGTTTCCTGAAGGCAACATGACTGAGGAACGTCCCCCGCCTTCTCTGTTCTGCTGTCACTCACGATGCCACGCCCCTCTCAGTTGATGCCACGCCCCCTACGCCAGATCGGGCAAGAGTACCTGGCTGCAGGCAAGATGGCCGACAAGGGCGCGGCCATTTTTTCCAGCCATACCGGAATTCCAGACCGGAAGTTGGTCTTCTTCGTGTATATTACAGGCCCCCAGTCTCGCGCTCAGCAGGCACGCCGATTTTTTCCAGTGGCCAGCCGCGGTACTGCAACAAAAAATCCCATGGGGCCCAGAAAGCTTTTTTCCCATAGACCGCAATAGTAAAAGAGAAGCCTCTAAAACTGTTCACAGGACACCTCCAGCTGTAATCACCACCAATTACTAATCTTTGTATTCTATATTTTTAAGTCATGGACTTTATATCCGTCAAAAATGTTTTATAACGGCCAGAAAAGTCAAAGAAAAGTCTCTTTCTGGGCGTGACGTCACGGCTGTGCCGTGCACTCGCAAAGCGCGGTCGTGTGTGTCTCGGGAACGAGGATGGCTGAAACTAAGCCGTTCGGCGGAATAATCACTCAGAAACACATTGCATTGCCAATTTGCACCAAACAGAAATGTTTAATAGCAAGAATAATAATGGTTTGTCATTCTTGTACTTAAACATTTCCGTTGTAGCCAACGGTGTATGGTTTGTGAAAATAAGATATCAGGCAGGAATAACACAAGTCTAAGACCCACACGTAGCCGGGTATTTTTAAAAACGAATATTTCCCCCCCTCCGTTTATAAAAACATTTGCATCCACACATAACCGAAGATCTGCGTTTTCGACCACATTCATAAGCATTCTAATGATCCTGTAGATCATCTGCGGCTCCGCGGAGGCGCAGGTGTGGGTGTTTCCACTGAGATCCTCCTGCACACACACACCTAACGCACTTCAAATATGTATTCTTCTGTTGCTCTTTCATTTGGAGGCAGCGCCCTGCACGGGACTAAATGAGGGTCAATATTAACAAAATGAGCTTGTGGCGTGAGATCCCCACCTCACAATAAAACTGACCTCCATCAGGTTTGAGCAAACGTGCAGGGAGAGAGATGTGTCGTAGTTGTTGCGACGGTGCCGTGGAGTTTTAGATGTCATGTGTTTAACATCATTGTAGTGGCTATTTGTCCTCCAGGTGAATTATAACAAAGTAAATAAATAAATCAAAATATTCAACTCAAAGTATCAAACTATAATAATCAAACGGCCACTGAGACACCTAGGGAGTGGATTTACGCAGGATACAGAAAGTCCATTGTCCAGGCAAAAAATATAGTTTCCATGGTTTATTTTCCTGGCAAACAAACGAGCAAAGATCTTTGACGCCTTTCTTGCCCTGGTAAAAAACCATCTGCCCTCCCAGGTGCCCGGCTCACCTGTGTCTGCCAACCCATATATATAATCTCACCTGGTGCGCTCCAGCTACCCAGTACTTTCAAAATAAAACATGGTTAAGTAACAAAATAAACTTAATCAATACTAAATATCATAAACAAATTAAAACCGGTCTGGTTCGGCGCGACGAATAATAATATACACGAAGAAGACCAACTTCCGGTCTGGAATTCCGGTATGGCTGGAAAAAATGGCCGCGCCCTTGTCGGCCATCTTGCCTGCAGCCAGGTCCCTCTCAGATCGGGGCCAAAAGTCTGAAACTGAAAAAAAGATTTGAAACTGAAATAAAAAGTTCTGAAACTGAAAAAAAGATCTGATACCGAAAAAAAAAATTGAAACTGTAAAAAAGAATTTTCAGGTTCAAATTTTATTTTCAAATTAGCAAAACTTTTGGCCTTGATTTGGCTCCATACACCTCCGGCTGGAAAACATTGTGCATGATATAATAAAAGCTTGTATTAACATTTGATTCTGTTCACTGGTTTTCTTATGGTGCACCAGACTAACGAACACGCAGATCTTTCAGATGAATGTCAAAAGCATTAACAACATACACAAAACTACCAAAGTCTGCATTAAACAAGGAGAATATTGTTCTTCATCGCATACCCATAAAACCGCAAGGAAATGTCTACCTTTACAAAGTATCTGGCGAGTTCTGAACTCAGCGTCCCGGGTCTCCGTCCATGCCAAAGAGCAGAATCTGTTCAAATTGTTGATTTGACACATTTTTGTTTAGAAATCTTGGCTTACGCAGCCATGGCCTGAAGTCAACGCTATCATGCTCCACAGGAAATCTGAAAACCAGCCAGCTCCCAGAATAGCAGTAAAAAAAATGGCAAGACGAGCAAACACTGATGAAAGTGCCCATAAAGATACAGAAGTACTCAGTTTAGAACGACAACCGCTGCAGTTTCCATGTGATGACACAGCGGACCGTCCGGCGTCTATATTTTCTTTGAATTAGAGACTCCGGTCTGGTGAAACAGCAACTCTTTGTTTTTCAAGGAAGGATTGTTTACAGGCCTTGCCGTTCGTTATCGGATCTAAGCCGGAGCTTTTTCTCTTTGTTTTCCCAGAAGGTCCTGCAATCGGCACAACTGTCTCACGTCTGACTCACTGGCTGTCCTGAGATCTTTAGCTTTCACAATCTCTCGGGTCTTGGTTACGTGACGCCCTTAAAATGCAGGGCAGATAAACTGATGAGACGCATACAGTAACTCCTCGGGTCTGTTTCCAGGCAAAGGGTTACGCCCAGAGCTGGGTAGTAACGAGTTACATTTACTCCGTTACATTTACTTGAGTAAGTTTTGGGAAATGTTGTACTTTTAGGAGTAGTTTTGAATCACTATACTTTTTACTTTTACTTGAGTAGATTTGTGAAGAAGAAACTGTTCCTCTTACTCCGCTACATTAGGCTACGTTGAGCTGTTACTTTTCTTTTATCCCTTTTATCCGCGTACGCGTCAATATCAATTCATGACATCACTGGGTGATTCTTTGGGAAAAATGTTTGTTTTTGCATGTTTTGTCACATTTACACAGACTCAAACACACACAGAGTTTCTATGAGTTCATGCTTGTTCTAGTTCTGCCTGGTTAAAAAAGAAAAGTACAAAGGCTTGAAATTTTGTGCTTAATTCATTTTTTCATACTGTTATTATTTTATTTATTTTATAATTTATTAAAGTACTTGAATTCATTTTAAGATTATTTTAATTTAAGCTATTTTTTATTTTTTATTCATTTTAATTTATTTTATTGAAGATGATTATTTTGTACTTGTGTCTGTTTGAATGGTTGTGTTAAAAAATAAATCAGACGTTACTCAACAGTTACTCAGTACTTGAGTAGTTTTTTCACCAATTACTTTTTTACATTTACTCAAGTAATTTATTTTGGATGACTACTTTTTACTTCTACTTGAGTCATATTATTCTGAAGTAACAGTACTTTTACTTGAGTACAGTTTTTGGCTCCTCTACCCAGCTCTGGTTATGCCATTTTGAAGTTAAATTAGCTGACACAGACACAAACAATGAAATATAGACACACATACATACATTACTTTGATACTACGAGTAGTTATAGCAGTTTCTGGGAAGCATTCTTACATGTGTTTTTACAAGCGTTTTCAAATGTCATAAACCAGTTTGAGGAGTTTGTCACACCCTGTTGATTCCTTGGAAATGCACAGTTTTGACAAAGAGCTTTTCACATCAGTTGCACAACCACTGTGTCCCAGAAAAGACAGAAATTAATGCATTTGAGGACGTTTTCTCTGTTTAAAAAAAAAATAATGATGATGATAATAATAATAAAAATGACACACTCTGCAAAAAATGTTATTAAGACATTTCAAAGGAATTTGGAAGAGATTTAGGTCCAGGCCACTGGAATGTCCTTCGTGGTAGCGAGACGAAGTGAATGAGACATCATCCTGGCTTTGCAGCAGCAGGCAGTTTTAGCAAACGGCCGTCACTTTCACACAGTAAGGATGTACCGGAGCTCCACTCTCTCGCCGTGCATTCACAATGATCCCAGAAAGGCATGAAATTCCCTCCTCAGTGTGTGATTTCACAAAGCATTAGGGGGGTCAGCAGCAGAGGTGTCTTCAGTATTCACATTCATTACTCAGGTAGAAGTATAGATACTAGAGTTTAAAAATACTCCTGTAGAAGTTGAAGTATCAACTCAAGTTTTTTACTCAAGTAAAAGTATAATAGTACTGGTTTCAAAACTACTTAAAGTATAAAAGAAAAGTAATGTAAGGGGGAAAAAAGCCATTAAGGACAAAAGCCATTGAAAATGAATGCATCTTAGTATAATGCAAATATATTAAAGAACCATATATGTGTACTATTGAGCATTAACGTGTGTTTCTAGAGCAGGAGATATGATGACTAGTTGCCTATAAGTATTGTAATGGTGCAAAAAGTCAAACTTCAGAGGCATGTTATCATTTATCCTAACCTTTATTGGAATGTACATCCAAGTTTAGTTGCAGGAATCTGAGGGAACGGATGTAAGAACAAAACTGGACAAGAACATCTGAAACAACCACAACCAAATTCACTCTATCCGGATGGAGCAATTTAACTGGATAGTTTTTATTTAAAGGCTGAAATGAAATAGAGTAACGAGGCTGTTTTTAAAATGTAAGGAGTAAAAAGTACAGATAATTGTGTGAAAATGTAAGGAGTAAAAGTAAAAAGTCGTCTGCTAAATAATTACTCAAGTGAAGTATAGATAACCAAAATTTCTACTTAAGTAAGGTAACAAAGTATTTGTACTTTGTTACTTGACACGTCTGGTCAGCAGTGTAAAGACAGGACCTTACCCTTGCAGTACACAGTTAGTAGTCGTTCCTGAATGTCTCTGACCATATCTGCTTTTTTTGAGTCGGTACTGAATAAATGTGGGTTCCTGGTTGTTGAAGTGAGACCCACACAGACGTGCTGGGCTCAGTGTCTCAGTGTCTCCATGGCGGGAGTTTGTAATGTTGCTGCAGCTGGAGGACAGAGCTTCAGGAGCTGACGGATCCTCCGGGTTTTGTCAGGGTGGAAAAATGTACCTTTCCATGCCATCTCCTAACTTTTCTTATGCCAAGTTTGCATACTCGATTCTGATTGGCTGGCAGGTGAACATTAAAAGTGTTAATGGACACCTAGAAAACAAGTTCGGTCAAATTGCCTGATATCTTTAATATCATTGCGCTGGATCAACTGCCAGGTGGTAACCACGGCAACCAGGAAGCAGCATCCACTGCCAATCCAGGAAGCAGGAACGCACGGAGGCACACCTCAAGCACTGGAAATCTGCAACAAAAACCACAAACAAAACACAAAACCGACACGGAGCCGACCAAAACACGAGCAGCGATCAACACAAATCTCGAGATCCAAACACGGTCTGAGCTAAGCTACCGCTAACTAACTTCAAAAACTACAGAGCAAGCGTGCAGGTGAACAACCCAGTGTATATATCTATGTGTGTGTATGCGTGTATGTATATGACTGTGTGTGTGTGTGTGTGTGTGTGTGTGTGTGTGTGTGTGTGTGTGTGTGTGTGTGTGTGTGTGTGTGTGTGTGTGTGTGTGTGTACATGTGTGTGTGGCTATTTGTGTGTGTGGCTTTGTGTGTGTATGTGTGTGTGTATATGAATATGACTTAAGTGGCTGTATTTGTGCGTGTACACGTGTATATGTATGTGTGGCTAGGTGTGTGTGTGTAGCTATGTGTGCGTATGTGTACATGTATGAATACATACATATATATACGTGTGCTTGAGAGAATGTGTATGTGTGGCTATGTGTATGTATGTGTGTGGGTATGGGAGTGTGTGTGTGTGTGTGTGTGTGTGTGTGTGTGTGTGTGTGTGTGTGTGTGTGTGTGTGTGTGTCTGGCGCGCGCGTGCGTGCGTGTGTGTGTGTGCGTAAAAATCCTATCAAAGTTCCACCTGAAGTGTATCTATAGTATACTCCACCTTCTGTGTGGGGTCTGCCCCAGTCTGTCCGGGTTGGGGGGGGTCTCTGTCGCGATGCTCCTTGTGGTCGTGGTCGGTGGAGCCTCTCAGTGTGGACGGCCACCCATAGGTAGTGTTTTTTTCCTCACCTGGATCGTTAGTGCTAAGCCATGTCAACAGTCCACTTACTGTGTGTGTGTGTGTGTGTGTGTGTGTGTGTGTGTGTGTGTGTGTGTGTGTGTGTGTGTGTGTGTGTGTGTGTGTGTGTGTGTGTGTGTGTGTGTGTGCAAATGTGTATGAGCGCAAGTGAGTGTGTGTGTATGCGTGGGGGGTGGGGGGTCGGGGGTGGGGTCGTATGGGATGTTTTAAATTGTGTTTTCTGATTGTCATCTTATTCTGCATGTAAAGCACCATGTGTTGCAATTCTTAAATGTATGATATGGTGCTATATAAATAAATAAAGTTTAAGTTTAATTTTATAGTGGGGGAGGGGGGGGAGCAACTCCGCCACCGCGAGACCAGGGGCCGACGAGGAAGAACCCGGAACCCAGGCCACCAGCAACCCCACAGAGGGGAGAAGAGGGCGGGAGGGCGAGAAGAGGTCGTCATGCTTTCGAATTTCATTTGATGATCAGTCATTTTTAGACCCTTGATATCAAGTATTCTGTACAATAAAAGCTTCTGGAGAATTTTGATCAAATCAGTTCCTCATTCCAATTTTTGAACACGCCTTCTTTAAATAGAATTCTGACACACCTTATTTCCATGCAGATTCACCACAGCACTCATTTCGCCCTCATGACAATTCTGTTACTGTTATGGACCTCCTGTGGCGTTCAACAGGTGTAGCGGGGTGGAAATAACTGGCTGTGATGACCCAAAGATGGACACTTCTATCCAAAAAGCTCTCCTGGATCGCCCTCGAGAGTAAGACTGGACCTTCGGCCGCAAAGGCATCTAAATGGAGCTGAAGAGTGCCGACTGGGGTTATTATTACACATAACCGAACATCTACCTTTCCCCGAGCTATGTACAGCCAAATATGTCCAAAAAAATGTGACAAAAGAAACTGTTTTGTTATTTATGAGTTCAGCCTCAACCAGTAATTCCTACAGGGTTTTAAAAATAGCCTCTATACCATCTGAAAAGCATTTTTGTGTTCAGAGTGATGCACCTGGAACAAGTCAGGCCGACATCTGGGTCAGCACTGCCTGTTTTTACAGCATTAGTGGGTCAGGGCAAGATGGAGAGGGAAGGAAGAGGGACAGGGGACATACACAGTATATTTATCTATATATATAGAGATATACTGTATACATAAACAAAGGAGAAAGTAACAATGTGATAAACCTACATCTGTTTCCTCCGTTAAGCACACACCCATACTGTGAAGAAAGCATCTGTAAACACCACGCAAACTCAATACATCAGCGTTGCCAAGACGCAACAGAAATATACTGATTAATGACCTGTTACATTACTGATGTACAATCTGTGGAGGGCTCATTTGGATTTCATTTGATTTGCTTTGTGAAATTCTGAAAAGTAATTTCTCTACGTGTTGACATCTCAGATCAGCTGTACAGTGGCCTTGTTTTTATTAGCATCAGAGCGCCAATGCTTCCACAAATCCCAGGCTGCCATCCTTAAATCAAACCATTAGCTGACGTGTCAAACAAAGTGGATCAGGACACGGGACTTACTGTCTACATCTGTACTACACATCTGTACACACTTTCCCCACTTTGAGTCAGGATGGGATGAACATATATTCTTCTCTGGCCATGTTCAAATGTGCTCCGAAGACCTGGCTCTGCTTGGCTGGCGACTCGGTGTGAAATGTGAATTAGTCTAGCGTGAACTGGAGCCTTAGGCCCTGTCCCAATACTCCCACTACCCCTCGTTTTCATCCCTTCCCCTAAATTTTGTGCGTTCCCGTGAGGGTAGTGGTGTCCCAATTCCTCTTTTCACCTAGGGGGAGTGGAGAAAACGAGGGCGAGTGGCTATGAATTGTCCCTTCACAGCGAATGTTTTCGGATGCACACTATGGGGTAATTTAGAAGTCTGTGACAGTCATGCCAAATGTCTGATAATGACATTTGGCCACATATCATATCTGACTGTAAATTACTTTTGTCTCTCACTCGACTTGTTTATTCCTGTCTTTGTTGATTGAACTTTTGTATAAAAACCCTGTGGCCAAATCAATCTGGGTCAGCATTTCAACCAGACCCCTGGTCTGTGTCGACGTGCTCACCGCCGGCTGAATAAAACTAATAAACCACAAAGCGGACTTCTGAAATGGTTTGGTAAATTCCTCAACACTCGTCAGATTTGTTTTGGATGTTTCTGATGTAACAGTTTTCAGAAACCACAAACCTGTTATCTGGGTAATTTACACACTTTCAGATAAAGCTGAAGTGAAGATAGCGGAGCTGTTTTATGGTTCTGCGTTAAATCGACGCAGAGCCTACGGCGTAGGTTACACGGCGACACGTGTCGTATGCCGTACCCTACGCCGTACCCTACGCTGTACCCTACGCCGTAGGCTCTGCGTCGATTTAACGCGGAACCATAAATCAGCTCCAGAGCCGGCAGACAGGCAGAAATCCCGAAATTTTCGGAGCAAATTTCTTAACAGGTTGAGGATCTTAACGGTTACTTTTACGCCTGAAAAAATATTAAAACTTAATAAAGTGGCATATTAACAGCGCTACAGCTGAAATTAAAACAGCTTTTGGCTCTCAGCTTCCTGATTAGGAGTAGGGATGAAAACGAGGGGGAGTGGGAGAATTGGGACAGGCACCTTTGAAGATTGAGATTGAAGTGCCCAAAATCTTTCCCTGCTTTTTTAGGGCGAGTGAAGAAAAGTAGGGGGGAGTATTGGGATTGGGCCTTAGTCACCTGATTTACTACCGTCAAAAATGTTTCACGAAACAAATACGCAGGGGTTTTCAGCCGTCATTGCTGTTTCTGTTTACCTATCCGAAAACGGTAACTCGGGGGCGATGCCTACATGGCTGACAAGTTCAAGTCCGCCCACAAACTGGGTGACTTGTACGAGTCCTCGCGTAAGCTGCTCGCTACCGCCACACATGGCAGAAACTGGTATTACGAGACAGGGCGGGCCAAAGCTCGTTATTTAGCACGCTAACTCGGCAGATATTTGCACCCCTTTGCAAAATGAACCAAAGTAAACTATTTTCTCATGAGAGATTCCTGATCTATTTGTTTTCAAATACCCCATTATTAGATCATATGAAGAGCAGTTACTATAAATGAGAACGTTATGGCAATTTTGCACAGAATTATTAGGGAAGTATTTATAGATGAATAATCAATCATTGAAAGTAATATAATAGCCGATTTAACAATGTCCTACAAAAGAACAGATTTCAAAAATGTATTAACAATCAATGATTTGGTTATGATTGGGTAAAGAATATCCTGAATCAATGGCGCTGGCATATTTTCTCAGAAGATCAGGGGTCGGCAACCCGCGGCTCTAGAGCCGCATGCGGCTCTTTAGCGCCGCCCTAGTGGCTCCACGGAGCTTTTTAAAAATGTTTGACCTTTTTTTCTTCTTTTTTTCTTCTTTTTTTTTTTTCCTTATTTTCTCTTTTTTCAATTTTTTTTCCTTTTTTTCTCTTTTTTTTCTTCTTTTTAATCTCGACATTTCAACCTTTTTCTCTAAATTTTGACTTTTTTATCGACATTTCAACTTTTTTCTCAACATTTCAACTTTTTTCTCGAGATTGTACTTCAACATTAATCTCGAAATTTTGACTTTTTTCTTGACATTTCGACTTTTTTCTCGACATTTCGACTTTTTTCTCGATATTGCTACTTTTTTCTCGACATTTCTACTTTTTTCCCCAACATTTCAACTTTTTTCTCGAAGTGCATAATGAAAAAAAAATCTTCCCCCAGTTCTAACCATTCTAACCTGAATAGATTCATGCAGCATGTGTTGCCTTCATTCTTAGGCTGATACAAGACTTTTCATTTTTTTGCGGCTCCAGACATATTTGTTTTTTGTGTTTTTGCTCCAATATGGCTCTTTCAACACTTTGGGTTGCCGACCGCTGCACTAGATGAACTTACTGCCAAAATATTAATTACAGTTGTTGACCTCCTGAGTGATGATGCAAACCATCTAACTTTACTGGCTTCCTGTTTGTCACAGAATAGATGTTAAAATCCTGCTGTTGGTTTATAAATCTCTGAATGGTCACATCCCTAATCTCCTGGTCCATGATGAACCAACCAGAACCCTCAGATCGTCGGGGTCACGTCTACTTTCTGTTCCCAGAGTTAGAACCAAACACGGTGAGACAGAATTCAGCTTTTATGCTCCTCACCTGTGGAACAAACTCCCAGAATGCATCAGGGCTGCTGAAACTCTCATTTGCTTTAAGTCAAGATTGAAAACCTTTTTATTTACTTATGCATTTCAGTAATCTCCCATGATGCAATGCAACTTTTATGTCTTGTTCATGAAATGTGCTATACAAATAAACTTGCCTTGCAAAGTGCACAGTAGTTGTTAAATTGTCTTGTATTATCACTGATCGCTTTTTCACACCGTTCACACACGTCCAGGAGGATAAAGATCAGGGCTCATAGAGGACCATTTCATAATAGTCCATTGTGTTTTGTCAGTTATTCTTGGGTGTTATTAGGAGTGTGCTTCGGCTCATTATCCTGTCGGAGACCCCGTGATCTGCCACTGGGGCTGAGCTCACTCGCACTGGGCAGTATGTAGTACTGGAGTTGAGGGGGATGAGGGGGGATGGCATCCCCCCAGAAATAAAAACGGTCCAAATCATCCCCCCTGTAAAACTGCCATCCCCCCCTTTCCATCCCTTATGTCATTTCATCAATGAATGTGGTTTTACTGCTATTTCAACATTTAGAGTCATCACCAGAAAAATAACACCAGAAAAATAACTTATTTGACAATTTTCACCTGTTTCAAGTAAATTTTCACTTGAAATAAGTAGGAAAATCTGCCAGTGGGACAAGATTTATCTTCTTATTACAAGCAAAAAAATCTGATTTTTCTACTTATTTTAAGTGAAAATCTACTTAAAACAGGTGAAAATTGTTGTTTTTTCCAGTGATGAGTCTTGTTTTAAGTGTAATGAGATTTTTTTACTAAAATTAGAAATTTTAACTAGAAATAAGACAAATATTCTTGTTAAGATTTTGAGTTTTTGCAGTGATCCATTTTACTTATCCTGTGAAGGACAGAGTCATATTGATAAGTTCAGAAAAGTGTTTTTTATTGTTGTGTTTTGATGTATTTGATGTAAGCCCAGTGGATATTTAAAGCTTACAGAAGGCTGCATTTAACTGCTGCTATGTCATTCCTGCAGTATTTCTGCAGCTGTTTTGGTCACTGCTATTATTTGTAATATATTATATTATTTGTAATCAGCACAAATGATCTGTCCCCATATGATAAAATCCACCATCCCCCCTGATTTTTTTTTACAACTCGAGTACTGGCAGTATGTAGGACGTCTTGGTAGTGTGGGGACCTCTTCGTGTCCCGCATGGATTCAATGATCCCAAATGCAGCAAAGCATGTCCGGAACAAGCCTGAGCTCGCTCTGCGCTTCGTGGTAATTAAAGTGTTGTCTTGATTGAAACCTGCCGCCTCTCCATCTGCAAACATGGAGCTGATGCAGCATTCCAGGAAGTTCCAGCTTTGTTTCGTCAGTCCAAGCAGCTTTTTTCTGGAAACTTTGAGCTTTATCAAAAAGCATTTTAACAAAGTCCAGCCCAGCGTGTGTCTGTGTGTCTGTGTGTGTGCGTGTTTGTCTTTCTATTAAAAACTGAGTTACTCTGTTTCCTCTCCCACGGAGCCCATTGTTATTCCAAAGATGAAGGAGGGTGCAAATCAGATAGTGAGATAACTTGACCTCGGAGTTCATCCTGAATATTTTGTGGAGTTTTCTTTGGCTGCGTCTACTGTCCACACTAATAGGATTGCATTCGCTCTTGTGTCCACGACGTCCAGGGAGGTTTGGCTACAGTCCCATTTACTTTAAACCTCTTAACAATATTTGCAGCTGTAGTCACAAGAGCATGAAGATGCTCCCGAAGCCTTTCCTTTCAACACACTTTCACATTTCTGAATCTTTGTTTTGTGTGGGCTGTAGTCAGCGGGGTCCGTACAAACCACATTTTTGGGTGTTGTTCTGGATGAAGGCCTTAATTGGAAAAACCATATTGATCAAGTATGCAAAAGATCTATGAAGATGCTTGGTATACTGAGGAAAGTCTGTCCCCTGATCCATCGCTCCGCTCACTTAACTTTGTTTTATAGTTTTCTGTTTCCATATATGAATTACTGTAATATTGTCTGGTCTGCAATTTATCCATCCTTCCTTAACAAACTACTGATAATCCAGAAGAGATTCCTGAGATCAATCTCTATGTCCAATAGACATAATCCATCCGCACCTCTGTTCAAAAAATACTCTATATTACCCATTCATAAACTCAATGTTTTTCACTCATGTTTATTTGTGCACAAGTTTATCAACAATAAGCAAGATCTTCCGGACACCTTTCATAATTTCTTTAGTTTTTCATCTATTCATACTCAACTAGACACAGTGTCAATCTACATTTACCCTTCTGTCGAACATCTTCTCATCAGTTTAATATTTCATTTAGAGGTCCTAAACTCGGGAACAATTAAGATATGTCTCTGAGGTCCACATTGTCATTTATATCATTCAAAAAATTGCTGAAAAAACATCTCATGTCCTAATTTTTCAATGTATTCTCTGTTATGTATCTTTGTTTTCTTTTCATGTTTATAATTAGAGTTTTCCTATGTTTGTATATTTAATTTTCTGTTTACAGTAGATGACGGGAGTGGAACTCTGTACAAGCCCTCCGTTCCCTCCTTGCACTATTTTTTTTTAAATTGTGCTAAATAAATAAATACAAATACTGCAATGCCGAGCTACATAGGGGCACGGCTTCCCCAGTTTGAGACGTGATGCAATGATTTATCCGCACTATTTAGTGTTCCCGGCAATTTTAGTTCATTTTAAAAAATTCCTTGTGCAGCAAGCCCTTCACCCTCGTCTTCATCATTTACTCAGTTACATACTACATACTACAGGTATTCATGAGACGTGCTTGTAATTTCATCACTTTTCAGTAGGAGTGACGTATTGTTTCAATGAGCTGCAAGCTCTGTGCAAAATTTAATCAGGATTTCAGCATCCGGTAATACGTTATTCAGCAATTAGCCCCAGATCTCTTCTTCACTAGTTCCCATGTAATGTCCTTTATTATCTTTTACAAGCTTTTTTAATTAGGGCCCTATTGTATTTGTAGGAATTGTTGTTTTTTTTTCCTTGTTTTTAGTATTTTTATTTTTCCAATGAAATGAGGGCCTTTTTTTCCCCCTAAACGTGCCCCAAAAGTCACCAAATTTTGCACCAAGCCAGGCCTGGTGATACATTTGATATTTCATGGTTTGCATTAATGGGCGGGACCTAATGGCTCAACAGCGCCCCCTAGAATACTTTGTGCCTCAAGCCCCACAATACGGTTTGACGTACATGCACGGAAATCGGTACACACCTGTATCATGTCGCAACTTAAAGAAAAGTCTCTTGGCGCCATGGCCGAAACCCAACAGGAAGTCGGCCATTTTGAATTAATCGTGTAATTTTGCCGCAATTTATACCATTTCTTTGGCAGTTTTTTTGCACGAACCGTAACGTGCACCCAGGTGTGTTAGACATCAAAATGTGCGTCTCGATCCTGCGACGACGCACATTACTTTTCTCACTCAAAAGCGTTACCGTGGCGATGATGGACGCCGAAAAGCGCGCACCCCCCCCTTCATCTGGTTGGTCCATATTTGATAATTCCTACTTTCTGTCAACTCTTTTGGACGTTACCTGTAGGGTCCCACAGGGGTCAGTGTTAGGACTTAAACTCTTTATTTTATACATTAATGACATATGTAAAGCATCAGTAATATTTAAGTTTGTGATATTCGCAGATGATACAAATATCTTTTGTTCTGGGGAAGATCTACAGCAGCTTTTGGAGTTGGTCATGTCAGAAATGAAAAAAATAAAACACTGGTTTGATGTTAACAAATTATCTTTAAATCTTAAGAAAACTAAATTTATGTTGTTTGGAAATCGCACAATCCCAATTGATACTGTGCAAATAACGATCAATAATGTACCTATTGAAAGGGTGTATGAAAATAAATTTCTGGGAGTGATACTGGATCACAAAATCTGCTGGAAGCCCCATATAAATCATATAAGAACAAAACTGTCAAAGAGTGTAGCAATATTGGGGAGAACAAGATACATGCTGGATTACAAATCATTGCACATTCTGTATTCATCACTAGTATTACCATATCTGGATTATTGTGTGGAAGTTTGGGGCAACACATATATAAGCAATGTATAACCGCTTTTCAGACTGCAAAAAAAAAAGCAATCAGGATACTTCACAATGTGGGTTATAAGGATCACACAAACACACTGTTTTTAAAGTCGCATGTGTTGAAATTCTGGGACATTGTCAAACTAAAAACTCTACAAATCATATTCAAAGCGAGAACTGTTTCACTTCCAGGCAATTTACAGAAAATGTTTAGTGACAGGGAGGGGGGTTATAATTTAAGAGGAAAATTTAATTTAAAAAAACAATGTTTTCATTCTAAAAGGAAAAGCATGTGTTTCTCAGTTGTTGGAGTGGATTTATGGAATGGGTTGGGTGATGGGTTGAAGCAATGTACAAATATAAATCAATTTAAAAAACGGTACCAAAAGGAAGTTCTGGGAAGTTATTTGATTGAGGAGTTATGTTAAGGAAATATTGTGTTTGTTCGCTGGTTAGGTGCAAAGGCACAACCAATGGAAAAATCGGTAGCCTATTAGGTAATTGCAGCTATTTATTATTAATATTTATGTTTAATTTATAATAGAGGTAACAAAGGGGCAGGGTTAAATAAGTTTTACTTCTACCTGCTCCTTTTCGGACACTGTTTTTTTTTTTCCCCTGTTTGTATTACGTTTTTGTTGTTGCTTTTTTTTCTGTATGTTTTCAATTTGTTTTAAAATCTTATATTTATTTCCTTATGTGTTCAAAATAAACAATTTAATCAATCAAAATCAAAAATTGGTCGATATGTGATAGTCCTTATTTTCTGCCATAACTTTTGAATGGTTTGACATAGAGAGTCGTGGGTGGTTTCATCCACTAAATGTCCAGGCCTGAAGAATCTACATCAAGTCATACAAGCTTCCACTGCAGCCTGAACGTGCACAAGGGTGCAAGGGCCCGTTCATCGCTGCTTGCAGCTTTAATTGGATTTGTTTCATTTGTTATGTTGTTTTACCTCTTCCATTAATGGCAGAGTCACAACTAACACAGAATATATCCTGTGACCTCCTTAAATAATCTCTAAAGGTGTCCGGTTGAATACTTGGTGACATATAAATGTGATGTGATGTTGGGCAGGAAGAAAGAGGAGCCAGAGGTTTATATTCTGAGACTTCACAGTCTTTTAGTGTGTCTACATTAGAAAAAGCCCACTGGATTGGCAGTGGATGTCGTCACCCCCCCACCCCACCACCTCCCCCCCCCAAAAAAAAAAAAAAAAAAAAAAAAAAAAAAAAAAACACTGGGTTTGTAGGTGTATATTTATGTATGTGTACGCATATGTGTGCGTATATATATGTATATATTACATACAGTAATAATGCACATATATACACTTTTGGTTTCTACCGTCATGGTATCAATCAATAATATGTGTGCAGACAAGGTAAAAAAAAAAAAAAAGAAAAAGCCCACTCAAATTATATCAAATGGCCCATTCCCCTCAAAGTCAAGGAAACTAATTTTAAATTGATTAATAAAATGTATCCAACCGCTGAATTCTTGAGACATAGATTTAAATTTGAAGTTGACCCCTGTGTTTTTTGCAATGAATCGGAAGAATCACG
The DNA here is from genome assembly GCF_033807715.1 of Cololabis saira. Taxonomy (NCBI): domain Eukaryota; kingdom Metazoa; phylum Chordata; class Actinopteri; order Beloniformes; family Belonidae; genus Cololabis; species Cololabis saira. Next base: position 6,163,821 of record NC_084591.1, read on the forward strand.
CTGTCTCAAAAAATCTTTGGCAAGAAATTGGCTATCTTTAAAAATGAATGACATTCCAAATTTAGAAATCGTTAACATTATTTTTTATATAGATACTATTGACAAATCAGTTTCCTTCTTAGTTAATGTCATCCTCTTACTGGCTAAATACCACATACATTGTTGTAAGTGGAGAAAAATGAAGCCCTTTCCATTTTTTTATAAATGATTTCAAAAGCTTTTTTGTTTCTTTAAAAAATATTAAGTCAAATAACTCTGCAAAAAAATTAGTAACCGATATATCAAAGTATCTTTTATTTTAAGTCTCTTTCTGAAATGTCGATGCTATTTGCTTTGAAATGCCTTACTGTTCCTTTGTATTGACTTTACTTGTGTCTTAATTTTGTTTATATGTCTCTGTTTCATAAAACCTCCAGGATGTTCTTTTTTCTTATAAAAAAAAAAAAAAGGAAGTAAGAGGAGCAGGAGGAGCAGGAGAAGTTGCAGTTGCTGCCGGCAGTCGCGACGCTCCTGGGGTTTAATGACATGTGCTACCGTGGAGCTCAGACGGATTTCTCATCGAGGTAAACCCTGAGTATGTTGTGTCCTCTGAGGTATGCTGTCAAGGGAACCAGAGGAACATTTTCTTTTGGGGGGGGGGTTCTTTATGCACACGTTTAAGGCTGAAACCTTACCTTCACTCAGCATTTTTTCTTCTTTTTTTTTAATTTTATAGACATCTGCTGGTACTTTGGGCCTTAACGCGTTTACCATGTGCCCCTGCAGTCGCAGTGCGTTCCTTTAAAGTCCAAGCTTTTCCCTTTTCAACAGCCTCGGTGTTGCTTTGGAAACTTAAGAGCATGACAAGATGTTGAGTGACATAACACCCAAACCTGACAAGCTCCTGCAGGTGTGATGCAATGTGGGGTCTAACATGAATAACTAGATAACTAAAAGCCGCCCCGCTTCCAGACTTCTCGAGCTGTTTTCGTCCTTTTTTAACGACGCTGCTTTCATTTTTTGCGTCATGCTGGACCCACTTCAGCAACTGTTCCCTTCTTCTGGAAAAAAAGCCGGTTAGCTCATCCAGGCTCGGGCTGTGTCTAACGGAAAAAAACCTCAAAGAAGTCAAAGTTGACTGGCTTTCAGTCCACTTCCTCACCCATACGTTTAGTCGCTGCATAGAAGTCCTCGGCTCGCATTTGCTTTGACAACACCTCAAGGTTTTGAAACTATTTCCAAGGTGCCATTTTCTTGCTGAGGTCTTTCTGCTTCCCCTACACTGCGGTGAGCGTTGCAGAACTATGCTGAGAACCAACTTAATTGGTCCAAGAATACCTTCCATTTAGCTGAGCTGCAGCTTTTCTCCCTTCCGTAGGTCTTGGGTTTCTGAGTGAACCTGATGACGGCTCCTTCCCTGATGAGGATGACAGTATTCGGCCTCTGCAACTGAAAGTGCAGCCTGAGGCCACGTTTACACATAGCCGGGTATTTACAAAAACTGATATTTCCCCCTCTACGTTTTGAAAAATTCCATCGTTTACACGAGATCGTTTTCAAAATCTCTTTGTTTACACGAACCTGCGTAAATATGCTGTTAAGGTGCTATGAGCAGCCAAACCTGCAGGGGGCAGTGTAACGAGAAGCGTAAAGTCATGCTAGCCAATTATGGTCCTGGAAAAAAACGTCAACAAATGACACGTGTGGAGCCTGAATAATATGGTTCCGCGTTAAATCGACGGCGTAGCCTACGTACGGTGCGCGTCGCCGCGTACCCTACGCCGTAGGTTCTGCGTTGGTGTAACGCGGAACCATAAATCAGCCTGGACTTCCAGTTACTTCCAAGACGGAACGAGAGTCTTTCGTTTGGAGTGACAGAGAAGTGGAGTTACTTTTAAGTGTGACTTTAGAATATAAAACAGGTAAAATACAAGAAAATATTGACGGTGGCCAAACAAATTGTAAACACAGGTCGCACAAATGATGCTGGTGACGTTTCTGTTGCATAATGTGACGTTCTGAAGCCTAAATCTCTGTTTTCTTCTGTTTAGACGCGAACGTGAAAGCAGAGTTTTTGAAAATCTCCACTTTGGCCGGAGTTTTCAGAAATTATCGTTTTTGGTGACTTTGAGCTCATCACGTTTGCGTCTAAACAGAAGAAAACTGAGTTTTAGGCTTCAGAACGTCACATTATGCAACAGAAACGTCACCAGCGTCATTTGTGCGACCTGTGTTTACAATTTGTTTGGCCAACGTCAATATTTTCTTGTATTTTACCTGTTTTATATTCTAAAGTCACACTTCAAAGTAACTCCAAACTAAAGACTCTCGTTCCGTCTTGGAAGTAAAGCCTGAATTATGGTCCCGCGTTAAATCGACGCAGAGGCTACTGTATTGTTCCTCTGTAACTTGTATTCAAGGACCAACAAGATGGATGCTTCAAGACAAACTTTATTCTTCTTCGTGCTCCTTTTTACAGATAGTGACCTCCTATTAGTGCGACCCCTACAGGCCATAACCCACCATTACATCTCCCCCTTTTAGATAAAAGATTATCTGTTTAACAGAACTTTCTATGACAATCAAGTGCTTTAAACAGTATAGCTACTTATGAACTTCATTCCTTATCCATAACATCACTTAATGTATTTCATAGAATCCTTTTTAAAGGAAGTATAATTACGGGAACTAACAAATTACATTTTACAGCAGACAAAGTAAGATTATAACTCATCACTAGAACCTTTTACTTTTAACCATCAATCATCATTTTCAGTTGTTCTTCTTTACTTAACTCTCTTTTAACATTTCACTTAGTGTGAACTGTAGGTGTCAAACATTCATAAGTTAAGTCTATCAGGAGGCTTGGACAGTCTCCCTGACCTAGTAATTGTTCCATCATGAGTCAAAGTGTCCTGTGGTGCTGGGGGCGCTGGTACTTCCCTAAGGTGGGACCAGTTACGTCGCAGCCGTCCTCCATCTTGAGTCTGCACCTCGTAGGAGCGTGGTGTTGCTGCCGGACCCACAACTGTCCCTGTAGTGCGTGCGGGTCGGATCCACACCTCTTGACCAGGCTGAAGAGGTGGCAGGATTTGAGTGCGGTGTCTCTGGTTGTATGTCTGTCGTTGTTGTAGTTTTAATGTTGTGTCTTTTTCTTTGAATCTCTCCAGATCCGGCCACTGTGGTCGAAGTTGCTCCGGGGATACTGGAACTGGTGTTCTAATTCTCCTCCCCATCAGAAGTTGAGCTGGGGAGCTCCCATGTGCCAGTGGAGTGGCCCTATAGGCTAACAGGGCTTTGTGGAAGTCTCCTTCTTTTATTAAGAGCGACTTGACTGTTCTGACGGCCCGTTCTGCCTCCCCATTGCTGCGTGGATAACGGGGGCTGCTTGTCACGTGTGTGAAGTCGTACTCTTGGGCAAACTGTGCAAATTCATGACAGGAGAATTGAGGGCCGTTATCTGTGACCAGCACCTCTGGGCAACCAAACCTAGCAAATACAGCTTTAAACCTTGTGATAGTCTGTTTTGCTGAGGTGCTTCCCTGCAGGCTGCACACTTCTATGTAGCGTGAGTAATAGTCTATTATGACTAAGTAGTGTCCATTCTGCCACTGGAAAAGGTCTGCTGCGACCCGCTGCCACGGCCTGCTGGGAAGTTCTGTTGTGAGCAGAGGTTCCACCGGTGTCTGGGCTTCACGCACACAGACTCCACATCTTTCAACCATTTGCTTCACTGCAGATGTGATGCCCGGCCACCAGACTGACTCACTTGCTCTGGCAAGACATTTATTAACACCCTGATGTCCTTGGTGTAGTTTTTGCAGGATATCAGGTCTCATGTTTTCAGGGATTATGAGCCTCTCGCCTTTCATAAGCAGTCCTCCTCCATCATGCAGGACTGACCGTTCAGGCCAGTAAGGTAGCAGCAGCTCATGCACATCACGTCTGTGTTTAGGCCAGCCTTTTGCAATGTAATGACTGAGACGTTTACATACATTGTCTGACGTTTGTGCTCTCTTAATCTGTTCAAGCCTTGTTGGTGTGGCTGGCAAGTTTTCCACAATGCTGTCCAGATAGGCTTTGCACTCTTTTTCCAGGTCTTGTTCTGCCTCTGTGGCTGTAGCTGGAAGCGGCGCCCTGGACAGAGTGTCAGCTGTTATCAGGTTTTTACCTGGGACATGGATAATATTGAAGCTGAACCTGAGCAGCCGAAGTCTGAATCTGATGATCCTTGGCGGGAGGTCATCCAGTGCTCTGGACTTCAGGAGTGTTATAAGCGGCTTGTGATCAGTTCTTATGATAAAGTCCAGGCCACTTAGGTATCCTCTCAGGCGCTCGCAGGCCCAGGTTACAGCCAAAGCCTCCTTCTCGATTTGTGCATATCGGGATTCGGCTTTAGTTAGACTTCTGGAAATGAAAACAACAGGTTTCCACTCACCATCTTGTTGTTTTTGGGTTAACACACCTCCCAGCCCATATGAAGAGGCATCAGCGGAAACCATAGTTTCATGTTCTGGACTGTACTGGGCTAACACTGTCTCTGACCCCAGTTCTTTTTTTGTCTCCAGAAACGCTTTCTGTTGAGGGGCTCCCCATATCCAACTGTTCTCTGTCTTCAACAGGTCACGGATGGGCTTCGTTAAGTCGGGCAGTCGCGGTGAGAATTTCCCCACAAAGTTCACCATGCCCATAAAGCGTCGAACATCGGCCACATCCTGCGGCTCAGGCATGTCAAGAATCGCTTTTATTTTATCTGGATCCGCTCTAATGCCTTGACTGTTTATGACATGGCCCAGAAAACGGATCTCTGTCAGAGCAAACTGACATTTTTCATTCAGGGTGAGCCCCGCCTCGCTGAATTTTTGCAGGACTCTGTGCAGCTTGCCGTCGTGCTCTGCTCGGTCCCTCCCTGTGACCAGGACATCATCAGCATGACACCAGACCCCATCAATGCCGTCAACCAGCTGAGAAATCCTCTTTTGGAAGTGTTCGGGGGCTGATGATATACCAAAGGGCAGGCGTTTGAAGTAATATCTGCCCTCTGGTGTGATGAATGTGGTCAAGAACATAGAGTCTTTATGGAGTGGTACCTGCCAGAAGCCTGATGTAGCATCTAGCTTTGTAAAAACTCTGGCACCTTCCAACTTGGCTAATGTTTCATCCACCGCCGGTAAGATGTGTCTCTCTCTGATGACGCTCTCGTTCAGATGGGTCAAGTCCACACAGATCCTTATTTTCCCTGATGGTTTCATAATAGGGACCATGCCTGCGCACCATTCTGTTGGTTCCTCGACACGGGCTATGACCCCCATCTTCTCCATGCGGTCTAATTCCTCTTTGACTTTGGTGCGAAGGGGAATAGCTACTCGTCTGGGGGCAGAGAGGGCGTAGGGAACTGCATTTTCTTTCAGTTTAATTTTATATTCCCCTTTTAGTTTACCTAGCCCTTTAAAAATATCTGGGTAGGTTGCACGAAATAGTGTCTCTGCTTCATCTATGCTGTGAAGCTGGGGGATCATGTGCAGTCTGCGAATGGCAGGGAGGCCCAATAAAGGTGTGGTCAAGTCCTTCACAATGAACACCTCCTCCTCAATCTTTCTGTCCCCTCTCTGAATGACAGCATGCACTTGCCCCTTAACATCCAGCGGTTGGTTGGCCGGGCCCAGCAGCGGCCTGCGTGTAGCTGTGTGACTGCCATACCTGTCCTTTGTGTACTCTGATTCTGGAATAGCAGTCACTGATGCACCCGTGTCCACTTTAAAACGCAGCGGACCATCATTTATGGTGAGTATTTCAGTCCATGTAGACGACTGTGGATCGGTAACAGCTCCCAGGTAAGCTGCCGACTCATCATCTTCAATGGATTCTAATTTTTGAGCTGATCTGCATACAGCCGCAAAGTGTCCCTTCTTTTGACATTTTCTACATTCAACATCTTTAGCTGGACAATCAGTCCATGAATGTTTTGGGGTTTTGCCACATCTCCCACACTGTTTTGACTTTGTTGATGTAGACTGTGGCTGAAAATGACTTATGCGTTGAGTAGACCTCTTCATATAAGCTGGTCTCTTACTGTTGTGGAACACTGCATCCAAGTTCCCTGGTGTATCGGCTGACCGCATGACGGCTTGTTGCTTTTTCACCTCCTCCTGCTGCCTCACTTGAAGTATGGCTGTAGTTAAATCCAGATTTGGATTGAGCTGTAGTCTTTCAGACAGTTTTGCATCACGTATGCCGACCACAATCCTATCTCGGATCATTTCCTCACGTAGGATGCCATAGTTACAATGTTCAGCCAACTTGTGTACTGAGGTGATGAAGTTCTCTGCAGATTCGCCGACTTCTTGACATCTTTTATTGAACTTGGCTCGTTCAAAAATGACATTATGCACTCCCACGAAGTGTTGATCAAAAGCCTGTTTCACTTCATCATAGTCATTTTGTTTGTCTTCTGCCAGCCGCAGTGACGAGAGGATATCATCGGCTCTATCACCCATTGTGTAGATGAGAGAGTTCACCTGGTATGCTCCATCTTTGTCTTTTAATCCAGATGCAACTCTGAAGCGTTCAAACCTTTTAATCCATGCAGGCCACGAACTCGGCTCGAAGTCGAACGGTCCCGGTGGTGTGATGGTGAATATGTGGTCCATGTTGAATGTTGTTAGCTTGCCGCTAGCTTGTTAGCATTCGCCGACGTGCTCATTCATTCCTCTTCTCCACAGATCACCCGTCCTCACTCTTCTCACCGGTGAGCAGCTCCAACTAGTTGTCTGTGCCACCAGACTCTGTCTGTCGTGGATTCTCAACTCTGACACCATGTATTGTTCCTCTGTAACTTGTATTCAAGGACCAACAAGATGGATGCTTCAAGACAAACTTTATTCTTCTTCGTGCTCCTTTTTACAGATAGTGACCTCCTATTAGTGCGACCCCTACAGGCCATAACCCACCATTACAGCTACAACGTAGGTTACGCGGCGATGCGCGCCGTACGGTGTGCGTCGCCGCGTAACCTACGCCGTAGGCTCTGCGTTGGTGTAACGCGGAACCATAAATCAGCCTTAACTGGAAGTTACACGTGTCATTTGTTGATGTTTTTTCCAGGATTCTGATTGGCTGGCATGACGTTAACAGCGTATTTAATGCGGATTCGTGTAAACGAAGAGATTTTGAAAACGATCTTGTATAAACGATGGAATTTTTCAAAACGTAGGGGGGAAATATCAATTTTTGTAAATACTCGGCTATGTGTAAACGGGGCCTGAGACATCAACCATCACACCCAGACTTTGGATTCAGACAGAAACATCTGGATTTTTCTCTCTCTCGCTCATCTGCAAAGTAGCTCCAGTCTGACGCTTTGTCCTCGGCTGCGTCTCTCCCTTTCTCGACACAGTTTGCCATCATGAAATCAGGGATTCAGATTAAGAGTCATAAAGTGTTTTTTTTTTTCATCGACCGCACGCCACCTGAGTGTCATCACCATTGCCTCATTCAACTTAACTACTGTTCTGTTTATCGGAGCTCTCTGAATCAAATTCAGCCTACAGAAACATCTGGAACAAATTAAAGAGAAAAGCCGGGTTGCACTTGAACACATTGTTCTAGTTCTGTAAACGATAGTTTGGCATTTGTGAACTGTCTCCAAAAAATTAAGTCATCAGGAAAGCATCCCTCATTGAAGGACATATTTTAATGCAACGCTCTCATGCTCAGGGGCTAATGTTGATTATGTATTCACCAGATGTAGGACTTGTCATCAGAAACCATAAAACAAAGACATATTCTGTCATTTGTGTATACTAATATTTGCACAGTAGTAGTAGTACACATAGCTGTGCGACATGTGGGGGCACCTGGTAAACTTGTGTACACTTTGTAGATTATAGAGGTATCTATTCATGAATATAAAGCCTAAAATACATCTGGATTTTCAGCCGCAAGGGGTATTTTTGCTTTGGATGAGCTGACCGACCGTGAAAATACATTTATCAGCAGTTAGGTTAGTTTAGGACTAGTTTAGGACGGGGTGGCACCATTCCCAGGTGTCTATGTCTTATGTTGTCAGTATGAATGGGAGGATGTTGGACCGTTTCCCCCTCCGTCTGGGGGCTCCGGCGGCGCCGGGGGCGCCCATGGAGGTACGGTGGGGCCCTGGCCCGGCTCGGAGGGCCGGCCCCCGTCAACTGGATGGCCGGTGGGGGAGCGTGGGTGTCCTTCCAGGGCCGGCTCTGCTGGTCCTGCCTCCTGGCTTCGGCCTCTGCTCCCCCTCCTTCCCCCCCTACACGATTCATACTCACATAGGAGAAGGGGCGGGGGGTCCGGGTCGTGGGGGGCATTGTCCCGCGTGGACCGGCACTCCCCGCCTCACGGTTTTAAAAGCAAAATAGACACTGCACATTCAACACTTAATAAATACATTTGACAAGGACATTTAGTTCGGGAGGGGGGGGTCGGTGTCAAATTGATACTTGGTACTCCCCCTCCCTGTTTTTATGGCATTAATCACATGCACTCAACACCAGGGTCGGGAGGGGGGCCCACATCACCCGCGTTCCCTCACCGGCCTGGGATAGGTGGGTCGGGGTACCCGGGCCCGGCGGGGCTCGCCGTGCAGCCTGGGGTGCCTTCTGGCGGTGCTGGACCCCCCCGGGGTGGGGGAAATGGTGTGCGTGAATGTGCGTCTGTGTCGGTGAGAATGCGGTGTGGAAGGGTCCTGCAGTGGAGGATTTGGGTCTCCATTGGCAGGACAACAAAACTTAATAATTTATCAATATTATATCATACAAAGATGGTTATTATTATTATTATTATTATTATTATTATTATTATTATTATTATTATTATTATTATTATTATTATTATTATTATTATTGTGATAGTATATCATATTATTATTAGTATGAATATCGGATAGGTGAATGGATGAATGAATGGGATGCCTGGGTCTGGGGCCCTCCGTTGTCGGGGCCGCGCGGGTGTCACCCTGTTGGGGGGTTCCCTCTCTCCGGGCCCGTCTCCGGTCCCCCCCCGCTGCCTCCGCGGCGGGGCGCCCCTCTGGTCTTGGAGGGCCACTTTTGTGGGGGGTGGGTCAGGGCCGGATTTAGCGAGGCCCACTAAGGTGGACGGACTGAAATATAGGGTGGGCGACGCCGAAAACATTTTGGGGGGTCAATTTGAGGCTTTTGCTTATATAGGCTTAAAGAAACGATGCATGTCAGCGAATCGGCGATGTCGCTGTGTGAGTGGGCAGACGGGAGCACCGAGGCAGTGATTATAAACTTTATTTTCTTTTAGACAAAAAAAACACTGAAATGTATTCTCTCATTTTCTGTGTTTGAGCATGTAGAACTCCTGATTCGTGGACCTGTTGCTGGAGGCGTGGTTATATGTACGGGGTTTTCGACGCGGCTCATTCTCCCTCAAGCCTGAATTATGGTTCTATGTTAAATCGACGCAAAGGCTATGGCGTAGGGTACGCGGCGACGCACATCGTACGGTGCGTCGATTTAACGCAGAACCATAAATCAGCCTTTAGTGCGTGCTCTGTGTGCTGTTCCGAACACTTCTCTTCTCTGTTGTTCTCATTTTCCTGGGACGCCGGGTCCCTCCGCGGAGACACAACTTTTACGGTATGCGTTCATTGTTGTGTCTAAAAATGATGCGCAGTGCCCACCCAATCAGAAACGGTACATATATTTTGTTTTTTTAAATTATAAAAAACTAAAGTATCCCCATAACCTTTGATTGGGTGGGCAGGACGCACGTTTGGGTGGGCACAGCCCACCCCTGCCCCCCCCCCTAAAACCGGCCTCGGGGTGGGTGCTCCTGCCCGCGTCGGCGGCCGGGGCGGCTCTGTCTCTCCGGGCAGGCTGGCCTCTCGCCGGGTGGGGGTCGCTGGCCTGGAGGGTGAGTGCCTTCTTTCTTCATCACAGGGCAGTGAAATGTGAACGAATGAAAATTGAAATGAAATTGCGCCTTCCAGTGCAGACACGTTGGTGCACATGCGCATGGGCAACGCATTTGTTTTAATATTGTTTTCATATGTCAACAGGGTGTGAATAGCTCAGCTGATGGGGGCTTGCTATTTGTGCCCTGGTGCAAATAGTTACTCCGTTTTTTTATTTGGTGCTCGCGTCACGAGCTCCGGTAGAATCAGGTGTTACTCGAGAGGCTGCAATAGTTGCTGTGTGAAAACGAAGCTTCAGATTATTTATGCTCCACAAAGACGACACAGAAGGCGATGAATTGTCATCATTATCTTTTATTGAGATTTATTGTTCCCTTCCCCCTAAATCAAGAGACACGTTATTTATTGAAATCCACGGTTTGTTCCTTCAAAGGCAGAAGTGGAACAAAGTTCCTGCAACTCATGAAATCACACATCCGTTAAAAAACAGTCACCTATGTGAAGTACCTGCATCTGAATCTATCATGCCTCTTGGAAACAATCTTGAGATGTTTGTTACGTCTTAGTCTTTGGCGTTCATGACAGCCCCCCTCCCTGTTTATTATATATATATATATATATAATAAAGAGATGTGCTTTGCAGATTCATTTACAAAACCAGAGAGCACATTTGACCTCACGACCAAAACCAGTTGTCCAGTAGAAAAAAATCTCCGATTTCTTTGGTCATGGACAAACTGCAGTGAGTGCAGAAGCTGACAGCATTAAAATATGTTATGGGATAAAAATGCAAAAAAGGGTTGTTCGGTTCAGAAATAAACAAACACAAGGAACTTATAATTATACAGCAACAGCCAAAAGCTGCAGATGTGGACTGAACGAGACCGAGACTGCTCTCGTATCGAGGTCCCACACACACACACACACACACACACACTTGTTTACTGAGACACCTGCAAGCTGAATCAGCACTTTTTTTTCAGGAGACTCGTAAAAATTATTTGACATATTAAAGTTCCCCCAGGTTGTTTTTTTTTCTGTTTTCATTACTACATTCCACTTTTTACACCCAAACACACATGAACGGACCACCTCGCATCCTAAGGGAGATTCAGTGCCCTCACAACTGAACTGACACTGGGAGACGATTCGGGAGCCACGTGTCAGTCTCATAAAAATACGCCTCACACTTGTTGAGGTAATGCTTGCAACTGCTCAGCAGACAACGCATAAACCCCCGCGCGCGACACGGCCCGGGCCACGAGATGCCGTAAAAGTTCTCTCGTTAAACTCCATGAGTCATGTTACTTCACTAAAGCTCAAGTTCACATGGTCGCTCCAATCTTAGCGATGGAAACATTTTTTTTTTTTTTTATCACTAAATGAGGCAAATGACGATATATTTCTGAAGAAAGCGATTAAGAACAGATGCTTTACCGATAAAGTCGCAGTTTCTAATAGTAACTATAAATGTTTTATGAATTATTATACCACGGGAAAAGATCTTTGTGAGAAGGTTAGATGAACCTAGTACCAAGAACTGGTTAGTTTAACTTAGTCTCAGGCCCCGTTTACACCGAGCAAAAACGGTGGCGTTTTCATGCTTTTTGGCCGTTCGTTTACACGAAAACGAAGCTCAAAGTCACCAAAAACCATCATTTCTGAAAACTCCGGCCAAAGTGGAGATTTGCAAAAACTCCGTTTTCATGTTTGCTTGTAACTGGAGGGAAACGGAGATTTAGGCTTCAGAACGTTACATTATGCAACAGAAACGTCACCAGCGTCATGAGTGCGACCTGTGTCCTGTGTATTTTTAAAACCGAATATTTCCCCCCTCCGTTTATAAAAAAATTTGCATCCACATTACATACGTTTTTAAAAAAACCCCTTCCACACGTAACCGAAGATCTGCGTTTTCGACCACATTCATAAGCATTTCAAACCTGTAGATAATCTGCGGCTCCCGGGGAAGCTGCACCTCCGCGGCTCCGCTTCCCCGGCAGGCGCGACTCCTTCTCCCCCCCGTGTCCCGCAACGGAGCTGCCGTGTTATCGACGCAGCCCTACGCCGTAGCCTACGCCGTAGGGTACGGCGTAGGGTGCGCGTCGCCGCGTACCCTACGGCGTAGGCTCTGTGTCGGTGTAACGCAGTAAGCGGTGGTCAAGACCAGAGACCATTTATTTAATAGCTTGGAGAACAGATGCTGGATCATCTGTAGTTCTGTAGTAAACAAAAGGCGCACGTCAGAGCAGATTTGTTGTTGTTTTGGCGTATAATGTGACGTTCGAAAACGCAAAACTCCGGTTGTGTGTGTTTACACGCATCTACATAAACGGAGTTTTCAAAAATCTTCACTTTGCCCGGAGTTTTTTTAAACCTTCGTTTATTTGCGTTTTCATGTGGATGACAGGTCAAAACGTAGGAAAATATCTCCGGTTTAGCAGATATCCGCAGATATCCGGCTACGTGTGGACGGGGTCTAAAAGTAACTCCACTTCTCTGTCACTCCAAACGAAAGACTCTCGTTCCGTCTTGGAAGTAACTGGCAGTCAAGGCTGATTTATGGTTCCGCGTTACACCAACGCAGAGCCTACGGCGTAGGGTACGCGGCGACGCCCACCGTACGTAGGCTACGCCGTCGATTTAACGCAGAACCATATTATTCAGACTTCACACGTGTCATTTGTTGACGTTTTTTTCCAGGATTCTGATTGGCTAGCATGACTTTATGCTTCTCGTTACACTGCCCCCTGCAGGTTTGGATGCTCATAGCGACGTAACAGCGTATTTATCCGGGTTCGTGTAAACAAGGATATTTTTCAAAACGTAGAGGGGGAAATATTTGTTTTTGTAAATACGTGTATTAATATGTGGAAACGTGGCCTAAGACCTTTAAACTCTGAGAAATGGAACGGGCTTTTGTTTAGCTAGTCTACTCAGTCGGCTGCTCGCTATAGTCCAGCGTCGTTTCTCAGCGTCTGTACTCGTCTGCACGTGTCTCTGCCTACTTTAGAGAAAAGTCATGGGTCACAGCCGAGGTACCGGCCCAGTCCAAGGCCGGCCCGTGTCATGGAGGACGGGTCTAGTGGAGACGGACGGCAAAGCATCAACCAAGCAGGCGTAACAGCGGCGGAGCATAGAGTCAACAGAAAGTTACAAGGCCATTGTTTAGTAGTGTTCGGTTGTTTCCATGCGAGACGGCAGTTATGAATAAAGCCTGTTTTAAACGTCTCCTAAACCTTTCAGTTTTTTTCTCTTCAATTCCTCCTAATTTCATTTATAACATGGCTGAAATACAAAAGCGTAAAACCCATTTAAAGCAGGTCATATATAGGCTATAGTAATAGTTCTAAGCACTTTTGCCCGAGTAGCTTCTGGTCCATTTTGTACGGAAGAGTATTAGGGCCAGGCAAGAGAAAAAAAAATTGAGAGTGGAAGATTTTTTTTACTGTGCACTTCGAGAAAAAAGTCGAAATTTCGTGAATAAAGTCGAAATTTCGCCTTTTTTCTCAACATTTCGACTTTTTTCTCAACATTTTGACTTTTTTCTCGAAATTGTACTTCAACATTAATCTCGACTTTTTTCTCGACATTTCGACTTTTTTCTCAAAATTTCGACTTTTTTCTCAACATTTCGACTTTTTTTTTCGACATTTCGACTTTTTTCTCGACATTTCGACTTTTTTCTCGACATTTCGACTTTTTCTCTCAACCATTTGACTATCTTCACGAAATTTTGACTTTTTTCTCAACATTTCGACTTTTTTCTCGAAATTCTACTTCAACATTAATGTCGACTTTTCGACTTTTTTTCTCGACATTTCGACTATTTTCTCGAAGTGCATAATGAAAAAAAATCTTCCTCCTCTAAAATATTATTTTTATTTTTCTCCTGCCTGCCCTAATACTCTTCTGTAATTTTGATGCATATTAGTGTTCCGAGTATTTATTTTACTCTAAATTAAATCATTTTTAGCCTGCCAGGTGATTTGTGATGCCGTGAAGTACACAAGTGCAGAGAATTTAAACACATCTTCTCCTCCGGCCGAGTCCGTTCTTCTTATTCCTACTTGTACAAACCACCAAATGCAAACATGGCGCACTTGGATTCGGAAACTTCTAAGCTGTCGCCTCTCGTCTAACAGCCAGCGCTAAACTGTAAGGTGTTACCGAAACTAAGGGAAGCCCCTTTTCACGACGTTGTGCTTTCTAAACGACTTAGAGTAAGACAAGCTGCTGAATGCATTTAGTTCCCACTGACGTGTTCACTCTTTAAGCTAAGCTAAGCTAAGCTAAGTTAGCTAAAACTCTGTTTTGAAAGACTCCACTTTTTGGTCTTTTCTCTCATTTTTGGGAGTTCTACCAACATAGCTTTACGTGCTTTGATGTTAAAGAAGATTATTCTTCTCATTTTGCAGATTTCTGCTGTGCCTTTTTTAACCTTTGGTCCGAAACGTAAAGCCCAGTCGGCTCCGATTATTAAGCTAAGTGAAGGAACCTGACAGAGCACAACGCTCTTTGTTTGCTAAATGTGTTTTTTATGCGAATATGTTTCGTAGCGATGTAAAGTAAACGAGGCGTTTCAAGCAGTTCAGGAGCAGTGTCCTCTGGGAGAAAAAAAACGACTTCTGCAGAGCTTTTAAAAAGATACAATCACACACTTACGTCTTAGAGGAAAACCCAAAAACAGAACCACAACCCTTTAGTGGACAGACGTGAGTGCTATCAACGGCGTGGTCCAACTCAAGACCGGTGTTCTGCCATTTTTTGCTGCTTTGCCAAAAAATGCTACCTAATGGTTTTCTACCTTTGTAGAGCTACAATTTTATTGTGTTTTACTCCCTAAACCACTTCCTTTTCCCCCAAGCGGTACTTGTCTCTTGCCAGGCCGTCATTGTAAATAAGAATGTGTTTTTAATGACCTGCCTGGTTAAATAAAGGTGAATAGCCGAATCAATATCAAATAAAGCGATAGAATAGTTTTTTTTTTCTCTCTTTATCGTATAATTTTCACAAAGTGTAATGCAATTCATGTCATGGGTAATGTATTTTGAAGGATCAAATACTCGACATCCCATATTATCCTTTTTACATCGTGCAAGAAATGATTGGCGTCGCAATCAAACTTTGAAAATCGACTGTGCGCATGCGCAGAACCACAAAGTAGCATTTTCTGGCAGGGAGTATGGAATGGCAGAACACCGGGTGTGTTTCTTTCAGAATACGTTCCATGAGATATGTTTGAAAAGGGTACTGCGGTTAAAAAAACACAAACGAAACAACATTTCTTCTGTTTTGTCCACTGAGAGCACACACCGCGAGTACACCCACCAATTATAATCAATATAAAACATGTGCAAACGTGTCCCAGAACTCGGCTCGCTCCAACAAGTTCAATAAACAGTCCAACATCCAAATGCCACGCATCCGTAAGACAGGCGAGTTAAGACAGGCGAGTTAAGACAGGCGTTCGGGGCTTGGAGTAACTTGTACATTTAGTTCAAAGTTCAGAGAAGTGAACACATGAGCAGGATGTGCTTTCAACAACATGACAGTAGCTGTGAGTAATCTTTGACCAGAAAATCTACAATATCTATCAAGTACTGAAGCAAATTATCATCTGTCGGGTTTTTCTCGTCTCTGCCAAAAGTCAAAGTGCGTGATGTTTGAAAGAAGGGGAAAAACTTCAAAACAGAACCCATGTTTTAATGTTGCACTATAAAAGAATCCGCTATAAGATCCACTATGGATTTTAAACCTATACCTCTTATTTGACTGTTACAAACACTTTAAATTATGTGAAATTAAACAATGTGCTGGGACGTTACCTACGGAAAGAAAGAGTATTTCAGAAATAAAATATACAGTAGGTCATAAAAAAAAGGGTAACTTTGAATCCATCAAAGTGAAGTACTGATAACGTCGTTATTGTAACCACCGTCTCATTTGTCTATTTACCAAACGTGTTGAGAGAATATTATGGGCAGAAATATGTGCCACTAGAAACTGAATTTGAATAATTTATATTTGAATTTGAATTGCTCAACTTGAATAATTGCATTAAAAAACTGAATCTGAATCACATAGTTTGAATTTGTATTGTTTAATTTGAATCATTGCATTGAAAAACTGAATATACATAGCATAATTTGAAATTGAATGTATTAGTTTGGAACTGAATTTCTATAAACTTGAAACTGAATGTCACATTATGAAATTTAATTCAATTGTTCTGAAACTGTATTGGATCCTCACTGAAAATTCAACTCTCTTTATACCATCACATTCAGTTCTCACAATTCAAATTCAGTTCTTTCTACGAAACGGCAATATATAAATCTACACTTTTTACACAGAATGGAGAAAACACAATAGGTTTCGAAATATCTAGCTCCCATTGGTCGTTTATATCGTTGAAAGAAAATAGAGGTTATACTAGGCTACGTGAAAAGGAGTTCTTTGTATCTGCACTCGATTGCTCTTCCTTCCGGAAGACCCGGATGTCTGGCACAGTAAAATTGAAATTGAATTGCAAGAACTGAATTTGAATTGTATGTAGATTCAGTTTTTCAATGCAATGATTCAAATTAAACTAGTGATGCACCGATTGTTCGGTAACCGAAATTGTTCGGCCGAAAATGGCAAAAAAACACTTTCGGTGTTCGGTGGAATAAGTGGGGAAAAAAAACGAACAATTATTAACGGCATTTTAAAATAAGGAAATAGACTGGCCGCTCCCGTAATAAATCGTTGGCCAACCAAAAACTCACCCCATAAGAATTTTACCTAACATTCACCAGGAGGTGGAACCAAAACAACATAATGCTGGGAAATTAAAAAATGTTCATTTTTTTATGTTAAATAAATATGTTCTACCTTGTAATTTTGTAAAATATTTTTTTCTTTGAAAAGCATGCCTAAATCAAATTTATTTGATTTATGCAATGGTGAAAAAATTGGCAAAATAAATGAAAAACTGCTGAAGAACCATGTTCGGTATTGTTCGGTATTCGGCCAAGTGTTTATTATTATTTTCGGTTTCGGTTTCGGCCACAAATTTTCATTTCGGTGCATCACTAAATTAAACAATAAAAATTCAAATTATGTGATCCAGATTCAGTTTTTTTATGCAATTATTCAAGTTGAGCAATTCAAATTCAAATATAAATGATTCAAATTCAGTTTCTAGTGGCACATATTTCTGCCCATAGAATATGAATGTCCTCAATCTTGCTTTTAGGCGTTTTTGGCCACGAAGGCCGTGGGATGACGCTACATACTACAGTCGTACATGCGCAGGGTGCGCTCCAGTTGCTGGACGACCCGCTGGTAAAAGGCTATTTGCTCCCTGAGGTATGCCTGCATCATGTCCTTGAAGTCCACTTCTCGCTGCCGATGGAAGTGGCTCATTTCCGCTTGGAGGGCAAACCCCACAGTCCGGCAGCGTTTCCTAATGCCGTCCGCTTCATCCTGGTCCATCTTCCCCTCGTCGCTCATCCGCTGGCTCTCCTTCACCTTGGCGAAGGCCCCTGGACCGAGACAGAAAAAGTCGTTTGGGTCATTTGGATAAATTACTTCAGCACAAACAGGAGGCTCGTTAAAAGATCAAGAGAATTCAGCCAAATTGCTGTGGATTGTACTTTTCCCTCTGTGCTACTTGGAAAAGTACATTTGCGTTGGTTTTACTAGTTTTTGAGATAAGGAACTGAGCTTTTCTGCCTCCACCCAAATTCAGGAAAAGTGTCTACCCTGACATATAAACAGTCATAGTAAGCAGATTGTTTTGCTAAGAACGCACACGCATACACACACAAAAAACTGCAGTAACTAGCTTTTTCTATCTTAGTCATTTTCAAAGAAATGGCCTCCACCTTAAACTGTGTTCAGAGGATCTGTGACTCCTTACTCCTTACTTTATGACTGTATACTAACTGCTATATTAACTATATTAACTATATTAACTATAAGACCCCAGTCACTGGTGGGGTTAAAACTAGGCCTGTGTTGAAAAAATCGATTTCCCAATTCTAAATCGATTCTCATATTAATTCCTACAAATCGATTCATATGTCTAAAGATCGATTTTTTTTCTTTTATTTTTTTTCTTTTTTTCTTTTATTTATTTATGTTTTTTTTTTTCATCATTACATTACAACTTTTGGTTATTTTTTTGTTTATCCCCAAAAAAGGAATGTTTTGTTGGACACAAGAATAACTGGTGCCATGTTTTTGCCTTTAAATATGTTTAAAGGTATGAAAACATTAAAGTGTTAGGTTATAATTGCATAAATTGTCTATATTTCATTACTTTATATACTGTCTTGGGGTTACATTTGCAAAAAATGCTAAAAACCAAATGCTCAAAAATTAAAAACCAAAATAGACCGAAAATGGAACAAATAAAAACGGAATGTGGGAAAAAATAAAACCGATTTCATCCGTCTCTGTTTCCTTCTGGATCTGTTTGGTAATTCTGACCCACATGATGTTTCTGAAAGCAGTTGTATCAGCATTCTGGGAGCTGATTGGTCCTTACAGCATCATTATCTGCAATACTTGCTGTTGAATCTCAATATAATACTAGTAGTAATATGTTGCAGAACTACAGTCATATAATTCATGCAAAAGCTCAAAAAACAGTTTTAATAACACTAACCCAAATCAATATCGGAATCAAATTGAATCAAATCTTGATAATCGATTCTGAATCTTAAGAATCGAAATCGAATCGATTCTTGACATTTGAATCGATCCCCAGCCCTAATTAAAACCAAAGACTGTACAAGACAGATGGACGTAGGTACGGAGGCTGGTGCTTCCTTTAGTTTGTGATGTGCTGTTTTAAATCTTTTGTTGTTTTCTTAGAGCCACGAGTACCGTAATCATATTTTCAGTCGCCGGCAGAGCTGGAGTGTGATACCTTAAACCTGAATGGAGATAAATACTATAACGGCTGTTGGGGAAAAAATATTAACTTTGCACTTTGCTTAAACACTTCAAATGGAAGTCTGTTCAGACAGGTATTTTGGAGACTATCCCTAGTGGTCACAAGTGGAATCGCATCTTAAATCTTCTCCACATTGGCTTCACTTCTGACACCGAATAACTGCTTCCATCTTTTCTAAATGATGATTGCAGCATGATATTGTCTTTGCCGTAATTCACCAGCTGTGGCTGCACTGTTTGCCTTAGCAACCACAAACAAAAGTCCACATTTGTAGGTTTATGTTTCATGATCTTCTTTCTTGAGACAAAAATTGGAACTTTATTATCCAAGTTTGCAGCAGTTGCAGAGAGTCTTCATGCATTTGTCTTGGACCATTACTTGTTGAAAGGGTGGGATCGTTACCAGGCCATGACTAGCATAGCGTGATGGATGTGAACGGCTGAACAACGCTGGAGAAGTTGAGCTAGTCAGTGAGGTAAACGAGCAAAACTGCTGGCTTTGGTGCCCTGGAGAAACGTGGTGAGTAGGGATGGGCGGTATGGACTAAAAAATGTATCACGATAATTTCTGGCATTTATCCTGATAACGATAAAAATGACGATGAAAAAAATACCAATTCATCTCCACCTTTGTAACTATAAATCTATCACCACATTCAGTCTTTGGAGCCAAATCACTGCTCTAAAAGATACTAAATACTAAACTACACCAATGGGAATTTATCTTTCTTTCTTTCTTTCTTTCTTTCTTTCTTTCTTTCTTTCTTTCTTTCTTTCTTTCTTTCTTTCTTTGCTCATTTCCTTCCTTCCTTCATTCCTTCCCTCCTTCCTTCCTTAATTCCTTTCTTTCTTTCTTCCTTCCTTCTTTTTTCCCTTCCTTCCTTCCTTCTTTCTTTTTTCCCTTCCTTCCTTCCTTCCTTCCTTCCTTCCTTCTTTCTTTTTTCCCTTCCTTCCTTCCTTCCTTCCTTCCTTCCTTCCTTCCTTCCTTCCTTCCTTCCTTCTTTCTTTTTTCCCTTCCTTCCTTCCTTCCTTCTTTCTTTTTTCCCTTCCTTCCTTCCTTCCTTCCTTCCTACCTTCCTTCCTTCCTTCTTTCTTTTTTCCCTTCCTTCCTTCCTTCCTTCCTTCCTTCCTTCCTTCCTTCCTTCCTTCCTTCCTTCCTTCCTTCCTTCCTTCTTTCTTTTTTCCCTTCCTTCCTTCCTTCCTTCCTTCCTTCCTTCCTTCCTTCTTTCTTTTTTCCCTTCCTTCCTTCCTTCCTTCTTTCTTTTTTCCCTTCCTTCCTTCCTTCCTTCCTTCCTTCCTTCCTTCCTTCCTTCTTTTTTCCCTTCCTTCCTTCCTTCCTTCCTTCCTTCCTTCCTTCCTTCCTTCCTTCTTTTTTCCCTTCCTTCCTTCCTTCCTTCCTTCCTTCCTTCCTTCCTTCCTTCCTTCCTTCTTTCTTTTTTCCCTTCCTTCCTTCCTTCTTTCTTTTTTCCCTTCCTTCCTTCCTTCCTTCCTTCCTTCCTTCCTTCCTTCCTTCCTTCTTTCTTTTTTCCCTTCCTTCCTTCCTTCTTTCTTTTTTTCCTTCCTTCCTTCCTTCCTTCCTTCCTTCCTTCCTTCCTTCCTTCCTTCCTTCCTTCCTTCCTTCCTTCCTTCCTTCCTTCCTTCCTTCCTTCACGTACGTTGTGCGTGGATTTAACACAGAACCATAAATCAGCTTTAAACAAAAACATCATCAACAGGAATTTATCATTTTTACCGTGAGATACAAATTCTTACCAACAGGAATTTTTTTGACGGTTTATCGTGAACGGTAAAATATCACCCATTCCTAGTGGTGAGTAAGTCGGCAGAAAAACAAGTGAGTAAGTCGGCAGAAAAACAAGCCTTGTAGCAATGACCTGACCACAGAGCCAAACAAACAGAACAGTTAACAAGACGGACGAGTTACCGACAGTGTTCTGTCCTGCAGATCAGGTTTAAGGAGGAGTGGATGAAAACTGACAGCACGCTGCATGCTGCTGGAGTGTAGAGGAAGATTTGGCCTCATTAGAGAGATAAGTCAAAGGAGAAAGTCTTCACACACACACACACACACACACACACACACACACACACACACAATGGAGATAGTCTTAATTTGAACCTTTTACGGGGTAATGTCTTAGCTAATGATTTATTGTTCGGCTGTTTTTACGGGCACGCCTACTAGTTAGCTTTAGGTGCCAAAACTACTTTGTTAGTTTATTTTGGAATAAAATATAGACTTTCACAATCCCGTACATTCCTTACAAGATATCCGGGTTGGAAATGAGACCCGGTGTTCTGCCAATTTCTGCTACTTTGTGGTTCTGCGCATGCACACAGTCGATTTTCAAACTTTGATTGCCACGCTAAATTGATAATATGGGATGTTGAGTATTTGATCCTTCAAAATACACAACACATGACATGAATTGCATTACACTTTGTGAACATTATACGATAAAGAGAAAAAAAAACCCAATTCTATCGCTTTATTTGATATTCATTCAGTCATTCGTCTTTATTTAACCAGGCAGGTCATTAAGAACATTCTTATTTACAATGACGGTCTGGCAAGAGACAAGGACCACTTGGGGGAAAAGGAAGTGGTTTAGGGAGTAAAACACAGTAAAATTGTAGCTCTACAAAAGGTAGAAAACCATTAGGGAGCATTTTTTGGCAAAGCAGCAAAAAATGGCAGAACACCGCCGTTTTTATCCCAAAGACATTATCCCCATAATGCCAGATGCATCATTTTTTTATACATTCATTTGTACGAATCTTAATCAAAAAAGGGAGAAAAAAAGTTTCATACAAACCAAAAATTATGAAGAATAAAATTAAATACAAAATATGTCAATGTACCTAATGTATTCATAATGATAAGGAAAATACTTGTTTAGAAATTGTTTAAATACAACATTTGAAGTATTTTTGATTTTAATATATAATTAACACTTTAATTTAATAAAGGGATTTTTTGTGTTATTTTTATGTCAGGCTTTAAATGGTTAAGTTGATGAGCGGATTGTAGAAATGCTAATGTTTTATTCAAGACATTTTCAGGGGGTTGTAATGTAGGAGGTGCAGATGAAGCTCAGTGAGAAAGCCTGGTCTGTTTTGTTTCTGTGGCCTGTTTTCCCACACCTCAACCATCAGAGGCTGAAGGTCGCGACCCCTGAGCCCGATTCTGTCGCAGGCCTCTTCTGGATAAAAGGAAAGTTCTCCCTCTCTGCAGTATGAGGTCATGCACGCTCAAATTGGGGCATTTAATTGAAGTGCAGACTGAAAGTGAAGTAAAACCAACAGATTCAGTGGAGTTTATTGGTTTCATTAGCTAGGAAACTTTATGGAAGTTGGCATTTCATGGATATTTTAATACTAAATTGGACTGTGATGTATTTTATTACATTTGAACAGAGACAAGTGTTTTAATTCATTTACAGGTGGACTGTGTTGGATAATATTTCACTGATTTGGACTGTTTCTACTTGTATTTGTTTTCAAAAAGTGCCCTGAAATGACGGTTTTAGTGAATTGGAGCTCCTCAAACGCAACTGAATGTCAAATAATGTCAAAGTCTTTTTTCCAAAGCTGGTCAAACTGGACCTTTGAAGGTTTCAATACGATGACTTTTATCACTTTTTATCTGTAAATTGTATTTGTGATTCTAAAAAAAATAATAAAATTACTTAGAACTATATAATCACAATATAAAAATCTGAATAAATATATATTTTATATACTGCAATAAATGTTAAATATAGTGTTCATTCCGTTCATATTACATTATATGCGGTGAAAAACAGTTATGTTGTGCTTATGCTGAAGGAAAAAACAATCTTTGGTCTTTTATTTTTGGTAAAGAGAGCCCACTTTAAATGACCAAAATGAAATTAATTGAATTTGAGTCAGAGTGGAATATACTAATCTGTCTGCAATCTGTTTTTGTCAATTCAATTTCAATTCAATTTTATTTATATTGCGTCTAATACAACAAAAGTTGTCTCTAGACGCTTTCCAGAGACCCATACCCAGAACATGACCCCCGAGCAGTTATTACATAAACAATGGCAGAAACTCTAGATAAGCACCAGCAGGGGGCCGGTACACTACCACTAACACAACTGGCTTCTCTGACTTCCAGCTCGGAAATTTCAGACTAAGCGTGAGGCTTTCAAATGTATTATAATTGCACTTAGGTTCAATTTTTGTTTGGAGACTGGAGTTATAAATTGCTGCGACTCCTCCGCCTCGGCCCGTGTCAGAATACATTCCTTTTTCAAGCCTCTGACAAAACTCAAAAATGTCATTTTACTTAAGACACAAGTGAGTGAATGGACCTTACAGACAAACTGAGGTCATTTTAACTTTGCCTGTGTTCAGAAAAAGCATCTTAAAAAGGATTGTTTGACTGAGGAACGTTCCTTCCCCTTCACTGCTATGTTGTCACAAGTCTGCAAGTCGACTACCGCTGTCGTGGAAACTACTGTCAAGAGATGTGAAGGGGGGAGGGTTCATGGCCTCTGATTTAACACTTGCCTGTTTTGTCACAAGTATAAAAGTAGCGATCCAATGCTCTGGAAGGAGAGGCCACAAGCTCTCCTTTGGCCTCTATTGACAGTAATTTGCAGTAAATCTTAGTCGTCAACCTGTACACACTGATGGCAAGGCTACTCTTACGCTGCAAACATGTATTCCATTCTAACTCAAAACGGCTTCAATTCACAAAATGTTTTCTCGTTAATCAAGCTTTACACTCTTTGTGATCCAATAATAGACCTAGGGTTGTTTTGTTTTGAATTTTCTTTAAATATCTCTTCCCATGGCTCTAAGTAAAGGCCAACATTGTAATTTTCCCGGACGAAATTAACAGCTAGAAGCTTTACGAGGTCACACACAACCACTTCTTGTGTTACTTCATGCCAAATATTTAGTTTCAGTGTGATGTGGACAGTGTTGTGCATGAACGCGTTCATTGAACACGTTCATTTCTGTGAGAACGTTGAACTGAACGCAACATATTTACACATAAAGAACTTGAACGTGAACTTGTTCATTCTACAGATCATGAACTGGAATTTGAACTGTTCAGATTATGTGAGTTGCAGCTTCACTGTTTAGGTCCAATTATTACGGAATAATCCTTCTTATTTCACCAGCGGGCGGCGCACACATTTAAAATGCTCGACGAGCCCGGTGCAGTCTTTACGAATGTAGGCTGATTTATGGTTCCGCGTTACACCTACGTACGCGCCGTGCGGACCGTATGGTTTGCGTCGCCGCATACCTTACGCCGTAGTCTTCGCCGTCGATTTAACGGGGAACCATAAATCAGCCTTGACGGGTGAAGAGAGACGTTGCAGTCGCAGCGTCAGCGAGCGGTCAGATGATGATCCGTTTATCATTATCCGCGGGAATTTTACACATCGTCTCCCAAAGAGTCTGACGGTAGGAAACTAACCTTTCTGTGCAAATTTTGTCCACCTGCGCTGAGAAAACAAGTCCGAGCGTCTGGCTAGTCAACTTCACATTTGAAACGTCATGTGGAGTTAAAGCATCAGTCCAGTGTGAGGAAATATCTGCGAGTCCTTAACAATCAAAAAAGTTCCCAGAAAGACCAAGAGGTCTGATCTCCCAGTAACAGGTAGACAAATTGATAATGCACTACAATGTTGGAGATTTATAGCCTCTGAATAAAGTTGAAACGCCACTAGGACAATACATGATTGTTTACAGCAGGGGTCTCCAACCCTGTCCTGCATGTTTTTGATGTTTTCTTGCATCATCAGACGTGATTCTAATTAATGGCCGTCATCAGCTTGTCATCCAGGTCTGCACAAGTCTGTTAATGACATTTATATCAGGGTTCTGAGGGGAAATATCTAAAACATGCAGGACAGGGGTCCTGAGGACCAGGGCTGAAGACCACTGGTATACGGTGAACAGTTTTAGGATAGGGGGGCGTTTCATTCGTACTTCTCACTTAAAAATATTGAAATGAACTGAATTTGAACTAGTTCAAAATGAAAATGGTGAATTATGAACGTGAACAGTTCATTTTTAAACTATGTGAACTGAACTTTGAACTAGTTCATGAGAAGTATGAACTTGCACAACACTGGATGTGGACAAGCTGGAACGACATCCACCAATGAAGTGACTTTCCAAGTACAAACAATGGCACGTTGCCACGATGGTTTCCCATCTACTGCCTTAATCACATATAACCTGATCTTGGAATGAGCAAGCAAACAGATTTCAGAAAGGCACTGCTAATTTGAATCTCCTTCTCTGAATCTACATTTACCGAGGTGGCAAGACTGAACAAGCTGAGCGTTCTTCCTGAAGCCTTATCCGCCTACAGTATCTGTGAAGTCATGCTACTGTGCATTTCGTATGGAATTCCTGGCAGAAGGGTGGGAAAGCATGAACAGCACTTGCCGTCTGTTCCAGCAGAAGAGGAGGTGGACTGCAGTCTCCATCGCTGACCTACATTTATGTTTTCCGCTTTCCACATGAGAGGAGAAAATGCAGGGCCAGATAGCACGACTGGGACTTACAGCAGGGACACTCCTGAGTGTGCAGAGCAGAATGATGCAGACGCACCACCTCAAAAAGCTTTGGACGTTCCTCCTGTGAGTTAAATGAGCTCTCTGACTTGTTATTTTAACAAAACGTTGCATGCTATATGCTAAAAACAGTGGCGTCAATTCAGTCCAAGCTAAGGTATGGCAAGGTTACGAGTCACAGAACTTAACTAGAGTTTCAATCAACACGTCCAGCAAATACTCATCACAGAAGTTTATGTATCTGATCTGTGTGGTCAAGAAAATTGGAACTTTTTCAAATGCAGTTTTCAAATGCAGTTTCAAATGAGTTTTCGCTTAAGGCAAAAACTCAAAATCTTACCAGGAATATTTGTCTTATTTCTAGTTAAAATGTCTCATTTTTAGTCAAAAAATCTCATTACACTTAAAACAAGAGTCATCACCAGAAAAATAACTTGTTTCAAGTAAATTTTCACTTGAAATAAGTAGAAAAATCTGCTAGTGGGACAAGATTTATCTTCTCATTACAAGCAAAACAATCTTGTTCCACTGGCAGATCTTTCCACTTATTTTAAGTGAAAATCTACTTGAAACAGGTGAAAATGGTTGCTTTTGAGTCTTGTCTTAAATGTACTGAGATTTTTTTTGACTAAAAATTAGACATTTTAACTAGAAATAAGATAAATATTCTTGTTAAGATTTTGAGTTTTTGCAGTGTATAATAACTAGTGAAATCCATCATGTTGTTCTGATTTGCATTTGTAGTTATTCTATATGTATTAAGTAATAGAATAATCAATACAAATAGACACAGAGTAAATCCATAAATGTATTTAAAAAACAAACATTTACATTTTCCCTTGAAGCCGAGGTGTGGCGGCTGCCGTACCTTCATACCCAATGACGCCCCTGGCTAAAAAGACCCGATTAGGCTTCCTCCTGTTCTGAAAAACACTTCCTCTCATATTCAGTCTCACTGTGAATCTAGCCCTGCTTTGTAGCTACTTGCCAAAATTATTAAAGCCATAAAAAACGAGAACAAATGAAGTCCTTGTTTCCATAAAAAAGGCCATCAGCTTCTTTTTGTCTGTTGAACAAATACCCAGCGATAGACGGCCAGTGGTGTGGAAGGTCAAGATTTGTTTATCTTGCCCAACCAGACAAGCTACCGCACTGTTCCACTGGTGACAGATTCATGTTTTATAGGTACGTATTGGTACTTCACAGGCACTTGAAACGGGATAACAAGACGATGCAAGGAAGAAGAGAGGAAAGGTAGCATTAAGAGAAGAATATGTGGTCTTATAGCTCAAAAGTCCAAACCTAAAACCGATGCACTAAAAAGAACAATAATGTACAGGGCAGTTACCAGTACTTACTGGAATATACTTCCAGAAAATCTTATTTCAACTAGTGGCAGAGTTGAAGCTTCAAGAGGAGATTAAGAAAGGAAGTTCAAAAGAAACTGGTTGTTTTAGATTGTGTCTAATGGTTTTAGCTTATTGATTTAATTGAGTTAGGTGTTATATAAATAAATGTTCTTGTTCTGCATTTAATTTTAAATTTTTAGTATTTTATTTTGCTGAAGTTTTGTGACGTTTCCGGTTATTTTCACTATTTATATATTGTCTTCTATTGAAATACGTTTTTTTTTTGTATTTGCCTCATTTAGTATGCACTTATTTATCTTTAGTTGTACTTGGATTTATCTTTAATCTATCTGTTTTTGGTTGTTATTTTTTTTTTCGTTTTTTTTTTCATTTAGGAAAATTCATTTTCTTTTTTTCATTGTTTTCTGCTTATTATTATCTTTAGTTTTTATTTGTTTTTGTTTTTTGTCTAGTTTTTCTTTTTAGTTGTTGTTCTTTGTACTTGTTATCTACTTTGTCTTATTCTGTTTAACTAACATTTTATTAGTGATGCACCGAAATTTGTGGCCGAAACCGAAAATAATAATAAACACTTGGCCGAATACCGAACAATACCGAACATGGTTCTTCAGCAGTTTTTCACCATTGCATAAATCAAATACATTTGATTTAGGCATGCTTTTCAAAGAAAAAAATCTTACAAAATTACGTGGTAGAAAATATTTATTGAACATAAAAAAATGAAAAAAGTTTTACGGTAATTTCCCAGCATTATGTTGTTTTGGTTCCACCTCCTGGTGAATATTAGGTAAAATTCTTATGGGGTTAGTTTTTGGTTGGCCAACGATTTATGTAGTGCACAACGTTACGGGACGGAGCGGCCAGTCTATTTCCTTATTTTACAATCCCGTTATTAATTGTTCGGTTTTTTTCCCCACTTAGTCCACCGAACACCGAAAGTGTTT
The DNA here is from genome assembly GCF_033807715.1 of Cololabis saira. NCBI lineage: Eukaryota > Metazoa > Chordata > Actinopteri > Beloniformes > Belonidae > Cololabis > Cololabis saira. Next base: position 6,191,539 of record NC_084591.1, read on the forward strand.
TTTTACCATTTTCGGACGAACAATTTCGGTTACCGAACAATCAGTGCATCACTACATTTTATATTGTACTGTAAAAGTTTTATAGAAATGTATATTTGTACTGTTGGACCCCAGGAAGAATAGTTGCTGCTGAGGCAGCAACTAATGGGGATCTGAAATGAATAAATAAAATAAAAAAAGTGTCATATCCTCAAGGACCAGGTTAGGGGGTTCAGATTGTCTGCTGGCCATCACAACATCAATGCAAGACTTTTAAAGACATGTCAACACAACCAAACGATATACTGCCAGGATTAGCAGGACACATGTCTCAAGTATGTCTGGAAACAAAGCAGAGGGAAAAAGAACGATGACTGAGATGAACTTGGCTGAAACCCTGTGCTTGGCTGACCCCGGACATTCCCACAGCCCTCCCTGTGGGGTCACTGCACAAAGTCGGGCTCAACGTCCACGTCCATCTTCTGTCCGTTTGCTCGCAAACATAAGATCTGACTGCGGAAATCCCTCTTTAAATGAGTTGTATGTGTTTACAGCACACGCTTCTGGAAGCTGTGTTGGTTTGTGTGCTTGTACTTTCGTGTTAGTGTTGACAGAATTTCCCCAATTTCCTCGCGGCAGAGGTCCAATTGGACAACGTCAGTATGAGTTTTCTCCACACATCAGATTCTTTCCAGACCTTAACATGAACGCAGCACTTTTAGGAGAGGGATTTAACCCCTTCTTTTCTGAATCATACTTTCCAGTCAGAGTCATCTGCAGTAAATCATCCGTCTTTCCTGTTTAACCCTTCAACTTTTGTTTAAATGTATTGGAGCCTCTTCCGCTGACGCTGCGTTTGTATAAACCTGCCGACTCCTGTGATGTCATCGTAGTCTATAAAACCAACATAGCGTGGGATTATAAGTGAAGTGCTGGTCTAAACTGTCTAACAAGACATCCTGCTGTAATTAGGGGGTTTATTAACATGACATTTGGAGAAGGTCATTAGTTTCAAGGTATAAACATCTAGCTTGGCCAGCCATCCTAATGGCTTTAGTACAAAGAACCAGTCTGGTTCTTCTGGAGTCGCGTTTGACTTCCAGTGGGCAGTACCATCAGTCGCTTCTTTGGCCCAATCCCAATACTCCCCCTACTTTTCTTCACTCGCCATTCTTTTCCTCACTACCCCTAAAAATGAAGGGACAGATTTTAGGGCACTTGAAATCTTCCCAGGGGCCTGTCCCAATACTCCTACTCCCCCTCGTTTTCCTCCCTACCCTAATCAGGAAGCTGAGAGCCAAAAGCTGTTTTAATTTCAGCTGTAGCGCTGTTAACATGCCACTTTATTAAGTTTTAATATTTTTTCAGGCGTAAAAGTAACCGTTAAGATCCCCAACCTGGGCTCAGTTTATCCAAATAACGCCTGTTAAGAAATTTGCTCAGAAAATTTTGGGATTTCTGCTTGACTGCCGGCTCCGGAGCTGATTATGGTTCCGTGTTGAATCGACGCAGAGCCTACGGCGTAGGGTACGGCGTACGGCGTGCGTCGCCGTGTAACCTACGCCGTAGGCTCTGCGTCGATTTAACGCAGAACCATAAAACAGCTCCGCTATCTTCACTTCAGCTTTATCTGAAAGTGTGTAAATTACTCAGATAACAGCTGGATTACTTTGTGGTTTCTGAAAACTATTATATCAGAAACATCCAAAACAAATCTGACGAGTCACAGGATTATTTCTCTCTATTTCCCACAAAAAAATGCTTGCTCCCTTGGTCACAATCTGAGACGAGTCTGCAAATGATGTTTGCCCTCGGTCGGCGAGTCAAATCGACGCAGAGCCTACGGTGTAGGGTACGTAGCCTACGCCGTAACCTAACAGCCTTTAGTCCGGCGCGATCTTCGTGAACAACGGGCAAAAAAGGGATTATGTACATTCACTGAGTGAATATTATGAAAGTAAAATATATATTTGTCGCTAGAAATGTAATCAAAACTAATTTTTATGCAGAAACTAACTCAAAATATTGATTTTATTCACTATAAAATAAGAAATGTCCTCCATGTTTTTTTTTTTTGATTCAGTCCGCAAATGACGACGAAAAGCATTCTGGGAAATGTTTTGGTCCCTAGATCAAACTAGTGTGCGAAAACACTCGCTGTGAAGGGACAATTCATAGCCACTCGCCCTCATTTTCTCCACTCCCCCTAGGTGAAAAGAGGAATTGGGACACCACTACCCTCACAGGAACACGCAAAATGTAGGGGAAAGGATGAAAACGAGGGGTAGGGGGAGTATTGGGACAGAGTCTTTGTCTGAAAGTAGCTTAAGCATCTCAAAGCTTTGCTCTCAACCAGAACCAGTGCAGCATTTGCTGTAAAGTGGACTCTGTACCAATCTGATGTAGTGAAGAAAGTTGAGGTAAAAGGCAAGACTCTTCGTTTACCGATCCATCTACTCCACATCAGGAGGAGCCAGTTGATGTTCGGGTTAGGAATATCAACTGGAATGCTTCCCAGAATCTCCCTTGGGAGGTGTTTCGGGCATGTCCAACTCGGAGAAGGCCTTGACGTAGACCCAGATGGTGAAATGCAAATTCTCTGCTGGCCTGGGAACATCTGTCTACTGGAAGGGGTGAAGGGATTGACTGATGAGAGAGAGAGATCTGCTTATGCTGCTGCTCTCGCGACCCAAACCCCCTCAAGCAGAAGTTATTGTATGTACGGGAGGACGGAGTACCAACAGACACAAATGGCGCTTTTGCACTAGTATCACCTTAGCTCGGTTCTACCCGTTTTGCGCTTTCGCACTAGGGCTGAGACGAGTAGAGCCGCTCCAAGCCGATACCTTTTTCTGTAACCATTTCAGCCAGGTTCTATAGCGGGCTGAGCAGGGACTATTTCTGACGTCACCACCCTCCGCGCCACCGATTGGTCGGGGGGCGGGGCCGTCAAACGTTTGAATCAGGAAGCGGGAGTCAGAGCGAGGCGACTCGCGGCGATTTTATTATAAAGCGCAAAACGTCTGTTTGGTGATCCAACTCTGAGGTGCAGATGTTCATAAACCTGGTGGCTGAGGAGAGAATTGAAAAAGCGATGTAGACGGGCTGTTTTTTTCTCAGCCGCTCCCGGCTCCAGCTGATTTCTCATCTGCGCCGACATGGCTGTGCGAAAACACACGTGTGGAGCCGTGTAAAGCCGCGCCGAGCCGGGCTGAGCCGATACTAGTGGAAAAGTGCCAAAAGAAACTACTTCAAGACACCATTGGGTGGGCATACAATCAATCAGAGAAAAGAAACATGACCTAGGCGGAGAAACAACCAAAGGTGCTGCCTCAGAGGTGACTCGTCCGAGTCATCACAGAAAGCCCATCCTGCCCACCTGCAAAGGTTCAGTAGGTTCGGCTGTGAATGGGAGGGTACCAGACCCACTTCTCGAGAGAATAGGTATAGACAAAGATACTCTATACAGAAGATAGCGCATTACCGTTACTGCCAATGGTATGAAATGGTATCCACTTCCTGTCTCCTAAGTGGGCGTGGTCTCCCCTCTGACCTCACTTCCTGTCTCCTAAGTGGGCGTGGTCTCCCCTCTGACCTCACTTCCTGTCTCCTAAGTGGGCGTGGCCGCCCCTCTCCCCACATCGTTTTGGAACATACAACACTAGATACAGTACAACTTTCTTCCAAAAAGATTTAAATAATACAAATAACAGTATTATTCAGCAAAGAAGCAAGTTTTATTTTAGTTTTAAACTTCATTTTATCCGATGGGAAAACGATGAGAGCCAAATATCGCGAGAGTGTTGAGACAGGTCTCAAACAAAGTTAATTTCCTCCTAATCTGTCGGTCTGAAAATTGCCATTTTGGTGTCAGAATGTTCAGAAGGTTTGTGGCTTTTGGAAAATGGGTCCCATATTTACTTAGGTTACTATGGGGCGAAGGAATTGGTAATAATCTGTGCTCACGTTAGGGATGGGCGGTATGGATTAAAAAATGTATCACGATAATTTCTGGCATTTATCCCGATAACGATAAAAATGACGATAAAAAAAATACTAATTCTTTCTTTCTTTCTTTCTTTCTTTCTTTCTTTCTTTCTTTCTTTCTTTCTTTCTTTCTTTCTTTCTTTCTTTCTTTCTTTCTTTCTTTCTTTCTTTCTTTCTTTCTTTCTTTCTTTCTTTCTTTCTTTCTTTCTTTCTTTCTTTCTTTCTTTCTTTCTTCCTTCCTTCCTTCCTTCCTTCCTTCCTTCCTTCCTTCCTTCCTTCCTTCCTTCCTTTTTCCCCTTCCTTCCTTCTTTCCTCCTGCTCTCTCCTTCCTTCCTTCCTTCCTTCCTTCCTTCCTTCCTTCCTTCCTTCCTTCCTTCCTTCCTTCCTTCCTTCCTTCCTTCCTTCCTTCCTTCCTTCCTTCCTTCCTTCCTTCCTTCCAAAAATCAGCTTTACACAAAAACATCAACGGGAATTTATCATTTTTACAGCGAGATGACAAATTCTTACCGTGGGGAATTTTTTTGACGGTTTATCGTGAACTGTAAAACATCGCCCATTCCTAGCTCACGTTCACTTTTCCCATAGGACTCAATAGACTCAGGACCTACTTCCTGTCTCCTAAAGGGGCGGGGCAGTCACGTGACACAGATACAGGAAACACAACCGTAGTGGGCTGTCTCGTTTATTGAACGTCTCTGGTATAGATGGCCAAGCCAATGAATTGATGAATGAATGACTCAACATAAAAGCTTGTGGTGGTCCAAACACTGTTTTCTGTCTTGATTGATCAAACTGAAAACCTCCCAGCTGCCTTGGTTTGTAATGATGTTGAAAGTATGTGGAAAACAGTTCAGAAAAAAAAAAGGGTTATTTTTCCACTTAAGCTTTGGAACTGCATAACACTTCTCTCTCCCAAAAATTAAGAGGGGGGGATATCTGTCAGGTTACAACATGTTCACCAATTGGAGATAATTGACTGTGATTGGTGAACCAGCTGCTTCAAAAAGCCTCTAGACGTACAAACTTTGCACATTCATAGAAATTCGAAGGGGGAAAATATGGGAAGTCGTAAACTTTACACTGTGTGAAAGACCTGGGTGTTTTAATCCCTCTGGACTCGGTGATAACAATGACTCAATATTGGCTGGTAAAATACAATAATGTGGGGAAAAGGGTTCAAAGGCTTCAGAGGGACTAGTGTGACTAACGGAGATTAGTGACTGATATTCAGGCTAGTAAACACTTGCAACTGGAGACAAACGAGGCTTGTCTCCACAAAACACTGACTATTAGTGGAGCGTGAGTGTGTGCATGTGTGCGAGCGAGCGCTGACGTCTGTGTCAAGCACCGCGGGGAACTGACAAAACACTGTCCGTTGTTGTTCGTCAAGTGAGGGAGCAATAAAAAAAACAATATATGGTACGACACCAAGGCTATGAGTTGAAGAGGTTAACGGGGCTCCAGGTTGCCATGGTTACAACAGATACGATAAGAAAACACGGAGCCACCAAATGTTGCCTTTGGAATTATCTCTATATATCATGACCGATTATTTTATTTAATCTTGTTACTTGCATAAATAACAGCAAAATACGTCAATACCGCCAGATCCAAGAGTAATAACAGTCTTATTCCTAATATAATAATATCTAAGAAAAAAAGTTTTGATCGGGGATGTTGGAAAAGCCATTAAAAGTCTGCAAGATTTTGAAAATGCACCATTAAAATTGCAACCGTCTTCCTGTAGATTTGCCTCTGAAGCAACACCTCTGACGTACACAAACGGACGATACTTGGTAACTGGAGACAAATATAGTTTGACAGACTGACCACTAAATTAATACATAAAATATATATAAATATATATATATATATATATATATATATATATATATATATATATACATAAAATATATATATATATATATATATATATATATATATATATATATATATATATATATATATATATATATATATATATTTACGGGACTGTCTCAGAAAATTTGAATATTGTGATTTTCTGTAATGCAATTACAAAAACAAAAGTGTCATACACTCTGGATTCATTACAAATCAACTGAAATATTGCAAGCCTTTTATTATTTTAATATTGCTGATCATGGCTTACAGCTTAAGAAAACTCAAATATCCTATCTCAAAAGATTAGAATATTCTGGGAATCTTAATCTTAAACTGTAAACCATAATCAGCAATATTAAAATAATAAAAGGCTTGCAATATTTCAGTTGATTTGTAATGAATCCAGAATGTATGACATTCTTGTTTTTTTAATTGCATTACAGAAAATAAAGAACTTTATCACAATATTCTAATTTTCTGAGACAGTCCTGTATATGTATATATATATATATATATATAAAATGTCGTTAGGAGAGAGCTTCTATGACCCTTTTTCAAAAGTTGACACAAACTCACGGGGTCTAAATAACATTTCTGGGACATTCTTTGGTGAAAAGTCCACAGAGCAAAGACCCTGTCATCAGCTGTGGAGGGTGGAGTCAGCTGAAATGTTGGGGTACCTGCTTCCGAGGCGCTGTAAAGCCATGATAACCCTGATGTGAAGTTGGGTGGGGACAAAGATGGGGAAGCTGCATCAGTTCAACCCTGACCTGGGTCTGTGACATCACAGGACCTTGCTAATCTGAACGGTTCACTGACTTGAGAAGCCAATCCGAGCTCCACCTTCTCCAACAGTGATGTGAAGTAGTAACTTCCTAAACCCAAATAAATGACCTAAAGCACCAAAAAAAGTGATATATTCTTTTTTTCTTCTTTTTTATGAGCTTTATTCCTTTAATAAACTAAACATAAATGCCAATTGGCCTCGATAAGCGGAGCACCTTTACTTCCCGTGGTGCAGCGTTGCTGTATGTGGGTAAGAACTTCATCAGCCCAAATTTTTATGTGCATCCAAAATACAGTTAATGGCACTCTTTGTTAAACGTTCTATGACCAAAGCCAACTGGGATAAGCTTAAATCTTGCGAAAGGCTCTGACAAAAGGCTCTTTGTACTAAAAAATGAATTGATAAAATTCTGTTCATACTTTGTTATTGCTCTTCCCATCGTGTGAATGTCTTTTACTTTCATTTTCAAACCTTGTGGAATTTGATAAAAAACAGTTTGTTTCTACACAGCCTCATCCTGTCCAGGGTCACGGGGAGGGTGGCGGAGAACTTACGTCATCGAGAAAGAGACTTAGCACACAAAAAAAGAGGTTGTCAGTTCATCGCAGTACCAAAACATTTAGATTGAAGTCTTTTTTTCTTATGATTTTGAATAATCAGCCTTATTTCCTCAGCCATTCACACTGGACAGTTCTTGACAGTCGGCTGACTTCACATCAGCAGTTTGTTTAGTGTGTTTGCTATTAACCAGCTGCCAAATTCAATTCATAAAAACAAAAAAAAAAGCAGCTTACAAGCAATGTTTTTCTCTGCAGCTTCAGACTGACTAACCAGATTTGTGGTTTTCTTCTCACAAGGCAGCAATGCACTGTGAACCAGAGCCGAACTGCTGCTGGACAGAAAGTGCTGCTTTGGTCCGTAACTTGAACTTAACAAAAACAAAAACAAAAGGATAAATAAACTGAATTTACTAATTGTGAAGTTTTCATTTTAACAGCGGTCTGTTGTAAACGATGGCCGCCTTATTGTCTATAACGGCTACGCAGAAGGAGGTAAATGATGCAGAGGTGTCAAAAGTATTCACATTCATTACTCGGGTAGAAGTATAGACACTAGAGTTTAAAAATACTCCTGTAGAAGTTGAAGTATCAACTCAAGTTTTTTACTGAAGTAAAAGTATAAAAGTACTGGTTTCAAAACTACTTAAAGTATAAAAGTAAAAGTAATGTAAGGGGAAAAAAGCCATTAAGGACAAAAGCCATTGAAAATGAATGTATCTTAGTGTAATGCAAATATATTAAAGAACCATATATGTGTACTATTGAACATTAACATGTGTTTCAGAGAGCAGGAGATATGATGACTAGTTGCCTATAACTAGTGATGCACCGATTGTTCGGTAACCGAAATTGTTCGGCCGAAAATGGCAAAAAAACACTTTCGGTGTTCGGTGGAATAAGTGGGGAAAAAAAACGAACAATTAATAACGGCGTTGTAAAATAAGGAAATAGACTGGCCGCTCCGTCCCGTAACGTTGCGCACTACATAAATCGTTGGCCAACCAAAAAATAACCCCATAAGAATTTTACCAACATTCACCAGGAGGTGGAACCAAAACAACATAATGCTGGGAAATAAAATAATTTTCATTTTTTTTATGTTCAATAAATATTTTCTACCTTGTAATTTTGTAAAAGATTTTTTTCTTTGAAAAGCATGCCTAAATCAAATGTATTTGATTTATGCAACGGTGAAAAAATTGGCAAAATAAATGAAAAACTGCTGAAGAACCATGTTCGGTATTGTTCGGTATTCGGCCAAGTGTTTATTATTATTTTCGGTTTTGGTTTCGGCCACGAATTTTCATTTCGGTGCATCACTACCTATAAGTATTGTAATGGTGCAAAAAGTAAAACTTCAGAGGCATGTTATCATTTATCCTAACCTTTATTGGAATGTACATCCAAGTTTAGTTGCAGGAATCTGAGGGAACGGATGTAAGAACAAAACTGGACAAGAACATCTGAAACAACCACAACCAAATTCACTCTATCCGGATGGAGCAATTTAACTGGATAGTTTTTATTTAAAGGCCGAAATGAAATCGAGTAACGAGGCTGTTTTTAAAATGTAAGGAGTAAAAAGTACAGATAATTGCGTGAAAATGTAAGGAGTAAAAGTAAAAAGTCGTCTGAAAAATAATTACTCCAGTGAAGTATAGATAACCAAAATTTCTACTTAAGTAAGGTAACGAAGTATTTGTACTTCGTTACTTGACACCTCTGAAATGATGACAACCAAATGAGACGGAGGGGAGAGATAATCAGACAAAAAAGGAAGGACAAAGACAAGAGAGGAAAAGGAACATCATGTGCCGAACAGCTGAAACTTGAGAAGAAAAGGAAGCAAGAGAAGAGAAGAGAAGAAACAGACACAAAGCTTCAAGAATGCATGATGGGGTCAAAAGGACTCTGCAATATCTGCCAGTGCTTAAGGCCGGTCTTAAAAGCCTTGAGGACAGAAAAACACCAGGAAAAAAAAAAAACTGCTGAATAACAAAACAATGTTTGAAGCAGCCAATCAGATACCCCGATAAGAGCGGGGCTGGAGTTTGTGTCCTGAGATGGAATGTGCCTCAGCCACTTTGAGAAGTGGCTGAATCAAACACCTACCATCTCTGATCTTTTCCCAAATTCACGGTTTAGGAGCGATGGAAAAACTACACCCCCTCTCTCTCTAGCCGGCGCGGGGAATTCTAATTATCAGAAGTATTTTTGCCGGGGACCAGCCAAATTCCTCGGCACACTTGCCGTTGCTTTGTGCTAATCCGCAGCGCTCTGGGCCGCGGCTGCAACCGTTCCGCTCGCAGAAATATGACAAGCTTTGAAAAGCTTAATTGAAGCCATTCGCACAGATTCTCAACAGATGCTCTTCTTTTTTTACTTCTTTAATGCGCCGAAATACTCCGACCTTAAACTATCGTATACTTATCATATTCACAGGCGGCGTTATAAATCCTCCCACATGTTAGCCAGCGCTGTGATCGCGGTCGCGGCGGGCGGAAGCGCTCGCTTCTTGGAGGGAAATGTCGTTTATTACTGCTAATAACCGCTGCGTTTATCTCAGCGTTCCTGTGAACTGCTATTTGTTTCATCCCCCCTTAAAACCAGCTTTCCTACATTTATCAGAAAAACGTGTAATGTTGAGATCAGAGGTTGGACCGGGTTTTGGATGAACATAATTCGGATTTCCAGCTGCCTCTCGTGGGGTTTTTAATGAGTTGTGAGTTTGCTTTCCAAACTGGGACAGCCTTCCACAAATCAAACCTTAACAATTCCTTTTGTAATCATTCGAGTAAAACCTTAACAACTGCTGTTATTAATGGATACTTCTTAATCCCTTTGTATATCTTTGTATTACAACTTGTGTGACAAGAGTTGTCCTGAAATCCCACGAGGCCTCTTCGGAGATGTTTGGGACTGTGTCATTACATCAGCTTTTGTGTTATGCAGACGCAGCATTTCCTGCCTGTGACCTTTGGCCCAATCTCAATTCTCCCCCTACTTTTCTTCACTCGCCCTTCTTTTCTTCCCTACCCCCTAAAAAAGAAGGGACAGATTTTAGGGCACTTGGCCCAGGTGCCTGTCCCATTTCTCCCACTACCCCTCGTTTTCATCCCTACCCTGATCAGGAAGCTGAGAGCCAAAAGCTGTTTTAATTTCAGCTGTAGCGCTGTTAATATGTCACTTTATTAAGTTTTAATATTTTTTCAGGCGTAAAAGTAACTGTTAAGATCCCCAACCTGGGCTCAGTTTATCCAAATAACGCCTGTTAAGAAATTTGCTCCGAAAATTTCAGAATCAAAGCTGCCTGCCGGCTCGAGAGCTGATTTATGGTTCCGCGTTAAATCGACGCAGAGCCTACGGCGTACAGCGCGCGTCGCCGCGTAACCTACGCCGTAGGCTCTGCGTCGATTTAACGCGGAACCATAAATCAGCTCCGCTATCTTCACTTCAGCTTTATCTGAAAGTGTGTAAATTACCCTGATAACAGCTTTGTGGTTTCTGAAAACTATTATATCAGAAACATCCAAAACAAATCTGACGAGTCACAGGATTATTTATTTCTATTTCCCACAAAAAAAATGCTTGCTCCCTCGGTCACAATCTGAGACGAGTCTGCAAATGATGTTTGCCCTCGGTCGGCGAGTCAAATCGACGCAGAGCCTACGGCGTAGGTTATGTAGCCTACACCGTAGGTTTCGTAGCCTACGGCGTAGTTTACGTAGCCTATGGCGTAGGTTACGTAGCCTACGGCGTAACCTAACAGCCTTTACTCGGGCGCGATTTTCGTGAACAACGGACAAAAAAGGGAGTATGTACATTCACTGAGTGAATATTATGAAAGTAAAATATATATTTGTCGCTAGAAATGTAATCAAAACTCATTTTTATGCAGAAACTAACTCAAAATATTGATTTATTCTCTGAGAAATGTCCGCCATGTTTTTTTTTTGGATTCAGTCCGCAAATGACGACGAAAAGCATTCTGGGAAATTTTTATAACCCCTCGCTCGCAAAGTCAGCATGTCACATCTCTCGATGTGAAGGGGCTATTTTCAGCCCCTAGCCCTCGTTATGCCCACTCCCCCTAGGTGAACAGAGGAATTGGGACACCACTACCTTCACGGGAACGTGCAAAATTTAGGGGGAGGGATCAAAACGAGGGCGAGGGGGAGTATTGGGACGCACCCTTTGTCCTGTGAGAGATATTGGAATGGCTGCAGACTGAGAGGTCGAATCACAGAAAAAACTTTCAAAAAAGAGGCGGGCTGCTCCTGTGAGGAAAGGTGCCGGGCTTATCTGAACGTGTTTTTCTTTCCAGGCAGGCATGGTACACGTTTCCTTGCAATGTGAAACGCTTGGCGTCGTTTTCACACAAGAAAATTCCACAACGCGCTCTGACTCCTGGACCCTCTCCATGCCAACCGCAAGCGTTTTGATGGCGTTACCATGGCAGCCAGCGGCTTAAGCTGCCAGAAGAAGAAGGGGCTTTTCTCACAACTGAGTTGGACACATAAGAAAAGTAAAACCACTTTTTCTGTTCTTGAGTATATTTACACGAGCCTGAAATCACTGCCTGCTCAAAAAAAAAAGCAGAAGAATAGTGGAGGAGGAAAATCAAAACTGTTCCTCTGAATTTAATTCGCTTTGCTATCAACAACCAACCGTCATCAGCAGTTATGTTGTTCCATGTAGCTGCCATAAAGTCAGAGGTGTCAAGTAACGAAGTACAAATACTTCGTTACCTTACTTTAAGGAGCATGAGGCAGGATTTATGAAAAAAATTTGTATATGTTTTACGTTTTCTAGTAATAATGTCAGATGAAGCGTTCCAAACCCAAAAGAATGAGCCCTCTATCGTATCTCTCCGTTGCCTTGAACAGGCTGTGTGCTGCAAAATGTGCTGCAATTCGGTCCCGAATTTCCCGCGCTGTCCTGTGGATGTGACGTCACATGACGCTGCATGCACGTTCTCCCCGTTCTCCCGTGCCGGCTTCACTGTTGGCTGCAGTACCCCCGACGGCCGTCGTGGCGAAGGGTGGCGCTAGAGAGTCTCATTTCTTAAAAGGAGCCTCAAGCTCCTTTAAGTAGAAATTTTGGTTATCTATACTTCACTGGAGTAATTATTTTTCAGACGACTTTTTACTTTTACTCCTTACATTTTCACACAATTATCTGTACTTTTTACTCCTTACATTTTAAAAACAGCCTCGTTACTGTATTTCATTTCGGCCTTTAAAAAAAGACTATCCAGTTAAATTGCTCCATCCGGATAGAGTGAATTTGGTTGTGGTTGTTTCAGATGTTCTTGTCCAGTTTTGTTCTTACATCCGTTCCCTCAGATTCCTGCAACTAAACTTGGATGTACATTCCAATAAAGGTTAGGATAAATGATAACATGCCTCTGAAGTTTGACTTTTTGCAACATTACAATACTTATAGGCAACTAGTCATCATATCTCCTGCTCTCTGAAACACATGTTAATGCTCAATAGTACACATATATGCTTCTTTAATATATTTGCATTATACTAAGATGCATTCATTTTCAATGGCTTTTGTCCATAATGGCTTTTTTCCCCCTTACATTACTTTTACTTTTATACTTTACGTAGTTTTGAAACTAGTATTTTTATACTTTTACTTGAGTAAAAAACTTGAGTTGATACTTCAACTTCTACAGGAGTATTTTTAAACTCTAGTATCTATACTTCCACCTGAGTAATGAATGTGAATACTTTTGACACCTCTGCATAAAGTACTTCCATCAATAAACGAGGCTCAAAAATGCAAATGTGACCTCTGAAGGAGATCTCTGAGGTTTATTTCTCTAAAAAGAAAACACGGCTGCATGCCCGATGTTTGCCTGGGAGCGGGGGAACTGGGAAAATGTTTTTGTGGCCTGATGAAACAAACGTTAAATTGTGGGCGGTGCTGGATGTTTAACATCCCTATAAGGATGTGTTGGTTTGTTTTCCCGCTCCGGGGTCTGGATCTCTTGCCATCACCGAGGTTGGCTCTGCGACAGCTGAGTCTAAGACTCGAAGCATCAAAGTAAAACCGACAGACTTGAAAACAAGGAAATCTGCCGTCTGGAGCAGCACCGATCGAAGCCCAGACGCTAACCGCGTAGAAATGCTGCGGAATGACCTCGAGAAAACCCCCTCATACCAGACATCCTGCAAATGAGGCGAAGCATTTCCGTGGAGACCAACGCCGTCCTGAACCAGATCTGGTGCAGTTATTGCTGCCGAAGGTTCAGTCAGACCTCACTCACTCTTCCCTCCAAACTGGGACTGTTTACCAACAAATGCAGGAGGAATTCAGATCAATTGTGTGTTGGAACAGCGGTTCCCAACCTTTTTTCCTTGTTCCCCCCCTACTTGTGTCTAAGACCAGCCAGATCCCCGACCCGTACGTACTAGCACCAAAATAGTCTTTCATTGAAAACAATGAACATTAATTATGTTTTTTTGATACATTTCTCTTTGGTTTTCTCTCTATACATATGACTTTGTTTTTCTCCAATGTCCCCAATGTATAAAATACGCACAAAAGGACATAAAAGGACATAAAAATATTTCTGAAAGTACTTTATTTTATTTTTATTTTTATTTTTTTTATTATTATTTTATTTCATTATTATTATTATTTTTTTTTTCTTCCTTGTTTACACATTATGTTTTACTGCTATTATCATCTTTGTATGTGGGAACTGGGGAGGGTGGGATGTATGTAGGGTTGTTTGTCTTAAAAAATGTTGAAAAATCTTAAAAGTTCTAAAAAGTTATAAAAAAAATATATATATTTCAGAAAAATGTCTCATTTAATATGAGACCAAATATTTTTTAACATTTTTCTTTAACAACCTGTCGGAGTAGATTAAATGTTGAGTAATGATATAATAATAAGGAATGAAATCATTTCCAGTGTATAAAAAACACAAATAATATTCAAGACATTCATAAATTATTCCTAACAATGTCTTATGAATGACTCATTCTCAAATGTAATTTTTACAACTGCATAATTTCAAAGCAGACAATGTTTTGCGCCCCCCCAGAGATCTCTAGTGCCCCCCCAGGGGGGGGAGGACCCCGGGTTGGGAGACACTGATCTAGAGGATCAGATGTTTTAAAAAGTTAATCACAACTTTTTCCTACAACTGTGTGTTGAAAAGGTTTCTGGGTTTTTTCCATTCTTGCATCGTCAGTAACAGATCGGCAGGGTTAATAAAAGGGCGTCATCTATCAAGAATGTCCCCTTTCTATGTGCACAGCAGGAAAATTCTCACTTCTGTCAGACAACTTCCCTTTTCACGCCTCCGGTCCATGGGTTACAGGTCAAACATGTAATAGACTGCATCAATGCCTCGCAAAAGATTAGGTTTCAGAGGCGTATCTCCATCGGTTGCACACAGGTCACGTGAGGGTAAACAGATCCTTGCCTGTCACGCCAGGGATGTGGAGATGAGAGATAAGAGGAGTCTCTTTGGTCCTGTGTGGTGTAACATTCACAATACTGCTTTGCTACTGCAACATGAAGACGAAGAATGCACCTGACTGGAGTACGGATACAACGCTGCAGTCAAAATGCGTCAAGGTGCTCATTGGTTCTGTGGCTCTGAGACGGATCCACTCTGCAAACCAGAACCAAGCCGCTGCTCTAAAGGCCCTGACACACCAAGCCGACTGTCGGCCGTCGGGCCGTCGATGAGCGTCGATGCGTCTGTCGGCAGAGTTTTCCCGGTGTGTCCCGCACGTCGCCACAGGTCGGCCTCCTGTCGGCAGCTTTTCAGCCGATTCGACATGTCGAATCGGCGTCGGGAAGTCGGTCAAACAGCTCACTGTGTGATTGGCTGTTCCCAGAATTTCCCAGAATGCTTTTCGTCGTCATTTGCGGACTGAATAAAAAAAAAAAAAAAACATGGCGGACATTTCTTATTTTTTAGTGAATAAAATCAATATTTTGAGTTAGTTTCTGCATAAAAATGCGTTTTGATTACATTTCTAGCGAGAAATATATATTTTACATTCATAATATCCCTCAGTGAATGTACATAATCCCTCGTTTGCTCGTTGTTGCAAAGTCTTTTTCAAACCTCGCCAGAATAAAGGCTGATTTATGGTTCTGCGTTACACCAACGCAGAGCCTACGGCGTAGGTTACGCGGCGATGCGCGCTGTACGCCGTACCCTACGCCGTAGGCTCTGCGTCGATTTAACGCGGAACCATAAATCAGCTCCGGAGCCGGCAGGCGGAAATCCCGAAATTTTCTGAGCAAATTTCTTAACAGGCGTAGCTACAACTGTTAGATTTCATCTATTAAACCAACATTTATCTTCCTAAATGATTTATTTCAGCCAGCGGTAATTCTCCACAGAGCTGCAGGTGGTTGTGCCGTCTGTTTTGTATTGCACTTGTGTTTTCTCAATAAAGCTTTGAAAAAAAAAAAAGCGCTGTCCTCCTCCTTGTGCCCCTGAATACAGACTACCGCTGCCTGCTGGTATGGAGGGGAATTACCTCTCACGCATGCGCAGAACGTACGTGCTAGTTGGCCGTTGGGTGTCGTATTTGCGGTGTGTCTAGAGCTTCTTTTTGAGCCCGACCCAGCCCGACACAGGCGACACAGCAGTCGGCCGACAGCGGGCGACGTCGTGTTGGTGTGTCCTCGGCTTAAGATGAGCTTCACTCTCCCCAGACCCCACATCACTCAGCACCTGTCTTTTAACACAGTTTGAGATTCATCTACTTTCCTACAGCTAGCTCTTTACAATTCCCATCAATAGTTGCGCCCCAAACATTGTGCACGACGAAGACGGGGAAGAGGACCAAGTAGTTCCCACGCTTCGTGACTGGGTCGATGGAATTGAGGATTGTTGATTCCTAAAAACAATATATTATGTACAAAGTAGTTCAACAAGGTGCCCAGATCATGGTTCCTCCACCGCCGTGCTTGACAGAGGCTATGGGATGTTTCTGCGGAAATGCCTCGCTTGCTTTTCTCCCCAAAAAGTGGCTATGGACATGAAGATCGAACGATTTAACTTTAGGAATTTGTTCCTGAAAGCTTGTGATTTGTTTGGTTGTAGATTAGTGGACGTCGGGAACGACCGAAGAGGGTTTCTCCTGCCAACTCTTTCATGCACATCGTCGTTGTTCACTTTTCTTCTAATTGAGCCGTCATGAACATCCAACGGGCTCAGAGAGACCTGTAGGGTCTGCTATGTAGCGCCGGGGTTTTGCCTCAGTGTAGATCCGCTAGGACATCCACCTCAGGAAGATTAGCAACTGCTTTGAATGCTTTCTACTTGAGATTACACTGTTTTTCACTGTAAAATGTCAAAGTAGGGCTGTTCGATTAATCGATTTTAAATCGTAAATGCGATTATATAATTAGAACGATGTTAAAACGTGAAACTCGTAAAATCGATTTTTCACTTTTTTTTTTTTTTTTTTTTTTTTTTAACCTTGTCTGCACACATATTAATGATTGATACCATATTAATGATTGATGGAAATACCTCTCAATACCTGCGACAAGTGCCCCATCGGAGAGGCTCTTTAGTGTAGGAGGGGGCGTTGTAACATGCCACCGGGTAGACCGGCTCGTGTTCCTTGCAAAAAACTTGCAAATGTAAATAGCAAATGTAATGACTGACATTACACACCTCTACCTCCTTCATGGGTTGCATTATTATTTAGCATGCAAAGACCCAGTTTAGTTTAATTAGAAAATGTCTTGTTTTATTTAATTGGAAATATAACTTAATGTATGTTTGCAAGTGCTGATTTGCTGATTTTTTTTTCCAGAGATAAAACTTTATATTTTATTATATTTTTTAAAACTTTTTTTCAACTTATTTTACAGAGCTTTGCACTTTATTTATTCATTTTTGGTTTAATAAGAGCAAAGTTTGCACTCAAAGCCCAATGGGGCAAATGTTCAATAAAAAAACAGCATATTTGAAATCATTTCTTTGCCTTTTGTCAATTCACAAAATAATCGTAATCGAAAATCGGATTTTGAGAGAAAAAAATCGAGATTTTATTTTTGGGCAAAATCGAACAGCCCTATCTCAAAGTCACCATTTGGAAATCATTTTTAATGCAATTCCAGAACGGTTTGTAACAAAGTTTGACAGTTACAGGTTTTTCTCAAAGGCCACGACTTGTGTTTTTCCCCCTTGGGGATTGTGTTGACACACACTTGAATGCACCAGGCAGGAAAACTGACAAAATGTGTGCTTTTTCAGACGTCCGTGCACCTGCTGACGATCAGTTCCAGGGCTGGTGATCAGCAGTACCCGGCCGAAACCTAAGATATTTAATTCATACTACTTAGCACATATAACGTTTTTCCCCTTTGTCTTCATTTTTTTATTACATAAATAACACCACAGTGGAAAAAAAGTTGCAAGTTCTTTGTTTGAGGTTATATTTGGCTGAAACTAAGACCCGTGACAGCAGGATGAAGTTTGAATACCTTAAACTTCCTCTCTGGACTCGTCTGCCTGTTTCCACAGTGGCCCTAACAGAAGAGGACGGAGGCAGCGCTGGCGAGGGCCGACTGCTCCGGGACATCTGTGATCTCTGTCAGGGCGAGACAACACCGCGCTGGGCCAACGCACACAGGAATGCAGATGACATGTGGATCGGCAGCGTGTGTAAAGACCAGCGTCTAGACTTGGTCAAGATTTAAGAGTCAGCAGCGAGGCGAGGGAGAAACCGTTGGCTCTCCGTCCACAGCTGACCGGCTGCGGCCGTGATGATGTCAATCAAAATGTAATCATGATTTCAGCGTTGGCTCCCGACCGTCCCAAAATAACGCGAGGGAACTATTCTGCCACACTTCCTGTCTCGTCTTCTGACTCGCAGACTGTTGAAGTATTGATGAGGGACTCCCAAGTAACGTCGGTGTCTCTGGTGGATTTTTAAGGAGCTCTACCAGCATTTGCGTCATTGATGCGATTCATTTGTATTAAGTCAGAAATTTGATTTGATTTACAGTTGAGGTTTGCAGTTAAAATTTCAACATATTTATGCTTCAAAAAGTCCATACATTTGTTTTCAATAATTGTGATCTCAGTTAGGGATGGGCGGTATGGACTAAAAAATGTATCACGATAATTTCTGGCATTTATCCCGATAAAGATAAAAATGACGATTAAAAAAACCCCAATTCAACTCCACCTTTTTAACTATAAATCTATCACCACATTCAGTCTTTGGAGCCAAATCACTGCTGTAAAAGATACTAAATACTACTAAACATCATCTTTCTTTCTTTCTTTCTTTCTTTCTTTCTTTCTTTCTTTCTTTCTTTCTTTCTTTCTTTCTTTCTTTCTTTCTTTCTTTCTTTCTTTCTTTCTTTCTTTCTTTCTTTCTTTCTTTCTTTCTTTCTTTCTTTCTTTCTTTCCTTCTTTCTTTCTTTCTTTCTTTCTTTCAGGCTCATTTCTTTCTTTCTTTCTTTCTTTCTTTCTTTCTTTCTTTCTTTCTTTTTTTCTTTCTTTCTTTCTTTCTTTCTTTCTTTCTTTCTTTCTTTCTTTCTTTCTTTCATTCATTCTCTTTCTTTCTTTCTTTCTTTCAGGCTCATTTCTTTCTTTCTTTCTTTCTTTCTTTCTTTCAGGCTCATTTCTTTCTTTCTTTCTTTCTCTTTCTTTCTTTCTTTCATTCTCTTTCTTTCTTTCTTTCTTTCTTTCCTTCTTTCTTTCTTTCTTTCTTTCTCTTTCTTTCTTTCTTTCTTTCTTTCAGGCTCATTTCTTTCTTTCTTTCTTTCTTTCAGGCTCATTTCTTTCTTTCTTTCTTTCTTTCTTTCTTTCTTTCATTCTCTTTCTTTCTTTCTTTCTTTCTTTCTTTCTTCTTTCTTTCTTTTGGACTCATTTCTTTCTTTCTTTCTTTCTTTCAGGCTCATTTCTTTCTTTCTTTCTTTCTTTCTTTCTTTCATTCTCTTTCTTTCTTTCTTTCTTTCTTTCTTTCTTTTTTCTTTCTTTCTTTTGGACTCATTTCTTTCCTTCTTTCTTTCTTTCTTTCTTTCTTTTTTCTTTCTTTCTTTTGGACTCATTTCTTTCTTTCTTTCTTTCTTTCTTTCTTTCTTTCTTTCTTTCTTTCTTTCTTTCTTTCTTTCTTTCTTTCTTTCTTTCTTTCTTTCTTTCTTTCTTTCTTTCTTTCTTTCTTTCTTTCAGGTTCATTTCCTTCCTTCCTTCACGTACGTTGTGTGTGGATTTAACGCAGACACATAAATCAGTTTTACACAAAAACATCATCAACGGGAATTTATCGTTTTTACCGTGAGATACAAATTCTTACCGTGGGGAATTTTTTGGACGGTTTATCGTGAACGGTAAAATATCACCCATCCCTAATCTCAGTACTAAACAAAACAACCATAGTTATGATATATCCTTTTCTCTCCATAATTGAGTAATCCTCAGAGCAGATGACACGCCGCCTGTGTTTGAAACAGCCGTAAGTGAAGCCACGGCGCGCTCATGAAACCCAACACGGACTTCTCCGAGCACGGTTACTGTAAACCCTGACAAAGCCTTATTGTCTCGCATGTTCCAACCAGAAGATGGAATGATAATCTTTAACATGTTTGTCAAATCCCACAACCTCCTGGTCAGCTCTTCTTGCACACATGCAAACAGGCAAGAAGAGCTGTGTAGCCAAACGCTAAACAGACACGTGTGGGCTCGCAGTGGAAATCCAAATGCTAATAGTTAGAGAGCTCTCTGGTAAAGCTGGCAAACGAGCCGTCCTTCCCATCTGAGGAGTTCTGTAAGGCCTTATGGAGGCCAGCTAAAGTCCTGCTCAGAGGCATGCACGAAGACTTGTAAACCTTTTTAAAACATAAAGATATATAATAGAAAAAATAGTATTCTTTTAACTGTACCAATTGGGCCAAAAAAAAACTAACAAACGCATTAATGTGGGCAATACTAAGTACTACCTTACTGTTGGGATTTAGGATTTAAGAGCTGCAGATGATAATGATCATCAGCCCTTGTATTGATGATGATCAAATTATCAGCCGTTGCATTAATGATCATTGGCTCTTGCATTGATAAGCATCAATTCACTCATCTTCTTCCGCTTATCCGTTGCCGGGTCGCGGGGGCAGCAGCCTCAACAGAGATGCCCAGACTTCCCTCACCCCAGACACCTCCTCCAGCTCTTCCAGGGGAGTCCGAGGCGTTCCCAGGCCAGCCAAGAGACATAGTCTCTCCAGCGTGTCCTGGGTTTTCCCCGGGGTCTCCTCCTGGTGGGACCTGCCTGGAACACCTCCCTAGGGAGGAAGGACATGCCTGGAACACCTCCCTAGGGAGGAGGGACATGCCTGGAACACCTCCCTAGGGAGGAGGGACATGCCTGGAACACCTCCCTAGGGAGGCGTCGAGGAGGATCCGGTTCAGATGCCCAAGCCACCTCAGCTGACTCCTCTCAACGTGAAGGAGCAGCGGCTCGACTCCGAGCTCCTCCCGGGTGACCGAACTCCTCACCCTATCTCTAAGGGAGCGTCCAGCCACCCTGCGGAGGAAACTCATCTCTAAGGGAGAGTCCAGCCACCCTGCAGAGGAAACTCATCTCTAAGGGAGCGTCCAGCCAACCTGCGGAGGAAACTCATCTCTAAGGGAGCGTCCAGCCACCCTGCGGAGGAAACTCACCTCTAAGGGAGCGTCCAGCTCATCTCGGCCGCTTGTATCCGCGATCGTGTCCTTTCGGTCACTACCCAAAGTTCATGACCATAGGTGAGGGTAGGTGCGTAGATTGATCGGTAAATCGAGAGCTTCGCCTTTCGACTCAGCTTCTTCTTCACCACGACGGTCCGGCACATCGACCGCATAACTGCGGACGCTGCACCGATCCGTCTGTCAATCTCCCGCTCCATCGTTCCCTCACTCGTGAACAAGACCCCCAGATACTTGAACTCTGTCTGTCTGGAATTCAATATTCGAAAGTGAGAAAGTTTATTCAACATTCAAGACAGCTGCTCTTACAAGAAATGGATATCCCTGCAAACCACGGTGAGACCAAGCAATGATCAGAGACGTCTATGAAGTGGGAAATTGATAAAGTGTGGTTTGTTTAGGGGGGCGGGGGTGCCAGAAGAATATGGAAGCATGAGCGAGGTTTACAAAACTAAACTACTACAAAACTAAACTACTAAACTACTAAACTCGGCCTTGATGCCCTGTACCGTGGTAAACTGTCACGGTGGCCGAGAGGTTAAGGCGTTGGACTCGAAATCCAATGGGGTTTCCCCGCACAGGTTCGAATCCTGTTCGTGACAAAGTTTTTATGGGAGTGGCAGCCTAGTGGTTACAGAGGAGTGCTGGAGTCTGGAGGACCCAGGTTCAAGCCCCTGGATTGCAACCAAAAGTCAACCACCTTAGGCCCTTAACCCTTACTGCTCGCCGTGCCATTGCATGGCAGACCACTGCTACTAGAAAATTGGTTAAATGCAAAAAAAGAATTTCCCCATTGTGGGAGTACTAAGGGAAGCTTTCTTTCTTTCTTTCTTTCTCTAACTTATGTCCTGTGTGCAGAAGAGGCTGAAGAGGCTGAAGGGGAAGCGCTCGGCCTTGATGCCCTGTGCCGTGGTAAACAAAGCAGAAAAACCTCTCCATGCCCACTGTCATGCACGGCAGCAGCAGCGGAGGGCTGATGAGAGTTGTGGTTGTTTTGCAACCACAGGAATGAAACACCATCCCGTCTTTGAGGCAACCCCTGTAAAACAGTGTGTAAACGCCAGGTTATCTGTCCAACAGCTGAAGCTTGGTTTAAATTAGGTCACACAGGGTTCTGGAAAGGCCTCGTCAAAGT
This sequence comes from Cololabis saira, assembly GCF_033807715.1. Lineage (NCBI taxonomy): Eukaryota > Metazoa > Chordata > Actinopteri > Beloniformes > Belonidae > Cololabis > Cololabis saira. Next base: position 6,213,543 of record NC_084591.1, read on the forward strand.
CCAGACCTCGTCCTGACAGAAATCCTGCGGCGGGATCTCAAGAGGCCCGTACAAAAGCAACTGGGCAAAAACCTCACTGAGCTGGGGTTTTTTTTTTTTTTCATTTCAGCGTAACCTTTGTTTAAATATATATAAAAAACATGATATATTGTTGTTCATCTGATGTTGAATTTGATATGACCCACTGTGATCAAATTCTTCTTCTTACGTGTTTTACCCACGATGCATGGGATGAAAAGAGAACTAACTTTTACGCATCTGTCTTTAAAGTCCAGCTGACGAGCAAGGAGGCATCACATAGGAATTGGTGATATTTTACCGTTCACGATAAACCGTCAAAAAAATTCCCCACGGTAAAGAATTTGTATCTCACGGTAAAAATGATAAATTCCTGTTGATGATGTTTTTGTGTAAAACTGATTTATGGAAGGAAGGAAGGAAGGAAGGAAGGAAGGAAGGAAGGAAGGAAGGAAGGAAGGAAGAAGGAAGGAAGGAAAGGAAGGAAGGAAGGAAGGAAGGAAGAGGAAGGAAGGAAGGAAGGAGGGAAGGAGGAAAGAAAGGAAGAAGGAAGGATGGAAGGAAGGAAGGAAGGAAGGAAGGAAGGAAGGAAGGAAGGAAGGAAGGAAGGAAGGAAGGAAGAGAAGGAAGGAAGGAAGAATGAGGAAGAAGGAAGGAAGGAAAGAAGGAAGGAAGGAGGGGAAGGAGGAAAGAAAGGAAGAAGGAAGGATGGAAGGAAGGAAGGAAGGAAGGAAGGAAGGAAGGAAGGAAGGAAGGAAGGAAGGAAGGAAGGAAGGAAGGAAGTAGAAAAAGGAAAGAAAGAAAGAAAGAAAGAAAGAAAGAAAGAAAGAAAGAAAGAAAGAAAAAAAAGAAAGAAAGAAAGAAGAAAGAAAGAAAGAAAGAAAGAAAGAAAGAAAGAAAGAAAGAAAGAAAGAAAGAAAGAAAGAAAGAAGAAAGAAAGAAAGAAAGAAAGAAAAATTCCCATTGTTGACTTTTAGTAGTATTTAGTGTCTTTTAGAGTAGTTGTTTTGGCTCCAAAGACTGAATGTGGAGATAGATTTATAGTTACAAAAGTGGAGTTGAATTGTTTTGGTTTTTTTTATCGTCATTTTTATCGTTTTCGGATAAATGCCAGAAATTATTGTGATAATTTTTTTAGTCCATACCGCTCATCCCTAGCATCACACATGCTCTAATTCACTCGTAAGCTTCATAAGGCTCCATTTTTCATTGCAGTGGCTTTCTGGGAAGCACCGGAGCAGGAAAAAGCCACAGTTTAAAGGGATGGGAAAAAAAACCCTCATTAACATTAAAAGAGGAAAACTTTATTTGCTACTTCAGGATCTTAAAATGTTGTTGATGTTCAATGTGGCATTTTTTAGCTAACCCGTGACTATATATATATATCTACAAATATCTAAAATGTTCCATAAAATGTTATTCTCTGGTTCCATAAAATGTTATTCTCTGCACAGAATGGCTCACATCTCATCTTACGCTGCATGTGATCCAATGAGAACGGACAGATACCGGCGCTGTGGGACGGCCTGGTTTCACTCTATTGTGCTCTCTTTTGTTTTCATTCAAGGCTTGGAGAAGTGGTTTTTGTCTCAGATTAATGCCAGGACTGTTGTCAGTGCAAAAAACCTACAGAAGTCTTTACTTTACTCTCACTACAGATACAGTGAGTGTCTGTTTGTCCTTACTTCCTCAGGGAAAAAAACATGTTATTATTTAGATCTCATTAAGACCAAATTAGAAGAGCGTAGAGCATGTGATTATGTGCAATTACCAACATGTGCTTACAAACACACAACTGTGAAATACAGGAACCAGAATCGCCATCAGCCAGGAAGCTTCAACAGGCTGTGCAGTAACAGTAACAGTAACAGTGTGCAGAGAAGCTCACATGTGCATAAGCCTCAAAGGGTTTTTTATTCTAAAACAATGCATCCTTATCAACCCTTTCAGAGTAGGGAATGGGCGGTATGGACTGAAAAATGTATCACGATTAATTTCTGGCATTTATCCCGATAACGATAAAAATGACGATAAAAAAAAAAAAAACAATTCAGCTCCAACTTTGTAAACAATAAATCTATCACCACATTCAGTCTTTGGAGCCAAAACACTGTGCTCTTAAAAGAATACTAAATACATCAATTAAATTGAATTAATAAAAACCAATTAAATTAGTCCCACCTCTACTGCAAAACTGGAATGACTCAGATCTTCTTTCTTTCTTTCTTTCTTTTCTTTCTTTCTTTCTTCTTCTTTCTTTCTTTCTTTCTTTCTTTCTTCTTCTTTCTTTCTTTCTTTCTTTCTTTCTTTCTTTCTTTCTCTTCTTTCTTTCTTTCTTTTTCTTCTTTCTTTCTTTCAGGCTCATAGCTTTCTTTCTTTTTTTCTTTCTTTCCTTTTCTTTCTTTCTTCTTTCTTTCTTTTTTTCCTTCCTTCCTTCCTTCCTCCTTCCTTCCTTCCTTCCTTCCTTCCTTCCTTCCTTCCTTCCTCTTCCTTCCTTCCTTCCTTCCTTCCTTCCTTCCTTCCTTCCAGGCTCATTTCTTTGTTTCTTTGTTTCTTTCTTTCTTTCTTTCAGCTCATTTCTTTCTTTCTTTCTTTCTTTCTCTTTCTTTCTTTCTTTCTTTCTTTCTTTCTTTCTTTCTTTCTTTCTTTTCTTTCTTTCTTTCTTTCTTTCTTTTCTTTCTTTCTTCTTTCTCTTTCTTTCTCTTCTTTCTTTCTTTCTTTCTTTCTTTCTTTCTTTCTTTCTGGCTCATTTCCTTCCTTCCTTCCTTCCTTCCTTCCTTCCTTCCTTCCCTTCCTTCCTTCCTTCCAGGCTCATTTCTTTGTTTCTTTGTTTCTTTCTTTCTTCTTTCAGGCTCATTCTTTCTTTCTTTCTTTCTTTTCTTTCTTTCTTTCTTCTTTCTTCTTTCTTTCTTTCTTCTTTCTTTCTTTTCTTTCTTCTCTTCTTTCTTTCTTTCTTTCTTTCTTTCTCTTTCTTTCTTTCTTTCTTTCTTTCTTTCTTTCTTTCTTTCTTCTGGCTCATTCCTTCCTTCCTTCCTTCCTTCCTTCCTTCCTTCCTTCCTTCCTTCCTTCCTTCCTTCCTTCCTTCCTTCCTTCCTTCCTTCCTTCCTTCCTTCCTTCCTTCCTTCTTCCTTCCATAAATCAGCTTTACACAAAAACATCATCAACAGGAATTTATCATTTTTACCGTGAGATACAAATTCTTACCGTGGGGAATTTTTTTGACGGTTTATCGTGAACAGTAAAAATATCGCCCGTTCCTACTTCAGAGCAATACTTTCGTTGTTATTAACCCTTCAGATCAGGACCTTTATTGTTATTAACCCCTTCAGATCAGGACCTTTATTGTTATTAACCCTTCAGATCAGGACCTTTATTGTCATTAACCCTTCAGATCAGGACCGTTATTGTTATTAACCCTTCAGATCAGGACCGTTATTGTTCATTAACCCTTCAGATCAAGACCTTTATTGTTATTAACCCTTCAGATCAGGACCGTTATTGTTATTAACCCTTCAGAGCGAGACGTTTTAACTGTACCCAGATGAGATCGGGGTTGCAGTAAGGGATTAGCTTTGGCAGAGGTTCAAAGCACGGCAGTGAACTGTGCCGAGTTCAAACCTCTGCATCACATTTTGGTTCTCTTTAACTGGAGCCAGTGAAGGTGCCCGGCGCGGTCAGACAGTGTTGAGGTGGATGTCTACAGGGGGAGAGATAAAAGAAGCATCCAGATGTGACGAGACAAGGAGAGAAAGACACGGAAGGAGCACAGACAAAAAGCCCGACTCCTCCGTGGGCGAGAGACACGTTATCAGGACAACATGCAGCCTCTGCCAACCAACAACATCCTTATACCATCCCTGCTTCTCACACGCTCAGCCCCCGTGGACCTACTGGGAACTCGGGCAGGGAAATAAAATCCAAAAAAAAGAAAAGGAGGACATAAAGAGGAGGAGGGGTGCACGGGAGAAGCTTGACCTCTGTTTTGTGTGGTCAGTGTTGCCACAGCTGTATCTGGTTCAGCAGAACACTGGTCACATCAGAGGGAGTTATGTTGGCCGGCAGGGAAGACCCACCACAAGGAAGAGGGCCCGGCCCGAAGACAAACACTGCTGCACAATGTCCCTCATGTGCAGAGTCCAGAGCTGGTACTCAAGTAAAAGTACTGTTACTTCAGAATAATGTGACTCAAGTAGAAGTAAAAAGTAGTCATCTAAATAATTACTTGAGTAAAAGTAAAAAAGTACTTGGTGAAAAAACTACTCAAGTACTGAGTAACTGTTGAGTAACGTCTGATTAATTTTTTTTATACACAACCATTCAAACAGACAAAAGTACAAAATAATCATCTTTCAGGCAAATTAAATCAATAAAATAATAAAATAAATTAAAATTAATAAAAAATGAAAAATAGCTTAAATTAAAATAATCTTAAAGTAAATTCAAGTACTTTAATAAATAATAAAATTAATTTAAAATTAATACAAAAATTAAAAATAGCTTAAATTAAAATAATCTTAAAGTTAAATTCAAGAACTTTAATAAATAATAAAATAAATAAAATAACAGAATAAAAAAATAAATTAAGCACAAGTAGCACAAAATTTCAAGCCTTTGTACTTTTCTTTTTTAACCAGGCAGAACTAGAACAAGCCCATGAACTCATAGAAACTCTGTGTGTGTTTGAGTCTGTGTAAATGTGACAAAACATGCAAAAAACAAACATTTTCCCCAAAGAATCACCAGTGATGTCATGAGATTGACGCGTACGCAGATAAAAGGGATAAAAGAAAAGTAACAGCTCAACGTAGCCTAATGTAGCGGAGTAAGAGTAACAGTTTCTTCTTCACAAATCTACTCAAGTAAAAGTAAAAAGTATAGTGATACAAAAACTACTCCTAAAAGTACCACAATTCCCAAAATGTAACTCGTTACTACCCAGCTCTGGTAGAGTTTGCCTCATGGCTAAGAATGGGAACTGTTCCAGCATCAAAATGACCAGTAACTGGATTTAAGTACCTTCCTTTCTAATCAACAAAAGCAGCCCGGGGTCTTACATGTTAACTGTTTGTGTTTGAAACATCTAGGAATGAAATGATCATTGAAAATGAAGCTACATCCTTAGAGAGTATGTAAAGTAGGCCACCAGGCTGCCTGTGTCAAATTTTAAGCTTCACTAACAAACAATTGAGCAATGAGCAAGAATTCCAGTAAAAACGGCTAGAAACACACCTCCTCTTAGCGAGTATACGGAAGCAAAAGCTAGAATTATGTGGCGTAACACGTGAAAATAATCCTCTATCATGTAATTAAATAATATAGGATCTCTTTTAAGGCAAACTTCTTCTGTCTGAGGTGTTCCAGGTTGGACATTCCTGAAACTACTACTACTACTACTACCACCGTTTAGCAGACACTTTCATTAAAAAGGACTTACATCTGAAGGAACAATTAGGGAAGCCAATTAGGGTTAAGGGGCTTTTTCAGGAGCCCAAGGTGTTCATCTTTGGTCACCATCTTGGGTCCTCCAGACCCAAGCCCACCTCTTGTCGACACTAGACTGCCACTCCCTAGGGAAGTGTCCAGGAGGCATCCTCACCAGGGGCCCTCATTTATAAAAGAGTGTGTAGGATTCATACTAAAAGTGCATGTGCGCCCAAAAGACGAAAATGGTGGGCGCAAAAAAAAATCTGGATTTATAAAACTGTGTGCACGCACATCTGCACGCAATGTTCGCTTTATAAATCACAGTCCAGCTGGAAAGTTGTGCACGTGAATTCGGCTCATATCCCGCCCTCTACACGCCCACTTTTTACCAAGAATGGTCAATGCAAACTACTTGATGACTGTATTTGCATATAAATGAGCCTGCTGAGCATGCGCAGCGGCTTCCTGCAGCCCGTTTCTGCCGTGCGTCGGGATGAATGAGACGTGTCGAGCCGGTGTTTCTGCCAGAAAATACTATCGTAACGATCCCCGTTTCTTTTATCTCAGGAGGCTTTTTCATGCAAATAGAACGATATTAACAGCAGGAAGTCAGAATGTGCTCTCCACATAGATCTATGTGTACGACGCTTCGGCAGAAGAAAATACCCCGTCAGATCACGCTTCCACATAGACATCAACATTTATCTATGTGGAAGCGTGATCAGACGGTTTTTTTTCTTCCGCCGAAGTGAGTGCACATAGATCTATGTGGAAGCACATTCTGACTTCCTGCTGTTAAATCATCTATTTGCATGAAAAAGCCTTTGAAAAAAAAGAAAGAAGATCTATGAGTCTGATATGTGATGACATTAAAAGTATGACATGAATCTGGCTTCATTTCACCACCTGACCGCCTGCGTCGCCAGTCCCCCATATCTTCAAAATGTTTTTTTTTTTAGATCACAACCTTTGCGTAGAAGGTGGCGTGCGCATCTTTCAAGCCCTGTTTTGTGCGCAAGCAAGCTTTATAAATGAGGCCCCAGATGAATTGAACCACCACAACTCAGCACCTCCTCCCACAGTCCAAAAACATGCATATTAGGTTAATTGATCATTCTAAATTGCCCGTAGGTGTGAGTGTGAGTGTGTCCTGGTTGTTTGTGGGGACTGCGGGTGGAAACTAGCAATTTCTGCTAAACCCGGTGTATTTACACTGCTTAATGTAGTGTTCATGAATATGCATTGTCCCGTCTAAATAAACTTTGAAACTTTGAAACCACTGCTCGATGTGTAGAGCAGCGAATCTCCCCCGGTAAACAGTTCTGTCTTTACCACAACAACCCCAGCAAACCTCCAGTTGCTCTTTGGCTCTATTCTCCCCCTCACTCATTAGCAGGACCACAGAGACCCTTCGTCCTTTTTTTGACTGAAAAACCATAATCTCAGATTCAGAGGTGCCGGTTTTAAATCTCGGCTGCAAACAGCTTCTGCGATTGCTGAAGATCACGACCCGATAAAGCCAAGAGGACCAACATCGTCTGCAAAGAGCAAAGATATTGAGGTCACCAAAAAAAACCCATCTGCTCCTTGACATGTGCCTAGAAATTATGTCCGTAAAAAGTTATGAACAGAACAAGACAAAGGGGATGCCCTGACAGAGTCCAACTCTCAGCAGAAACGAGTCACGGCCGGCAATTGCTAATTATTAATATATTATATGATTATGTAATTAATAACTCCTCTAAATCCAGCAACTATGCACACAGCTGTAAGGAAGTGGTTTGAAAAGTGATCTGTTGTGCTGTATAACTGTCTACTTCTCTTCCTTCTCGTCTCTTTTTTGGATAAAACATCAAGAGTTACAACTGTTGCTTGAGACAGGATTGAAATGTGTTAACACTAGTCTCCACTTTCTTTGCTGCTGCACATGTAATTGATGCTAAACACAACCTGTGATGAAATATTAAAAGTATCCCCTGCTTATCCACACGGACCGACTATTTAATCTCATTCAGATGACTCCACTTTTCTCATTTAGTTCAGGGTGGAGGGTGGCGTTTATTTGGTTGAAATGTATCACAACTGATCCCTGTGATAATGACAGCCAGCTGTTTGACTGAGATAAAAACATTTACCGGCAAGCATTCCTACGTCCCCGCTCAAAACACAGCCCTTCCCTTCCTGTTCAACTCACTCTGACCAGCTGATGTGTTGCTGGTTGGAGACCTAACCCACAACAAGGGATGTCCAAGAACTATTCCCCACACAGAAAATCCAGCAAGGGTTTTTCCTGGAGAACCCAGTTAATTACGTCAACTAACTTTTCATTTCACCAAGGGATTCATGAAAATCAGCACAAACAACCATGACAGTGAATTCAAGTCAAAAACAATGGCATTGTTACAGGAGAACAGGATGCCTTATGATTTCACTTGAGTAAAGTTTAATCATTAAATACATCTGTGCTAGGATCAGGCTGCATAGCCCTGGTGTGATATACTCAACAACA